>NC_041398.2:180585522-181185522 GCF_900747795.2 Erpetoichthys calabaricus
AGCACTTCCTGGTGTGGCAGAAGTGCTGCCATCCAGGACCTCACAGCTGTCTGGGTGCCCCCCGGCGGTGGCCACATCCTCCGGTAGGGATGAGTGTCCCAGCTCTGGTCCAGTGGCCCATAAGCAGACCCGGGCACCTGCCCCCTCGTGGCCCAGGGGAGGTATTGTCCATCACAGGGACCATTAAGACTTCCCGGCTAGGTAGGGTCCCCATCCATCTGGGACAATTGGGAGAGCATGGGAGGGTCATGAGGTCGCTGCAAAGGGGTGTGTGGTGCTCCCGATATCTATGCAAAAGGACGAAGGTCCAAGTCTTAAGAGTCCTGGTGCTTCTTGTCTTGCTATTGGGTTGCGAGACACAGACACTATCCAGTGACCTGAGACGAAGACTGGACTCCTTTGGTACTGTGTCTCTCCGGAAAATACTTGGGTACCGTTGGTTTGACTTTGTGTCGAATGAGAGGTTGCTCATGGAATCCCAAATGAGGCACATTACCTGCATTGTGATGGAGCGTCAGTTACGGCACTACAGCCATGTGGCGCATTTCCCCGAGGGTGATCCAGCTTGTAAGATCCTCATTGTTGGGGACCGCGAGTGGCTGGACCAGGCCAAGAGGTTGCCCACGTAACACCTGGCTGTGGCAGATAGAGGGTCATTTCTGGAGGATGGGACTGGACCGTGTGTCTGCCTGGGGGGTTGCCAACCGGGATCCCAAGTTGTTTTGTTGTGTAGTGGGTGCGGCAACGCACTGTACCAGTGCATGCTCCCCAACCTGACTTGACTTGACTTGGTGGAGCAGTGGTGGTGGCTTTCAGTAAGGAGACCAGGATTCGCATCCCAGGTCCTCTTTGTTTGGTGTTTGCATGTTCTCATTATCTTCATGTAGGTTTTCTCTGGATGCTCTTGTTTCTTCCTGCAGTCCAGAGACATTCAAGTTAAATGCATTGGCATTGCTAAATTGTCCCTAGTGTGTGTGTGGTGTGTGTGTGTGTGTGAGTGTATTCACCCTGCAATGGGCTGGCTCCTTGTCTGGGGATTGATTCTGTCTTATTCACTGTGCTTGCTAGGATAGGTTCCAGCACCTCACGATCCAGCTCAGAATTAAGTGAGCTTGGAAGATGGTATGGTCTAATAATAATAATATACAGTACTTTATTTATATAGCACCTTTCCCATGAACACACACTATAGTAAAAATAGGAGCACCTAAACAATAGTCCAGTTTGCATTAGAACTGGAGGACAATCAAGTCTATATGTCAATATGAGAAATCAAGGAGTAAAGGAAAGATATAACTTTTTGTTACAGGAGTGCAAAAGCTCAGGGTTATCTTTGCAAACATGAATAAAAAAATAAGTGTCAGTGAAGATGATTGTTTTTATATTTTTAAAGAGAGAACATATTTTCTTTGAAAGACAATGGCTCAGCTTCACATCACCTTTCAACAAAAACTCCACTGCTGAGCTTGAAGTACTACCTAGTAATGCATTCCGTTTGCCCAAAATAACACTTTTCTTTTTTCTGTGTGGCTTAGACTTTGTCTTCCTGAAGACATTCTCTCCCATTTTCTACACAGACAGCAGCCATAAATAGGTCACATAACCAGACAACTGGTCTAATTGCCATTATCTAGACTGCTCAGGTTGGCCGCAGTCATGTTTTAGACCGTATAATTATTGGACTCTATCAAGCCAGGGCTCAGGTGGTAGAAGGGAATATGTACAAAGCTAAAACCCTGAACCAGTTTTGTAATAGATATTTCCTTCTTCCACCGTCCCCTTTTTTCAACAACTTGTTTCCCCACACCGTTGCATCAACAACTCCTTACCACTTCAACTAATGTGCCCAGTGATGATTCCACCTCTAACCATCAGTATGGGCTGTACATAACTTATGACCAAATGTGGAGACAACTGAGAAGGCTAAACACAAGAAAAGCCACGGGACCAGATGGAGGAAGTCCTTGAGTTCTTAAGACCTGTTAATTGTTCAGTCTGTCACCAAGGTTCCAGAAAATGCCATTACTGGAAAACTGAAGAACTGGAAAACATCCTGAATTGTTCAAGTTCTAGAGAAGGCAGGTACTTCTTCATCTAATGACTACATTGCTTTTATCTTTTTAGCAAGCTGCTTTTTTAAGACGAGCAAAGATAATTTTTCAGAGAGCAGTTTACACAATGGAAAATCCCATTTGTCCATTTTACACCTGTGCATTCCAATTCGGGGTTGCTGAGGACCACAGGTTTTTCTTACTGCATCAGGTGTAAGGCCTTGACAAGCCCTAGATGGAGTGTCAATACACTACAGGGGACACTCAGACATGTATCTACATTACCTCATCAGTCAGTTTAAGGTTACCATCTAACATAATGCATATATCTTTGGGATGTGAACTCAAGCAGCTATAAAATCACCCACAGGAGCACATGGGAAAAATGTGAAAATTCTACAGTGAGTGTTCTCCTGATGGTATGAGGTTAACCATTACACAAATAATGACACTCATTTATATTTACTGTATAATTATTGAAGATATTTTTTGCTGTTGTGCCACACACATAAACATCAAGAAAATAACTTTTCAATTTACACTATTTATATACTTCATTTAACAGATGAGAATTAGATCTTAATTTGGTAAAGATTGGTAAAAAGTGCTAAGGATATTAATATTGGAACCAATTTTCTGACTAACTTTTTTATGACAAGTATGAAGGTTGAAGGCAACAATTTTAAGTTAGAAACAAATCCATAATGACCTGCCTTTCTGTTAAATAGCACATTTTCTCATGCTGCAGTACTTTAGAACAGGGGACCTCAATCACGGTCCTGGAGGGCCGCAGTGGCTGCAGGTTTTTGCTTCAACCCAATTGCTTAATAAGAAGCACTTATTGCTCAAGTAACACTTGTACTTCTCTTTAGTTGTCTCGCTTGTTAAGATTTTGAACCCTTATTGCTTATTTTAGTCTTAAGCAGCTATGTTCTTTGTTTTTAATTGCTCCTTATTAGCAATAACATGCAAATGACCAAAGAGACCAGAATTTCTCCATTTAGCTTGTTACCATTTAAACATCTGTGTAGTTATTATGCACTATTGGGTTTAATTAAATACTAGAAAAGAAAGTGAAGAGAAAAAAGTGAAAGATTTAGAATTACTCCTCCATTTTAGCCTTCAAATCATTTGAATGATATCCTTAGAAAGATTATGAGAATTACCTGACATAGCAGAGTTAAAGCTGTGATTGAGGACCCCTGGCTTAGAATCACTAATTTGTGTATCTAAGAGGCAGAAAGAAGCTCAAATCACAGTAAAAATCCCATTCAAAAAGAAGGAAAGCAAACTCTTTAAAGACAGCAAGCAAGCCTGTCTCTAATAGCAATCCTAACCAGTATGACACAATACATTCCTAACACTGAATCACTTTTTAAAAACCAGATAAAAAACATTAAAAAAATTATAAGTGGATGTAAATCCAATTGTTTGACAATGTCACTCTAAAGTTTGCTGTTCAGTGAATGCAACTTGTGGATTTTTTTGAGAAAAACAGGCTTGCTTTTTGATCACTTATTTGATTTTGATTTTCCTAAGTTATTATTCCCAGGCAAACACTAAATTTAACAATAATTTAATATTACTAGAAATGCTTCATTATTCATTTCAGGCTTTTGAAAAAAAAGAGAGATGGAGTTCAATGTATCTATCTATCCAGTGTTTGAACAAAATCACAAAAAGCTAGCAGTAACAGGAACAAGGTAGGAAGCAATGATAGGGCCCTTTAGTTCACACAGCTACAGGACCCTCTTACAGGGTAGTAAAAGAGTGGCCAGTCAGCCTTACCCAAACTTTGCAATGAACAAAGTGTCAACTAAATCAAAAACAAATCGAGCTGCTATTCTAAATTTTCTACTTGTACCAAATAACTGCTGAGTAAGAGCTACCAATTAAAAAAAAACCTTGAGGCAAGAACTTGTAATGCATAATGACAATCTTCTAATTAATGACGGGGCAATGGAAATGGGTTTTTCCAAAGGTAGCCTGGTTTTTCTCCCACTCCCCAAATGACATTCATATTCAATTAAACTGCCTTTGCATGAGTAATTGTGAGTGTGTGCATGAGTGTTCCTGTAATTTACTAGCGACTTGTCCAGGGTTTGTTTCACCCTTACACCTAATTGTGCAAGGACAAGCTACAGGTTTCACAACAATGAGCTGGATAATTTAGTTAGAAAGATGGGTGTAAAGATCAACACATTGATTACAATGAACAATAATACATTTTTATTCTTAGTTCATTTTGTTAAATTTGATATTGTCATAAATAATACTAAAGAAAGTGAAAACATTATAGTTATTTTAACAACATATAATGTATACATGCTAATTTGAATAAAATAAACCACATTGGGTTCTCAGGTAAGAACGATGGCAGTGTCTGTTTATATAACATTCTTTAGGTTTTTATTTAAAATAGTAAAACAGTCTTGGGGAAGGTTATTGGTAGAACAGTGCAGCCAGCTGGCCTCACAAACACACTGCACTTGGGTATACCCAAAATTAGTTATCAAGACTTTTATGCAACACTTATAACCAAGGCCATCTGTATACTGCCAAGACGATCATGGTTTTCTTAGGAGGTGTCTGTTTGTCCTTCTGTCTATCTGTGTGCGGTAACTACTGAAAAAAATATTGAAGTACAGTAAACATTGATGTTTATCTAGAGGTTCTTAAGTAGAAATGATCAAAAGTCACACAGAATGTTAACCTTAAATATTATTTAACATTCTAGTGCAATGGTTGTCAAAACATTATTTTACAAATGTATTTAGCATTATAACATAATGCATATACAGTATGTTGCCTTAATATATGGAAAATGCACAAACTAAGAAGTGGAACCATGTTGCAGACATTTGTAAGTGATTTAGTGCCATCTACTGGCCTTATTCATACTGGACACACTTTATTACATATACTGTATTTCCTTTTGTGTAATATTTCTGGATATGACCAGTAATAGAGGTTCAGGTGTACATTGCTTACTACAGGTTAGGCCAGTAAACTTAACACTTTCCATGGATAATTTAATGTTGGGTTTATTGGTACAAGAGATGGGAATTACATTATACTGCTGGAATTCTACAGGGTATCTACAGAAGCATGTAAAGAAGTGCATTTGATAGTACTTACCTTGATTGCACAAAGCTTTTGATAATGTCACACATGAGAGGCTAGGGATTAAACAAGAAGAAATGGGAATTCAAAGTATAGTGTATTATAATAATAATAATAATAATACATTTTATTTATTTGTAGGCGCCTTTCTAAACACTCAAGGACACCGAACAAAACATGAAACACACATTATAAACAAAACTAAAATACAAAATTTTAAATCAGACAGAGCAATTGTAGTCAAAGAGAAAAAGCAGTCTTAAACAAATGAGTTTTAAGTTTAGATTTGAAAAGTGAGAATGATTCAATATTCCTAAGCTTACATGGTGTTAAGTTACAGAGCTGAGGAGCAGAGCAACTGAATAGGTGGGTGGCATAAATATTGAAAGCAAAGGGTTATGGCAGGGGTGGGCAAAGTCGTTTCTGGAGGACAACTGATAAGCCATAAAATTAAATTATTGGCAGGAATTGTTTTTTTAATTAAGCAACCTTGTTGGAACAAAAACCTGCAGCCACAGCGGGCCTCCAGGACTGATTTTGCCCACCCCTGAGTTATGGTATGAGGAACATTTTCTGATTTAGGATATGTTAGAAGTGGTGTCCCTCAGGGGTCAGTACTGCTGCTGCTGCTCTTTTTAATATGTATGAATGACCTTCATAAAACTGCAGATAATACAAAAACTAGGTGAAAATGCTGCATCAGTCAGATCATCACACAGGGATACGTACAGAATACAGGCTTGGGCAGATTTGTCCATCCATTTTCCAACCCGCTGAATCCGAACACAGGGTCACAGGGGTCTGCTGGAGCCAATCCCAGCCAACACAGGGCACAAGGCAGGAACCAATCCTGGGCAGGGTGCCAACCCACCGCAGGACACACACAAACACACCCACACACCAAGCACACACTAGGGCCAATTTATAATCGCCAATGCACCTAACCTGCATGTCTTTGGACTGTGGGAGGAAACCAGAGCGCCCGGAGGAAACCCACGCAGACACGGGGAGAACATGCAAACTCCACGCAGGGAGGACCCGGGAAGCGAACCCGCTTTAATGTAAATAAATGTAAAGTATTCCACCTAGCAGGTAAAAGTAATAGACTTGAATCTACAATTGGAGGCTTAAAACCTGAATGTGTAACTTATGACCGAGACCTACTCTATTGTTCCCTGCCTGTAATTTGCAAGTTTTCCTGGTGGGTTTCCACAGTGTGCCTTCCAAAGACATGCAGGTTTGGGGATTTGGTGATGCTAAAATGACGCTAGTGTATGTGAGTGCTTGTATTCACCTTGCAATGAGCTGATGCCCCTTTTAGGGATTGTTTCTGCCTCACTCCTGATGCTAGCTACTATGGGTGTGCCCCTGGATTGATGAGTTTAATCGTTAAACATCCTGTTCAGAGATATTGTGGCAAGGTGCCCTCGGGATTTAATGGGTGTTTCAGGCAATTCACAACACAGCGAAATCGAACATGTTCTAGCCGTCATGATATCTCGCACTGCCACCTGGTGGAATCTTACAGATTTAGGTAAAGTACGAGCACAAGTATAAACAGTACAACAATTGTGTAGCAGTAGCATCCACAGACATACCCGTTGCGTTGGGTGAAGTATAGGGTGTCCCACTCGGGAGTACAACTTTAAAAATGCGAATTACTCGCGAATGCGTGAATGTAAAGGCGAGCTGTAAGAACTGAACATACCTGTATTTAGTGGAAAACAAGTCCACATTACAAAGGTGCTGAAAATGTCCTCCCCCAACATCCACGCACAAGGAAACGCGACGCTCCATATTTGAGAATGTCCTCTGCAACATGGCACTGTCGATGGAAACAATTTCACGCTCGATGTTTGCTTTCAGTTGTTCAATGGTCCTGGGTTTGCTTGCATAAACCTTTCTCTTTAAATATCCCCATAGAAAAAAATCTGGGGGAGTTAAATCGGGCGATCAAGGTGGCCACAAACCTTTCGAGATCACCCTGTCTCCAAAAAACGATCGGATCTCTTCCATACTGGCATGAGAGGTATGGCACGTTGCCCCGTCCTGTTGCCCCATAGTGGCGCCCGCTATAGTGCCCGCCTCTTTATGACACAGAATCAATTCTTCATTAAATAAGGAATATTTTGAACCTTGTTGCATGATGATACATGCACGCGTTGCAGAGTAATTCGCATTTTTAAAGTTGTACTCCCGAGTGGGACACCCTGTATAAACCTGGCCAGGTTTATATTTCACACGACACGTGTTCCAGTGGACGCTTGTGTTGAGAATTGCCCAAGGACACACAGAAATAAAATCCCTGGACAGGGCATCATCTCATCGCAAGGTGAACACAAGCATACACATACACTAGCATCATTTTAGCGTCACCAAATCCCCAAATCTTCATGTCTTTGGAAGGAAACCGGAGCACACTGTAGAAATCCACCAGGAAAACATGCAAACACCAGGCAGGGAACACCAGGGATGTGACTCCCTGTGAGGCAGCAGTGCTACCACTCCACCATCGTGCCACCCCCACATGTGTAATTATGAACAATATCCATCCATCCATCCATCCATTTTCCAACCCGCTGAATCCGAACACAGGGTCACGGGGGTCTGCTGGAGCCAATCCCAGCCAACACAGGGCACAAGGAAGGAACCAATCCCGGGCAGGGTTCCAACCCACCGCAGGACACACACAAACACACCCACACACCAAGCACACACTAGGACCAATTTAGAATCGCCAATCCACCTAACCTGCATGTCTTTGGACTGTGGGAGGAAACCGAAGCACCCGGAGGAAACCCACGCAGACACGGGGAGAACATGCAAACTCCACGCAAACCCAGGTCCCCAGGTCTCCCAACTGCGAGGCAGCAGCGTTACCCACTGCGCCACCGTGCCGCCCTTATGAACAATATTCATTATTTAAATAAAGTTAATGATTTATCTGTAAAATGTAACACACATGTATACATTTCATCATGAACATATATCATGTATAAATCTAAGGATTTTAAGTGTGCAGAGACCTGGAATATCATAAATTTAATGTGTTCTATGTTGCGATCTATTCCTACTTGCTGCTGCTATCAGTTCAGGAGGAAGCCCCAGAAGCACATAGTGATTAAGAACTGGGTCGGTTTTAAGATGATGTTTACGACAGTCTACTTTAATGATAAAATAAACTACAAGGTTAAAGTGGACATTTTGAGATTAAAGCCGAAATTTCCACTTTAATCACAAAATAAACCTTTTCAATGTGTTCATTTTTTTCTCAGTGGCTCAAATATGATGCCATACATTCTGAAGCTGTTGTGAAGGTGCGAAAAAAAAAGACGGCACAGAAGATGGTATGTGAGACTTTTAAAATGTATCGTATGATTACGTTGGGGAATATGTGAAGCTTGAATATAAAAGCACCACGAATGCATTTGTATGTTGCCATTTTGCTTCATTCATCAAACCATTCATCAAACATCAAAGCGAGCTCATCTATCCTATAGGATCTACAAAGCGGCTTTCTTTTTTTTTTAGATAGCAAACAGAGAGTCTGACGTCACATTCCAACTTTATCATACTGCGCCCCCCGACTTTTTGCTAGTAATGCAACTCCAGCATGCGCTGAGGACGTGCACAGAGGACAAATAAACACTGGGAATGCATGGCAGCCATGATGTGTGCGTGTACATGTTCTGAGCGTAAGAGTCTTAGTGGATTCATCACTATTTACATTTACACAGTGTACAAAGCCAATTAAGAAGGTTATTAGGATGTTACTTTATATAGTTCAATGTGTGGTGTGCAACTTAAGAAACATTATGCTTAAATTATATAATAACTGTACTTGTGAAGCCTCATTGGTAGTACTGCTGGAAGTTTTGATCTCCATTTAACAAAAAATAAATAGCAGCAATTTATTTAAAATTGTGAAGGGAGTTAAGAAAGTGGTTCCTGGCTTTTACTTTAATTAAATTCTTCAGCAAAACAATGGAGACTATTAAGGGAGGATTTCTCACTTATATTAGAAGGTTTAGTGGTAGAGTGCTAGTAGCACTTTGAGGACCATCAAAACTCAACCCAGTATTATTTTGGAGACATTACATGTTTGGCAGGCATATTAGGCTGAATGACCTTTTCTTGACAAAATTGTTCTAATGTTCTAATGAATACTTGTTTTGTCTTTATTTTTAATACACTAGAAAAACAATTGTAACACTTTGAATTAGAAAGAACAAGACCCTTATACATATTTTGCTTGGTCTCTTGGTCATCAACCTGAAGCTAAGCATGTTTGGGCCCGCCCAATACTTGGATGACCATCTAGGAAAAAGCTTGGGTTGTTACTGGAAGAGGTGTTGGCAAGGCCACCAGGGGCACTTATCCTGTGGTCTGAATGTAGATTCCAATGGCCCACTGCAGTGATGGGGACACTGTGCTGTAAAAATGGCGCCGTCCTTCGTATGAAACATAACACCATGGTCCTGACTCTCTATGGTCATTAAAGATCCCTGGGCATCCTTTGTAAAGAGCAGGGTGTTGTCCAGACAAATTGTCTTCCATGGCCTAGTCATTTTGCCCCCTAATCATCACCTGTCTCTAATTGGCTATTATTATTATTATTATTATTATTGTTATTATTATTATTATTATTATTATTATTACTAGGTGGCTTCGCCCCCTGCTCACTTTGCTCACCAACCCCCAGGTTTGTTTTTCCGGAAATACAATTTAAAGAGAATGTTTTTTCATGGGAATTGTTACATATGCATTAAGTTCACTTTTACTGTAAAACTTCACTAAAAACAATATTTGGAATTAACTTTTCTGATATAATTTTTTATGGTCTTCCACTGTTAAATTTTCATCTGCTGTTCTCTCTTTCCTTACCTCTGATTTGTCTATTTCTTCTGTTATTATTATTATTATTATTATTATTATTATTACAAGCCAGGGAACCTAAATTAAAGAAAATGAACATCTAGCAGAGATGACGAAAAACAGTTCCAAGTTATGGAAACACTTGTAAATTAATATCCTAATAAAGATAAAAAGGGCTTGGATATGAAAGACAAAAAATAAGGAATACATGCAGGAAATATGCCTTCACTTAGATGCTGGGATGCTGTAAAAATAAAATTCACAACTCATTCATTTTTTTTTGTTTAAACTGAAACATTAAACTCAAGCCATGCACAATCCACATATATATTTTATGGTACTTTCAGTGTTAGTTACCAATAGCCTATTGCATCATAAATCAGCAATCAGTTTTCAAAAGCAGGCTCAAGACACCCACTTTCACTCTTTCTCTCCATGTCCCCTCTGAGTCCCTTCCTTTTCAGTCACTTAGCAACATTATTCATGGTTGTCACCTTTTTTCCTTCTGTTCTGCCCTCGAGTACAATTTTCAGTAAGTGTTCTCCTCTTTAATATACCCAAGCTATTATATTAACATGCAAATGAAGTCAAACAAATTACAAATTAATTTAAATATTGGCTTTATTTATGTATTCAGAAAAGTGAATGTATTGCTAAGTTAAATTTAGGGTAGAATTTCCTCAAAGTCCATTTCTGTCTGATTCCTTCCATTGTCTCATAATATTATGTATTAGCAGAACTGAAAGTGAGGTAGTACCCACTATTGTCTGAAATGATAGACAGATATATAATAGAACATGTCCAGCATAAGGGAATGAGACATGATGTTCCCATGGACTTTGGCAAAAGAATTTAAGTACATGAGCTTCTGTACTTCCTGAAATCAATTTCTAGACATGCTTTCTTTGAGACTAGGTATGACATCCCTGGAGTGTGGAGTGTTTTCCTATCTGCATCCCAATGCACATCTGTTGCCACAGTAACTTTCAAATGTAAAAAGAAAAAAAAGAGCAAAGAAAACAGATAAAGATAAAGATGGCTACCTGAAAAAGTGTAACTTATTATTCATTCATTTACCAAAAAGTTCATTTCAATATAGGACCATGAGGGACCAGAGTCTGTCCTGGCAGTATTTGGTGAAAGTCAAGAACAAACACTAATTATGTGAATTTCCCATTGGGATTAATAAAGTATCTATCTATCTATCTCTATCTCTAATTCAGTAAGATTGTGGAAAGCCAGATCAACACAGGAAGAATCAAACACAATGCAACAACTACAGCATTTTATTTCATTATAATGCATACCCATGCATACACAAACAATTGCTCATGCTATAAAAATTTAGAGACACCAGTCAAACTAAGCCACATGAGTTTTAGGATCTATTGGTCAATCAAATTTTATTTTAAATGCAATCTTTCACAAAATGCACCATCACAAGGTAGTTATCCAGAAAACAGCAATAATGTAAAAACTATCACAACAGATGTTGTATGAACTGCTGCTTTCAATTATATTGTGTGTTACAATTAGTGTACAGAAGTAAAGATAATTAAATAGTAAAACAGAATAGGTTTAAATGATTTTCATAGTCTGCGGTGGGTTGGCACCCTGCCCGGGATTGATTCCTGCCTTGTGCCCTGTGTTGGCTGGGATTGGCTCCAGCAGACCCCCGTGACCCTGTGTTCGGATTCAGCGGGTTGGAAAATGGATGGATGGATGGATTTTCATAGCTACATTTTGGTTTTGTTAATTTTTTGAACATCTTGTTGGTGATATCATTGATACCAATTTATGTATCCATCATTATGGTGTCTTATGCTGTGTGATGCAACAAGTTATGAAAGACTGGCTCACAGTATATTTAATAATAATGGTAATTAATAATAATAATAATATAATTGTTCATTCTGAGTTAAGACTGTTTAAAATTGTGACTTATTTAATTTTTGAACAGCATCTTTTCTTGTGTATTTTTTTTCCTTATCCTTGCCTGTATAATGATATACTATTTCATTCAATGATCTCTTAGTGAAAGTGCCTGTCTTACTTCACTTCTGGTTCTCTCTTATGATGAAGGATATGGTAATAAGTCTTTCCTTGCTCATTCACTGTATTTCATAAAAGTACTTTTGATTTAACAAAAATCAATTAACTGCTGAGATGGTGTAATAAACATAATTAAAATGCCATATCTATCTATCTATCTATCTATCTATCTATCTATCTATCTATCTATCTATCTATCTATCTATCTATCTATCTATCTAACTACATTTTGCTGTTCGTCAAAAATATAAAAGAAATAAAAATTGAACTAAAAAATATGAAGCTGTGTTAACAATAAAGCTAGCCATTGCTTATTCATCATCCAAGTTCATTTCTACCTACTACTATAAATTAGCATCTACTGTGCAGTCTGTAGTATTATGTATTCTCCGCTAGGTGTTGCTTTGGTTAAACAGCAACTTTGACTTCATCTCGAGGCAGGCATGAGTTCACAATTCCCAGGATGCAACATGAATCAGGAAACCGCTTTAACCAATGAGCTGCAGTTCTGAACTGTAATAAAAATGGCTGTGTCTTCTTTTGGTTGTGAACATTATAAACGCAATTGTTTACTAAAAGTAAGTCTTGTTTTTAACTGTATGCTCAAAGTAAGATGAAAAAAAATCAAAGGTTGGCTGTTGTAGGGCTTATTTATAATACGTTGCAATCCTGATTTGTAATATTACCTTGCTATAGCTTTTGCCACGATTTATACTCGCGTTTACGTAAATTAATGAGAGAGGGCACGATGTCATTTAAGCGTTAGCGTATTCTTTCGGCTTGTATTAATAGTGAACCAATTTGATTTGAAAGTTGACAGGATGGGTTAATATTTTAAATGCCTCATTTGTATTTTCTGGTTTACTTTATTGTGCTAAGCAGTATTTGTGACAGAAAAAAGCCTGGCTTGATCGATAACGGATTTAGTGATGTTTTTCCACAGAGGGGGATAACGGCTCGATCCTCATTAGAACTGTGATGTTAGACATACTTAGGTGGTGTTTTGATACTGCAGTTATGCGCCTTAGATTATATTTTTCTGAAGGTACGTATTCTTATGTCTTCAACATTATATGTACCATATATACCATATGTTCTATGTTATTATTTCAGCAGTATATTTTGCACGCTTTTCTTATAATGTTTGTTCTATTTATTAGCTTGATCATTATGTCACGTGCAACACAGGTTTGAAATATATTATTTTTCCTTTTCTAGGCTCCATGCTGTAGTAAATTGTATGTGTGTCGTTTGTGCCATGACGCCAAAGAACAGCATGTAATGAATCGTTTTAAGGTGAAAGACGTACAGTGCGCATCGTGTCTTAGAACACAAAAGGTAATGTACAGTATGTCATATTCAAATCAGTAGCGCTGATGCTGTTTACTCTATTGTTAACCATTCACTTGTGGAGCGAGTTTTTTTATATCCCGCCGTGGGCACTGTTTGTGGGTTTTGCCAAAACGTGTTGAGATTATATTGAGTAGCAGTCTCGATCTGACGGAGTGTGGCGTTGTTCATGTGAGTGCCCTTTTGTAGATTTGCACCCACCACGACGTTGATTCCATCATTTTTTTTTTTTTTACCAGGTCCACTGTGATAGTTTTCCAACAGATTAGAGAGATAAGATTTTATCAGTTTTACTTGTGCTGAAAACGTATGCATTATCCAAGGAAAAACGGCAGCATAGATGAGCACATTAATTATTAACTTGCTGACTTAACATTCTCCTTTACAGTACTTCTAAGCAGCCATTACTTTTCTGGGGAAACTAAAAACAAGACATGTGGCCTGTCTATAACAAACATAATCCAGAGAGGTTGGGAGGTCATGTACTAAATCTATTTAACATACACATTTTGGGTAACTTAAAACACATCAAGACACCATGCCATTTGATAACATAGCATTGTGTGTATATAATCAAAAGCATGGGTTCATTTCCTTTATGCCATAAGCAGACATGTTCTACTTTATATAAAATTGAAATGAAAGGAACAAATGAGACCAATTGCTCTGGGCTGGCTTCTTTAGAAGCACAAATTTTAGGTTTTTCTTAACAGAAGCATTTCTGCCTTTTCACCAGCAACCCTGTTTCTCTTTTCATTCAGTATACTGTATTTGACATAGCTGTAAAAAGGTGTTTACTGCTCACATTGGTACAAGGTGCCAATAGGTACTTGCGCACTGCCTTGGCCTGCTTTGCTTTTCCGGTACTGAAGTGTGTTGTTATTTCTGGAGATAGGGAGCTTGCTAAGATAGTTACTCAGCTGAAAGAAATGATACATCAATAAATGTAGAAACATTTACCTGTATAATAATACAAAATAATAAATTATTATTAGGCTGACCACATTTGTGGTGAATACAAATGGGGCAACCCCCTCAACCAACCACTGCTATTAACAAAAACTTCTTGCTTTGACATTCTAAACGTGACGTACAATAATTTATGTCATAATGGGCATTCTAAGCTTGTATAAAGTGTGACCTGTGACATATAATAGGCATTGTATGTAAAGTGTGATCTTTCAAGAGCTGTAGCACAAACTGTTCTATACTGCAGTGTGCCTTTGGATATTGAGAATGCAGTATATTGGTGGATGATTTTGTTTTAAAACTGGAGTAGAATGTTTAAACACAGGGGATGTATCTTTTACAAGGGACTAATCACACTGCAGCCAGGTTTCCATCCAAGGAGTTTTTGCGAAAAAATATTTAGCGCTTCAAATTTTTGTACCGATATAGCTGATGGAAATGCTAATTATCGATAAAATGTTGTACATGTCGATATAATATTTTTCCGTTTAACTTTAGCGCATAAATTCCATATCGATACTTCAGATTTCGCAAAAACTACATTGGAAACACTTTTTGTCGGAAAAAAGGGCTTTAATGCAAATAAATGTGTCACATTTTCATCACGTGCAATCAAAACGAGAATGGCGGAGCGGTTCACATGGTCTGATGAAGAGAGTTTTTTTTTATTAAACGTCGTTATTTTGTATTAATTCAAATTTCAGTTTTAATTAAAAACCTTAAGGGAAGCAGGTTACAGTACTAATTCAGTTGTTATCGCACTGAGAAGGGATGTTGAAAGGTAGGCTCACCTGTACAGATCCGATGCTGCAAACACAGCTGCATCATGGGCACTTCCAGGAGTGCCAACGCAAATGTCTCGTATCATGCACCTGTCATCAACAAGGGCCTGGAGAACAATAGATGGCCACCCTTTGCGATTAATGTAATCGCGGTAGCCTTCCGTCGGGGGAAGAATAGGCACATGCGTGCCATCCAGCGCACCGTAAATCTGTGGCACAAGATGCACCAAGGAATTGCGGTATGCAATTTCATTGGCCTCCGCTACAGTCGGAAGTCTGATATAACGGCGCATTAATTTTTCTTTAATAGCGGTGCACACAGCATATACACATCGATGGACGGTAGTTTTACTAACCCCGAAAGTTTCTCCAACTACTCTATACTCGGCGCAGGTTGCCAGCTTGTAAAGGGCGATGGCAATCTGCTTGTGGGTTGGAACCGGTGGTCGGTGGCAACCTGTGATGGGCGCAACATCAGGACTGATGAATCCACACAACATCTCAAACGTTGGCCGTGTCATTCTAAAATGTTGCAGCCAGAGATTTTCTGTGAAGTGTCTCTCCACCACCTCCTCCCAGAAGATCTTATTCCATCGTCTCTCCCATACCCGTGAGTTTCGTCGCACTGGGGTACTTTCTTCGAGCTCTAGGGCTATCAGACAAGCAACTGCTTCGTTCTGCTGTCGTCTTCGGATATTATGTACAATTCCAATTATTTGTGAAACTGAAATAACAGAAAGCTGGCAAATTTCAAAAAACTGTCTGAATAATCTCTCCATTTCTTTGTTTCTTTGTTTAGTGGAGGGGGTGTAACGTGGAAAACAAAAGGTAGATAATTTGCGACATACACAAAATTATGTATGGAAACGGCTCAAGGGCAGATTTTTTTCGCGATACAACAAAACTTATGCGACAGTTCGTTTTGGGGGGGGGATGACGTCATCACGCACACCATTTTATCGATAAAAAGCCAGTTGGATGGAAACGGGCTGGAGACAGCAAATTTCGCACATTTTTTTTTACGTATATTCTGTTTGTCGATAACAAAACGTCGCAAAAAACTGGATGGAAACTTAGCTTGTGACTTTTGCCTTTTTGTTAAGTGCCCTCTAAATTAAATTCCACAGTGACTGGATTTTCCAAAATTGAAAAACCCACAAACTGCGCCACAGCAGTGACAATTTTGCAAGCATTCTGGCAAATGTGAATTATAAAAACCTGACAGATAAGAGGAGGTGATGTCTTTAACATGTGGTGTATTTTTGCAATGTTTACACCCAAACCCAACTGTTAAGTTATAAGTTATATCTGGCCTTTGCAGGCTGCCTCATGGTACCGACCATGGATAAGTGACGAATGCATTATTTTTTTAATGATTTATTTATTTTACTTTGGCGGCAGTTAAATGTGGTTTTGCAGCCACATATGAATTTTCCTTAATAATGTATTCATACATCTCCAACAATGAAGCGGCAACCACATCTCTCAAAGTGCAGATCTTTTTTCTCTTGTAGTTAACTGTTGCCCTTTGCATCACTGTCACCAGCTGACATCTCAGCCAGGTGTTTCTCCAGTTCTTCTTGCACTTCTCTTCTAAAATATTGGTGTGACAGTTGTCACACTCCATAGCTGCTTCCGGGAGCCACTTGAACCCATAACCGTCAATAACATACCCGAGGATGAGCTGTTAAAAAGAAGACACACATCATCAGCAAGGGGTTGACGCGAACTTCTTGAAGTGCTTTTATTAAAAACCAACAAAGTGAAAAATAGTGCAGTGCATCGTTAAAAACAAGGTGCTAAATGGAGGTTAAAATCCAAATAAATAATATCCATAAAAACAAGGTTTAAATCTCAGGCAGGTTTCATCTTTCAAAAACAGATGTGAGCCCCAATGCCTCTTTCTAAAATCTGTTGTATCCTCAGCTTATCCCATCAGAACCTTACAGCATGAGAGGATGCCCGGTGACTGGTACAGTCATTGATTTAAACCAGAGTTTGGGTTCCTTCTACTGGTCCGCTGCCAAATCCCACTCACTTCTCCCTCAGCCAGTCTGTTGGCGTCAAAAGGGAGACGGTGTACAACGGGGCTGTTCTACTCCTCTGTGTAGCTCAAAGGAATGCCCCTTCTCTACACCCACACTCGAGCGCAGG
This sequence comes from Erpetoichthys calabaricus, assembly GCF_900747795.2. NCBI lineage: Eukaryota > Metazoa > Chordata > Cladistia > Polypteriformes > Polypteridae > Erpetoichthys > Erpetoichthys calabaricus. Next base: position 180,602,879 of record NC_041398.2, read on the forward strand.
CCTGCAGTTCAGTTACTTAGGGCATACTCCCAACCACCTCCCTCCACTCTTTGCCACACGTACTCCACACCCTCCTGCCTCTTTCTTCTTCCTTAACCTCCAATCCTTTTTTATCTCTCCTCTCCTTTTTATTTTTGATTTGATCTTGATTCCTTAACTTCCATTTTTTTGTTTTCTTCCTCATTCTTTGATATTTCCTCTCTGCAATGCAAGCTTCTTATGTAGCCCTGATTGACCCGCTTGCATTTGCATGCATGTACACACATGCAAATGCTTGAATCCTTAATGCTGTGAGACTCTATTATTTATTTAAATTGTGCTTTGCCATACATCTCTCATCATACTTGCACAAAGAAATCGATCTTTTTACCTCGGATCAAGGACAATAGATAGATAGATAGTATAGTGGCTCTGAGAAAGCGACACCAAAATGTTTTGTGACAGCCTCAACCCAATCCATCTGAACTCTGTTAGTCTGTGTTGTCACACTAGCTAAGCAGATGTTTAAGGACTTCAACAAAGGAATTGCATTCATAATTATACATGGATGCATACTTACGTCTTTTAAGTTGTTCAAGTTCCACAAGTCCCCACTGTGATGTACCATGAGAGACACAGGAATGTTGTATCTGGCACTGTATGCTGCAAGAGTGGGCTTCTGATGATGTAAACGCTTCACATAGAATATGTGCTGTTCCAAAGAGTTGGCATCTTGCTGTAGCATTCTTCTTGGGAAGCCTAGCTCTGTTTGTATATCACCCTGCCGTGAAATGGCAAGCTGTGAGTGCCTAAAATGAGTCCGTATTCATCTCCCAATGACAGTGTAATTGGAGGTGCTTCTCTGGCTCAAAAAGCCTTTATTCACAAAGTGTTGCAATGTGTTGGGCATACAGCCTAACCGTTTAATGCCACTTCCTTCCATAGATACTATCATGTTGTGAACATTACCACAAAGCACAACTTATACTTTACTTTTTGAAAAGCTTGTGCGATGAAAGTTGTAGAGGGAGAATTAGAGAACGCAGTAGCATGCAACAAAACTCTTTTTGTCTCATTTTTCATTAGTCCAGTTTGCCATTGGACTTAACTTGCTCATGGAGCTGACCTAAAGAGCTCCGTAAATCTGTAGTGAAGCTACAGTAGTGTTGCTGGCATTGTTTCTTTAAAGTTGTTCGATATGTTGAGCAGTCGCATCATATAATGTATGCATCATTCTAAATGGTGCAGTAGCTAACAGAATCCATCGTTCACAACTTTGGAAAGAGGTTATTCATCAAGTGCAATCATCTCCATAATTTTAGTAGTTATGCCTTTAGCTCTGGTGCTGTCTTGAGGAAATGTCTTCATGTTTTGAAGGGATTGCTGTACGAGGCTACCACTAGTGAACCCAGTTTCATTTTGGTAGCATTAGCAACTAGAAATTCTGTATTTAATTTGTTATGGTGGTTCTTCAGATGGGTAATACAATTTATAGCGTTAAACGATTTAATTCTGCAGCCATCTCACATTATTTCATTTTTGCAGGAGAGCACATACCAACTCTGTTGTCTTCTTCCTTTTAAAAGAGAAATATGGCCACACGACCAACTGCTTTACTTTACTAACAATAGTGTATGCAAAACTGGAAAAAAAAAAAAAAACTTTTTTAAAATTGTGTGCATGTGTCTGTTTTTCTGCTGTGGCTTATAGACTTAAAAAATACCTTTACAGTAATGTCTGCCTCAACACACAATAAAAAATATTATTTAAATGCTTCAGCGACTGATAATGTTGGTTAGCTTGAATTATCAGTTGTCAGTATTGACCAAAATTTTCACTTTGGAACGATTTATTGTTATTTTTTAATGACCATCAGCTGATGAGACTACAGCTATGGATTATATTGTGCATTAATAACTGCAGTATTTTACTTTCAATGAAAGTGTTTAATGCAGAATTGTTTGTTAAAATAGCAAGGATATTAAAAAAGAGCAAGACTTCAGAAAGCTAGAAACAGAAAACCAATTACAGTGTAACACATAAATGTTTACCACATTTCAATAAAAATTGCAAAAAACTGTTAGTAATTACTGCGGTGGGTTGGCACCCTGCCCAGGATTGTTTCCTGCCTTGTGCCCTGTGTTGGCTGGGATTGGCTCCAGCAGACCCCCGTGACCCTGTGTTCGGATTCAGCGGTTGGAAAATGGATGAATGGATGGATGTTAGTAATTAATAGATTGACATAAAAAGGCAAACATTTGAAAATTAAATAGCTTGCACAACAATGGTAGCAGTTAGTGTACAAGCAGATGTTAGTTGGTATGAACACCTGTAGACACAGTGGCCTGAAAGCCTGTACTTGGGAACCAAAATTCTTTTTTTTTTCCTAACACACAAGTGAATATGATACTGAAACAGCAACTCCATTGGAATGTTATCTTTAACATCTGTGTCTTCACTGCTTGTTCGTAATTGCCAGTGTTTGGATTATGTTAAGAGAGCAAACTCCACATAAAAAATGTTTTTTAAAAACAAACTTGGTACAAAAAAATGAGTTAATCATTTAAAGGGTACTCCACCGAAAATAATTTTTTTTTTTATGTTGCTTTACCCATGTAGTTTGATGTAATGGCTAACAAAAATATCTCATTTTAATGGAGAACAGAGATAACAAAAGTTTCTGATAGCATAGGTATTTATGGTGTCCCAACACTGGACAACAGCAAACATTATCAAAAACATCTCCCGTTACTCATTTTGTGTCAAATAATATGTTTGTATGCTCACAATGTCTCAAACACTTGTATTTTTACAAAAATACTGTTAAATAAATCACTTCTGGAAAATACTCCTAAAGAAAAATGGAACATGCCCAGGTGCAAAAGAGAATTGTCAGTATATTTGGTACCTTGGGATTATTTAGCTGTGGTCTGTGAAAACGCATGGGTAAATGGGCTTGTTCAGGTACTGTATCTCAGGTATGCCCAAGTACAAGTCAAGTTCTCTTCCTGGTAATAATTTTACTTGCTTTTCGCTACCTGTTAATCTTTAGTTGTATATGTTTTTCAGTTTGTATAAATTAAGCTGTTACTTGGCTGGACCTCAGCTTAAATGCTTGGTTGGATTTTTTTCGTGGATGTTTTTGATATTGTTTGCTGTTGGTCACCATGGATGTCTGTTGTCTTTGTTCTGCATGAAAACTTGAGATTAAAGTTTTTTTCTTGGCCCTCACTATAAACTACATAAAGTAAGTAACAAAAAATATAACTTTTGGGTGGAGCATTGCTTTAAAGCTATGGAAAAATGTGTTTCTGAATTTCTTCTAAGCATAAATATAATCCTAGCACATTTTTCTGAATGCAAAATAACAGAAGAAAAAAAGGCATCTACTTAAGTAATTAGACCAACTAGAAGTATGAGTGACTTATGGATTTATGAAACTGGATGGAATGCAATGGACTACAAACCTATAGCCACAGGGTTATCTTGAACTTGAGAACTGCAGTATTATAGTATCTCCTGACAATAAATCTGATTAAAACTTGGAAGCTGGAATGATGTGATTTTTAACTTTATTTTCCAGTGTACACTTTTCCCAATTTTTGTCTCTATACGACTAAACCAGCCTTCAACAAGTTTGCTATAACCATGCTTTATTTTGATAAAAGCAATGTATATCTTGCATGTGGCAGAGATCAATCAAGAAAGTATTTTTAATGCTTTTCAAAGTATGTAAAAGTACTCCTGGTTCTCTTTAGCCATGACAGTGCAAAATTATTTTTTCTTTAATTTCCATTTGTGCCAATTTTTTAATAATAAATCCTATCTCTTCTAGGCACAGCAAACCTGTGAATCCTGTGGGATTGTGTTTGGGGAATATTACTGTAACATATGTCATCTTTATGATGCAGATAAGCAGCAGTATCACTGTGATCCATGTGGTATTTGCAGGTATGTACAAAGCTGAGCATTTGTAATTTGCAATATCAATTAAAACCACATCAAATCAGCATAAGTAATGTATATTACAGTGGTGTGAAAAACTATTTGCCCCCTTCCTGATTTCTTATTCTTTTGCATGTTTGTCACACAAAATGTTTCTGATCATCAAACACATTTAACCATTAGTCAAATATAACACAAGTAAACACAAAATGCAGTTTTTAAATGATGGTTTTTATTATTTAGGGAGAAAAAAAATCCAAACCTACATGGCCCTGTGTGAAAAAGTAATTGCCCCCTTGTTAAAAAATAACCTAACTGTGGTGTATCACACCTGAGTTCAATTTCCGTAGCCACCCCCAGGCCTGATTACTGCCACACCTGTTTCAATCAAGAAATCACTTAAATAGGAGCTGCCTGACACAGAGAAGTAGGCCAAAAGCACCTCAAAAGCTAGACATCATGCCAAGATCCAAAGAAATTCAGGAACAAATGAGAACAGAAGTAATTGAGATCTATCAGTCTGGTAAAGGTTATAAAGCCATTTCTAAAGCTTTGGGACTCCAGCGAACCACAGTGAGAGCCATTATCCACAAATGGCAAAAACATGGAACAGTGGTGAACCTTCCCAGGAGTGGCCGGCCGACCAAAATTACCCCAAGAGCGCAGAGACGACTCATCCGAGAGGTCACAAAAGACCCCAGGACAACGTCTAAAGAACTGCAGGCCTCACTTGCCTCAATTAAGGTCAGTGTTCACGACTCCACCATAAGAAAGAGACTGGGCAAAAACGGCCTGCATGGCAGATTTCCAAGACGCAAACCACTGTTAAGCAAAAAGAACATTAGGGCTCGTCTCAATTTTGCTAAGAAACAGCAGGACAATGACCCAAAACACACCAGCAAATCTACCTCTGAATGGCTGAAGAAAAACAAAATGAAGACTTTGGAGTGGCCTAGTCAAAGTCCTGACCTGAATCCAATTGAGATGCTATGGCATGACCTTAAAAAGGCGGTTCATGCTAGAAAACCCTCAAATAAAGCTGAATTACAACAATTTTGCAAAGATGAGTGGGCCAAAATTCCTCCAGAGCGCTGTCAAAGACTCATTGCAAGTTATCGCAAACGCTTGATTGCAGTTATTGCTGCTAAGGGTGGCCCAACCAGTTATTAGGTTCAGGGGGCAATTACTTTTTCACACAGGGCCATGTAGGTTTGGATTTTTTTTTCTCCCTAAATAATAAAAACCACCATTTACAAACTGCATTTTGTGTTTACTTGTGTTATATTTGACTAATGGTTAAATGTGTTTAATGATCAGAAACATTTTGTGTGACAAACATGCAAAAGAATAAGAAATCAGGAAGGGGGCAAATAGTTTTTCACACCACTGTAAGTGGAAAGGAAGATATAGAAAATTGCTTAAGAGTCTGTATAGCCTTTGAGGCCAACTTCCTTTCTTGCCTGTTGTTACTGGATGTTGATTAAGAAAATGTTAACACCCTTAAGTTCAAAACTATTTCTATAGAATTACAACTAGTCATAATGCTTAATTGTCTTATTTTCAAATGATTGATATTTGTTATAATCCCTTTTTATTCCTTTTGTAGAATTGGCCCTAAAGAAAAATATTTCCATTGTGTGAAGTGTAATCTTTGCTTGGCCATTGATCTTGAAGGAAATCACAAGGTATTCTCTTTTTTCTGGTAACTTTTGCGCATAATGTGATAACAGCTTAACCTGTAATAACCTTATTTATTGTGCCGGAATTTTAAGACATCTAGCAATAATTGTAAAAAAGAATGCAGAGTAGAAAAGAAAATATAAAAAGTTGAGATGTTGAATATTTGGTTTACGTTTTTATCTCTGTGTTCAGAGAGTTCAAATTATGGACAATGCCATATACTCATTTTTAAAGCATGTCATTTGTGTACATAAAGAACTTAAAGGCTATTTTCATACATACTAGCAATAAACGTTTTGACCAACTATACTGATAACAGAAATCTGAAGTGATAATTAAACCAAAAACAAAATCTAGTCAAGGACACACTTCATGGGTCCCAGAAACTGATAATCTAAGTAGAAATCAGTTAAGTTTTAAAAAGCAGCATTAACCATACAAATGTTAAATCCTAAAGTATAAACATGATGGTAACTTCATGTTTTTAAAGCAGGTGCTGTGATTTTTAATTGACAACGTTACAGTTGTAGGCTCAAAGATAAATGTATGAAAACAGTACAGTGAAAAAGTATATTCCACTTTCTGGGTATTTGCATTTTGCATATTTTACATGGTTGAATCTTTTTGTGGGTATTGCATAGGTTAAAGACTAAAAAAAATAGCCCAGCGTAAGGTGCTTCAATTATGAAAAAAAAAAAAGTTACTGTCACTTCGAAATCAACCCAATTTTAAAATAATTACGATCAGAAGATTCAGTGCTTAAGTTAATGATAAAGTCTGATTTAGGCTAGCCTACCCAGTAACAGTCCAAATAAGATTGAACCTAACCATCCAAGTGAAGTACTGCTCTATAATAAAGGAAACAGCATGCCATCTATGAATGCATTGTTTAAATGGTCCCTTCTTGTATCCTTTTTATGAACTTTCATTACAGGGTTGTGGGAAGCTGGATTTTTTTTTTTTTTTTTTAAATTATAATGTTGTGTAATATTTTTGTTAAACCTGCCATGCAATTACAATGTCCCAGGCACTGTCTGGATGAAATGTGAGCATTCTGCCTGTGTTTACATGGGTTACTTTTGGAGTGACACAGATTTCCTTATTTTAAACATACATTTAGCATCCAGTACCGGGCTTAACAGCAACTTTTAAAACTGGCTGCTGAAACTGAAAATATGGTTGCCTATATTTGGAGTAATGGTACTGTGCAACAGAAAATAAAAATAAACTATTTTAATATCCTGAACTAACATAGCTTGCTTCAGTAAGCCATTGCCAAACTCAACAAAATGAAAAACCTTTTCCTACTTCTAACAGCGTTCTGCTGTCTTAAAAGAGTACAACCCCAATCACAACAGCATAGGAATTCCTTACTGGTTGCAACAGATTTTTTTAAATTTAAATATTTTAACACAGTATGACATTATATAATTCACACGTACTGTATATACAGATTCGTACAGCAAAAGCCACATAAACAAAAGCATGTAAAGCTCATCTGCAGATTTAAATGTAAGATAAATCTAATCAAAGAAAGAAACTGAATGAGGTCTAATGAACTTGTTACTGCCAGGTTTTTTGGGGGGTGGGGGGTGGCAGTAGGCATTGTAGGTTTATTGCATAACTGTCTATTCTTGCTGAATAGACATAAACGAGAAAATGTCCTCTATTGGTCCATCAGTACACAAAGAGTGTTTTACTTCTGTTCAATGGTGTGTCTGATTGGTAGGTTTTCAGTAGTGATGCTACTGATCTGATCAGCATGTGGAACTCTAATCAAGTATCTCAAAATGAATGTCAGAGAGGACTTAATGGGATTTACCCTGAAGGCGCCTATGTGTGTCATCTCTGGCCACTAATCTTCTTCTGTATGTCTTTTTTTTCCTAAAATATTCAGGAGTATTACTCCTAAATAAATATTGATCAGTCTATCTTTTATTCAAATAAAAATAAAGGTAATTATTGCTAGTACAACATACTGGTGTTTTTATTAACTTTGCAGTACTGTGAAGAAACAATCAAGAAGAAATTAACAAATATGTATATAATGAAAGCTGGTATATTCTGCTGTTATATAATCTTAAATGTATTATCAAATTTGTAGCACCAAATCTCTAGGCAGTAGTTCCATCATGGCTGACATTTCCTAGGTCAATGCTGAAATTAGTTTATCTGTGATGTTGCCACAGAGTTAAAGGAGACTTTTCACATTTCTTTTATTTTTACAAATGACCCATGAATCCTTGCATGGCAGTTAGCTGTTACACTATTTTTAACATGCTTTATTTGCCCAAAGGAAAGCCAGGGAATGCAGTACACACAAATGCAGGTTACATGATATTTTTATGACATTGAGTAGCTACTGGCAAATTAAGTGCTGATCTACCAGTTACAAGTAATAAGCAAAAACCAGACAGTTCCTATCCTCTGCCAAAAAAAAACAGTGAGTCACTAAAGTGGTTGCTATTGATTGCAAGCAGAGTCCAAGAATTGGTTGCCAGTTCACTCATCCTGTTTGGCAGTGACTTGCCATTTGTTAATGTCGTTAATCTACCATCACATCTGGCCATCTACTTCCTATCACAGTGTTGCGTGTAAAAAATATTCAAAAGGTAGTACATTCCTGTGGGGAATCTGTTAACACAAGAAACTAAAAATCATAACAGACTGATTGTGATCCTGTCAGATGTACCTGATCGGTTTATAAATGTGAAAATAATTACTATTTCTTTACAATAGTTTGGTTAAAGCTTAGTGTATTGGAATTTTTTTTGTTAAACAGTAATGCATTGAGCAAATCAGTCCATTATTATTGCCTTTTTTAGCATGATCAATACTTACATTTTTTTTTTTTTTTTTTTTTTTTTTTTTTTTTTTTTTTTTTTTAGTGTGTTGAAAATGTCTCCAGGCAGAACTGCCCTGTTTGTATGGAGGTATGTATATATTGTGTGAAAAATGAGGTTGATTTATAGTATAATGTTCCCTCTTAACCTCTGGAATCACACAACAGTATTTTCCTCTTGAACACAGGACATTTCAATTAAAATAATGCAGAGTGAGTAAATTAAGAAATTTAACAGATACGGTAGTTTTAAATTTATGAATGTCAATTGACATGTACTATGCTTTTTTTGGGGGTTGAACTTATCTTCCCAGAACAGCAGCATTTAGCAACAATAATAGTCATCCATTTGTCTATTCTTCCTTTTATTCAGAGGAACAGTAATGCACAGGAATTTGGTGGTCTTGCTGCAGATTTTTACTGGAATTAATGGACCACTTGCAGATATGTTTTATTTAGTTAAAGGTACAATATTATTGTTCAGGCTGTGTGCTTTCAATTATTCTCCTTTTAAAACCCTGACTATTTATACACTTTAGTAGTGTAGGTTTCTATCCAATAATTCACTGTAGTATCCTATTATTCATTATTCTAATAAGAGTACCACTATGTGCCTTTGAACAGTATCTCCATAACATAATTCTACCTAAGTCATAATTTATAGCGGGTTTAGTGTGATCTACCTGGTGTTTATTGATTCAGGCAAAAAAGGTTAATCCTGAGGTGTAGAATATTAATGTGGTTAGTTTAAATTTAGATACTGGTAATGGAGTTTATTTTTTGAAGAAAGTACGGAAATACTTTAACTGAAATAACTTGTTGGCTGTAGCAAAAGAGGCTAACTGTGTTTTTATAGTCATTTCCGTGTATTTTTGCAGCCCCTTTGCTCAGTGACACATAATGTGTTTCTTGGATTTCAGTTTTTAAGTTACAATGAAAACTAAATGATTCCCTCAAAATAATTAAGGTGAAACTAAATTGAAAATGAAATGTCATTTGCAAATATTTTAGAAATAAACTCTTAAAAAAAATTGAAGTTGACACAAGCATCAAGATTAGTTTCTGTTATTTTGCTGCTTAATAACATGCAACTAGCTGTGCATTTTCTGAACCACCTTTCATTAAATATGTTATTAAAGTATTCCTGGATGACTGTGTGGTTTTTTTTCAGCTTTCTACTGACAGCTCCTTTGGATGACACAAACCATCCTGTCATATGTCTCTAGCAGCATTGTTGAGAAAAGGTGTTTTTTTTTTCACAAGTGTGTCCATCACAAAGAAGTAAAAATCAGGCCAGACGTTCTCTGAATCATCTGTCGTTTATTCAGTATTCTATACTGTTATATTTAACCAATGCCCTAATTAGTTAGGTTTAATGTAACAAAACCTAACATAAGTTATTTGGAGTTAATGGTGGGCTTTTTTCCATTTTTTTTTTTCTGCCTTTCTATCATTTTGCATTAAGCTTTCCCTGAAAAAATGAGCCATTTACTCCTTATCGTAGCAGCTCTTTTCAGTTAAAGGAACAAACCTTTGCAAACAAGCATGTATATATTTTCTAACTTTGTCAAACATAAAATATGACAACTTCACATTTAAAAATGCAGATTGGTAAATTTTGTGTTAAAAGTGAAATCCTCCAGTTCCTGTCATCAGTTAGTCGTAAGTGCACCATTAATTCAAAAGCACATGAACAGCCTGCTGTTTGTCAATTTTAGTAACAATGTATCAAAGCAAAAATTAAAAACTTTGAGTAAATTTATAATAATTCTGTTTAAAGTGCCTGGCAAAATGAGACTTCTGCAAAGTAGTTGCATTTGTAAACAAATTTTAGGTAATGGCAAGGAAGTAAGCATTATAGATATTTTCTGCAGTTACACACTTACAGGTCTCTTAGTTATACTCAGTTATACCAAAACTACTTTTTCAAGGTATAAAAACTTATTTTAACACATTTTGCTCTTTCAGCATATTGCTGTTTTAGCAATGTACAACTGCTTAAAACGGTGATACTGTATATAGTAGATATTTAACATAAAATTTTCAGTTTGTGACCTACATCTACCAAAGTTTGATCTTGTCTGAATTGGATGAAATAGTTCAGTTGCAGCTCAGTACTTTTTTTTTTTTAATTCCACTTAAGCAATTACTTTGTGGCTCGTGTCACCTTGGCTTAAAGTTTGAGGGTCAGAGTTTGTACTTCCTCCCTGCCTTTTTGGGGCAATGCCATGACCAGTAACATCCTTGGTGTCCCTACAGTTTGCATACCTGGTATGTATTGTTTATGAAGTATACTTATTGAAACTTGGGATTTTTATTTCAACAATTCCACGAGCATTAACTGTCCCAACTCTCAGTGGGGGGGAAAAAAGGTTACTTTACATTCTTCCAGGTTTTTTTTTTTTGTTTGTAAATATCAAAATGCAGTCTGAATTCAGCCACATTTTATGTGAATTACATTACCATATAATATGTTGTTAGTGAATACCTCTTGACATTTAAGGAGATGTTCTCTCTTAGAAACTGAGATATACTGTTTTTGTATCTATCCATTTTGTAATTTAATGTTGGGAATGATTGTTGTTACTATAGCACAGTAACGAATAAAATCACAATTTCTACCATTGGGAAAATTCTGAATTACCAGTTAACTTAATATACACATTTGTGATTTGGAAGAAAAGTAGACGGCCCAGGAATTAAAATCCGGTCCTTGCAGCTTTGAAATAAGTTGAATAAGTTGTCTTCCCCCATATCATATATCAACATTGGAATAGTCTAGATAAAATTGTGACTAAAAACAGCCTGTTCTTTTATGTGTAAAAGTGATAATAAATATATATATATATATATTAAAATATTTATCAGGCTGTCTGGTTTTTTTTGTTGTTTTTTTTTGTATTTGGTATCTACGCATTTGTCCAGTGCATCAAGTTTGAGTTATAGAGTTTGGTAAAACAATAACAGTAAAACAGTATATATAACTGTTGCAGGGTGCACAATATAAAATAATACTTTTTTTTTTTTTTTCCTACGGGTATGCATGTTGCTGTAATACATTTCATGTGTAATAGCTTCCTCATGAAGTTTTACCTTTAAATGCACAGTAATGGAAATAAAGTCTTCCCATGAATGCACTTGGAACAGAAGTGTTTGTTTATGTAACATTTCAACATTTTTAATCATATTGCCTAAAAATTGTTTAGTTTTGAATGTGTACTGTAAACCAAATCATCATGCTAAGGCATGAATTCCAAAAAGTCAAAGTAGGTACAACAGCACTTTGATATGAATGAATATCAGCTTGTATATGCCTTACATTTTGTTATAGGACAGCAAGTGAAAGTGCATGATTGAGTTCTTCTGAGTAGTAATCCAAGCTGTTTTGTTTCATTTTTAAGGACATTCACACATCAAGAATAGGCGCACAGGTTCTATCATGTGGCCATCTTCTCCACAAGTAAGTTCTTTAAGCACATGTTCAGAGAGATAAATATTTCTTACATAGCACTTTTTTTTATTTATTTATGTATGTATGTATTTATTTTTTTTAATACAGAACATGTTACGAAGACCTGGCAAAGTACAAGTGAGTTCTAGTAGCTGTTTTAGGTTTCTGGTGTTTTATTAGTGCTTCCACAAATATCATAAGTATAACTTAAGTGATAAATTATTAACAGTGAATGAAGAATTGTTGATATGCAGTCCAGTAATTCAAATTTATTGGGTACAATATTAAGTGTTTTTAATGATATATAGAATTACTTGAGCATGTCATAAAAATGATTATTTTCTCATTAAATAGTCTGATCACTTGTCACTCTTATGGTATAAATACAGCATAAAACTGCATTTTCTTCTCCTTAGTTATCAATGTCTTTAAGGCATTGACATCTTGTTTAAAGACTTGAGAAAAGTAATGTACAAAATTACAATCAAAAAGCTTTCTGATGGCTTTAAAAAGAAGGCTTCACTTAGAAAAATACCAAATTGATTTTCTTCAATCCCTTATTCTTCCCTTGCACCTGAAATCATTTTGTTTTTATCAGTGCTTAACAGAAAACAGGCACATCTTAATGTTTTTCTCCATTATTGGTTCTGAAGTAATGGTTAATTTCTTTATTTTGGATATCTCAGGGAATATAGATGTCCTTTATGTAAACATTCAGCTTGGAATATGGAAAACTGTTGGGAAGAAATGGACAAAGAAATATCTCAAACCCCTATGCCAACAGAATTTCAAAATGCAACTGTACAGGTTAGTGAATTTTAACTCGGTGGTGAAAAATAATACCACAGTTGTTTAAAAATGTTTTTAACGTAAAAATGAAGTCATTATTTTTAAAGATATGTACTTTGCATACTATCATTGATTATTCAATACCCATTAAATTATAAAATAAGTGATAACTGCCCTATTTCTTAATGGCTTCAATATATTTTATCCCTTTTACTAAGTAAATTTTTCGAACCTTTCAATGCAGCCCTGGCTTAAGTACATTATATGAAAGATACTGGATCACAGCCTCTTGTGATGTAATGAAACAACAGAAATTCTGTAATTTATTTATATTTATGGCTGTCTAATATTGGCTCATAAAACATGGAACCGAAACATTTTTTTCTGTTGAAAGAACACATTTTATTTACTGTTTAGCATAAATGCAGCCATACATTATCAATAGGAATACAGCTGATGTGAACAGTACCGATTATTTACTTTCAGGTCAATTTCTCAACTTTGGAAGGAAATTTAGAAATACAGTACATAAGAGGACTGGGTTAATTTTATTGAAAATTGCTCTGATACAGATTTTTTTTTTTTTAATTATTGTATCATAAAATTCATTTTCACTTTATATTGTGCTTTGGAGTAAACTATAGTATTAAGAAGGATCTATAGTTTTATTACAGACAGCCTAGATTTATACATAGTTTCACCAGTCATAATTATTAGCAAACCGTATTTTTTACCCATTTTAATGTTCAGTGAGTAGTGTAGTTTAGTTCACATTTTTAATAAATTGAAACCTGAATCAAGTAATTATACTAGCAATACGAACTGCTTTACAGATGTCCAGAAAACATGTTTCATTATCCCTGAATGTTCACTAGAAATCCTGTTGCTAAATAAATATTTTGATAAGTAATGTTTAAAATTATTTATCTGTGTCAATGTTCAGTTACAGGAAGCACGAATAAGAACCATTCCTAAATAGTTTCCTTATATAATTTGTGGTTAAGTAAGCAAAGCCATGGTGAATATAACTTTTCAGTTTGTTTTTTGTTCTTTTTTGCCGATTCAAGTATTTCAAATTGAATGTTCCCTTTTTCCCATTGGACATCATACTAGTTAAATGTAAAAATTTACATAATTCTTTTTTTTTTTTTTTTCACAATCAGTTGATTTGTTTGTCTTTTTGTTTTGTTCTGTTTTTTTGTATTAAAATTAAAGTGCTGACAGGACTGCCAGACTTCTGAAAGTGTGAACATATTTAGGAGAAACCAGGATTGTAAGTGCAGGGTTAAAATTATAAAGTGTTTAGAACAGCAATAAGACTAAGACATGGTGAGATTTTTGTTGAGTAGCCACTTATGCATTTATGTGTCCCGCCATATTTTAAAGTTGTTTGTATATGTTACAATAAATGCACAAGTCAATCAAAAGCAATATTTTTACATTTTCAAGGGTGTCTTCTTTCAAATAGATCATAAGTTTCAATGTTGTCTGCTCTCTTCCATTAGTAATATACAATATATTATTTGCTCACGTATACAATGAGGTGAGCATCATGTCAGCGAGCAGAAGCTGAGTGAATATGGTTTTATCAATTATCCCACCTACATCAAGCCACATACAATAGAATACAATTTATTTTTGTATAGCCCATAAACATACAAGTAGTGCCGCAATGGGATTTAACAGTCCATACATTGACTCTTTAACACTAGAATTACCAGAGCCAACGAAAAAACTCGTAAATCTGGCCCACCTTAAATCCCTTCACTCCTCTCCGTCAGCGTCTTTTGTCTTCTAAATGTGTCGATAAGCCCAAGCAGCCTGCTATACCATCCCCCCGCCTCCTCTGATTATCTGGGTATGAACTACCCAGAATTGTAAGGGGAAATAATATGTGTGTTTTGTGTCTGCAACAATCTATGCAAAAACATCGTTAAAACAGGAACGTTTTTCATGTTTTAGTAATAAATGACAAAATGTAGACATGAACTGTATAATGTGTAAAGGCTGATGGCCAAATATCAAATAAAAACTTTCATGAAAGGTGCAAGTACAATACGACAGCTTCCATAGTGCTGCGGTTAACTCTGCCGACTTATAATCCGGAGGTCGTGAGTTCGAAACCACCTCCCCCGCAAATTTACCATTTTGGTTGAGTAGTGAGCTACTCTTATTGTTAAAATATATATATATATATATATATATAAATTCACTAAGCTGCCGCCAGCGCAAGCAAGACACCCATGGAAGCACGCAGGATGGAGCCACGCCCACCAACTCTAAGACCATTGGATACGATGACAACTCGCAGAGCCACACTCACCAACTCGGACGTAGCAACTCACAAAACACGGTGTCATTTGCGTTTGTCTCTGCTACAGTCCACATGCACCTCTGAGCCACGTTGACTTTTCGTTATTCTTTTTGGTTACGATGCATGACCGCGTTCACCATCGCAAACTGTTTTACATGCCATGGTCTTGGACCAGGCAGTGTTTATGCTTCGAGAACAAGGGTGGATGCGGCAGGACCATCTAAGAAGAGGCCTGTTTGTCATGAATGTGAATCGCTGTATGCAGCGTGTAAAACAGCTTGTTTGTCGTGGATAATTTGCCTTTTACTTTTACACGAAGACAATTTCCTGTTAGATTGGCCTTTGCGATGACAATTCATAAAGCACAGGGCCAAACTTTCAAAAAGATATGCATATATCTGCCAAAACCAGTTTTCAGTCACGGAAAATTGTATGTTGCTCTCTCCAGAGTTCCATCTTTTCATTCACTTACTGTTGTATCCTCAAACCCACCCCTTTTAGACAACTGTGTCTTTCCGGAAGTGTTCAGCCATCAATAAATAATTATGTGACGTATGCCTGCAGGAACACGTGCAGAAAGAGAGAGAGAGAGAGAGATGGATGCATAATAATAATAATAATAATACTTCATTACATTGATATAGTGGTGTTCTCAGTATTCAAAACGCTATCCACACAGGGAGGAACCGGGAAGCGAACCCACAATCTTCCACAGTCTCCTTACTGCAAAGCAGCAGCCCTACCACTGCGCCACAAGGCAGAGAAGGCAGTTAAAGAATGCACCGGGCTCGATTTTGTTTTCACTTCTGTTTACAGTAATCGGGTCGTAGCGTGCATTGTTGCAATGTTACTTTTCTTGGTGGCTTATTACATTACGGATGTTTCACATGTTCATTTTTTTCCCTGTGCTTAAAAGACATTAAAAAAGTGTTTCTCAACTGTGACTCCGGAACAACTCAGTACGCAAGCTATGTTAAGCGTCAACAACGAAGACTCACTACAACTTAATGAACAAGTACTGACACTTATTCCCTACCGACGAAGAAACTTTCACCAGTGTGGCCTCCATCGTCACAGACGATCCCGCTTTCAGTCATGGACAATTGTATGTTGCTCTTTCCAGAGGTCCATCTTTTCATTCACTCACAGTCGTATCCTCAAACCCACCCCATTTGGATAACTGTGTCGTTCAGGAAGTGTTCACCCATCAATACATAATTATGTGCCGTATTCCCCGGCACGCGTCCACCCACACTCTCAAGGCATTCACAGTGCCTGCTCATGTGCCCGGACAGAACAACTTGCTACACACAAATTTTGCTTAATTTGACTCAACACGGGAAACCTTACCCGGCCCGGACACGGAGAGGATTGACAGATTGATAGCTCTTTCTCAATTCTGTGCATGGTGTTGCATGGCCGTTCTTACTTGGTGGAGCGATTTGTCTGGTTAACTCTGAAAACGAATGAGACTCCCTACTGCTAAATAGTTACACGATCGCCAAGCGGTCGGCATCCAACTTCTTAGAGGGACAAGTGGCTTTCAGCCACGTGAGATTGAGCATTAACAGGTCTGTGTTGCCCTTGGATGTCCGGTACTGCACGCGCGCTACACTGAATGGATCAATGTGGGTCTACCTGGCGCCGACAGGCGTGGGTAAGCCGTTGAACCCCATTCGTGATGGGGACCGGAGCTTGCAATTGTTCCCCACGAACGAGGAATTCCCAGTAAGTGCAGGTCATACACTCGCACTGATTACGTCCCTGCCTTTTGTACACACCCCCCTCTTGCTACTACCATGGTCGGGTGACTTGGTGAATTATATATCGAAAAGCAGCCGGAACCGCAAAGAACAATGAAAAGACAACGTGGCTCAGAGGTGCATGTGGACTGTAGCAGAGACAAAAGCGACTTGGGTGAGGAGTTGGGGGCGGGCACATGAGCAGGCAGTGCGTGCTGAACGATGATTGTATGTTGGTTTGTAGCATGCATTGTTGCAATGTTACTTTTCTTGGTGGTTTATTAAATTACGGATTTTTCAAATGTTCATTTTTTTCCCTATGCTTAAAAATCATTAAAAAAGCAGCGTGATTATGCAGTGTATGCTACACTGCGGGTTGGCTAGTTATACAATAAAAGCATACATTTGATTTATGTCTGTAACAGCTGGTGTAAATTTATAGAACTTGTAAAAGTTAGCTTTTTTTTTTTTTTTTTTTTTTTCACAACACCCACCCCAGTCCCAGATCTGACGTGGTTTTTTTATCTGAAACTGGGAATAACTGCAGATGTGAGTGGTGTTTTGAGACAATGGAACTGGACATTCTCTGATCTGGGGGGATAAAAGCTGACTCACAAATGCTGGTGAATCTGCCTTCTTCGTATCCCACCGTCACTTGAATTTTTTTCAGTTTTATTGAGTATTCCTGTTCACCTAAATTATTATGCACCTTATGGTCCATGATGTCAAAGCCGCACTGACAAAAAAAAACAGAGACATAGGTGTATATATATGATATTTGGAATAACTCATTTTATGACCTGTATAGTACATTTCAGTAAACATTGTGGCACTGATGCAACATTATTCATTTCATTCATATTCATTGGCATGCCTTCTTGCACTTGTAATCAGTGACTGCGTTTTTTTTTTTTTTTTTTTTTTTTCAATCTTGCCCATGCAATCTGCACATGTTGCTGTATGGTGGTGTTTCTTTTGTACTCCAGGACATGCAGAGGAAAGAATAGTACAGAGAGGTCAGTTCCGCGCTATATGCAATCATCAGATTCAAATGTTAACAGTTCCCCCACACCCTAGAACCGTCCTTTCTACATGTACGACATGTTGTACACACTTCTCTCTGTGCTGTGGTTACTATTACACTGAAGGCTCGGGAAGCGGCGGTCTTGGAACAGAAGCTTGTCAATGTTGCATCCTCTTTTGCTTTACCCATCACCTTTTCTTGTAAAAAGCGACTACGAAGCTCCTCTGCAAGGTGAGCCATGAACACTCTTCTTTTCTCAGTGGCCCCCGTGCATGCCTTGCACAGTACGTGTGCATTGATCACCACCAAGTCAAGCGTGTTATAGCACACGGCAACCGGCCACCTGTGCACTCCTTCTCATATTGAATAAGCTCACGCCTTCTAGTGCACGATGTCAACGCAGCACCGGGCAAAAAAGAATGAGACAAATATATGTGACATTTTGAAGAAATCATTTTATGACTTGAATAGTACCAGTCAGAAAACATTGTCGCACTAATGCAATATTATTTGAAAACGAACAGCGTCAGATCGGGTGTGAATTTATACTGCCGCTGTTAGAGTCAGATCAGAAGGGGGGTTAGAGCGTGAACGTGACTGAGAGAATAAAACTGGAAAAAACAGCTAACTTTTAGAAATACAATAAATTTACAGCTGTTAAAGACATGGTATAACAAAAAACTCCAGAAGATGCAGAGGACAAAATAGTACAGAGAGGTCGGTTCCGTGCTATATAAAATCATCACAATTATTCCCAGTCAAGTACACGTCTTTGTCTGAAAACAGAGTCAGATCGGGGGTTTGGGGGGGCAGGGAGGTGTTGTGGGAGCGTGAACGTGAGTGAGAGAATAAAGCTGAAAAAAAAAAACAAAACTAACTTTGACAAGTACTATAAATTTACAGCGGCTGTTACAGATGCAAATCAAATGTATGATTTTATAATATTAACAATAAGAGCAGCTGTCTACTCAAAACGGTAAACTTGAGAAGCTGCAGGCATTGAACAAAGAAGCTCTTGATTGGGAGTCAGCATTTCTTAGCATTGCACCACGCAAGCTGTCGTATTAACCGCCTACCATAACCTGCTTTCTTTTTTCTTTGGTTATATTCTTGAATAAAAGTGCACTTGTTTTGTTATACTTGTACCTTTTGTGAAAGTGTTTATCTGATATTTGGACTTCAGGCTTCACACCTTATACACATGTCATAAATGTAGGACGGACGGTCATTGGGTGTGCGTGGGAACTGTTAACGTTTGAATCTGATGATTGTATATAGCGCGGAACTGACCTCTCTGTACTATTCTGTCCTTGCATCTCCTGGAGTTCAAAAGAAATAACACAATGCAGCAACATGAGAACACTGGCCAAGATCGGGGGGGGGGGGGGGGGGGGGGGGAACCAAACGCGGTCACTGACTACAATTGCACGAAAGTATGCAAATTAATATAATGTTGCATTAGTGTAACGTTTTCCGAAATGTACAATACAGGTCGTAAAATGAATTATTCCAAATGTCATATATACCTAAGCCTCTCTTTTTTTTGTCAGTGTTGCTTTGACATCATGGATCAGAAGGTGTACATACTAATTCAGCGTGAGCTGGAACACTCAAGAATAAAACTGAATAAAAAAAATTCACATCCACAGTTTTCCCAGTGCCAGTCTTTTTCGCGCACAAGATCTGACACGGTTTTCAAATAAAGAAGGGGTATAACAAGTTTGTGTGTGTGGGAGCGTGAACGTGAGTGAGAGAATAACACTGGGAAAAAAAAAAACGGTAACTTTGACAAGTACTATAAATTTACAGACGCAAATCAAATGTGTGTTTTTTATTGTATGATATTAACAATAAGAGCAGCTCACTACTCAAAATGGTAAATTTGGGAAGCAGCTGATATCAAAACCGCAACCTTTTGATTGGAAGGCCTACTGTAACCTGCTTTCTTTTTTCTTCGGTGAAATTCTTGAATAAATGTGCACTTGTTTTGTTATACTTGTACTTTTTGTGAAAGTGTTTATTTCATATTTGTATTTCAGGCTTCACACATCATAAACATGAAAAACGTTTCTGTGTTAACGTTTTTATATGGATTGTTGTTGACACAGAACACACATGAAATGTATGTATTCCAAATGACGATATACTTTTTTACCCTATAAAGCTCCAGCACTTCACTCGAACATAAACACTGAGAAACTTCTTTGTGAATTGAACTGCGGTGGTGGGCGGGGGGGATGGGATATCAGGCTGCTTGCTACTTATCGACACATTTACAGGACAAAAGATGCTGACGGAAAGGTGAGAAAGGATTTAAGGTGGGCTGGATTTACGAGTTTTCTCGTAGTCTCTGGTAATTCTAGTGTTAAGAAGATAAGATAAAATCTCCCCAAAAAAAACTCTTGTGTGGGAGGAATGGAAGAAATCTTGGGAAAGGCAATTCGAAAAGAGATCCTTTACAGGTAGGTTGGGCCTGCAGTGGGTATCAAAAAAAAAATGGTAAATACAATATACAGAACAGAACCCAAGTGAAATCCAGTGAAAGAGGTCAATTGTACTACATGTCACAGCCGTACATAAAAGGCATGAAATATAATGAGTATGCAAAAGCAAATCTTTACGTAACTTTTCTGTACCAGCTTCTGTGAGAGTGCCTGTAGATGTTTGGTTGATGTGCAATAGGACTTGAAGTTTGTATTAGGAAAACATCTTTTTCAAAAAAAATATTGAGCATAATGCATTTGCTGAAGGACTTGATGGTATGCTTGTTTTGTGTGTACTGCTTTGTATAACTATGAAGCACCACAACATGCAGTTCTGCAGTTCATGCTTCATGGCTTCAGTTACTATATTCGGACGCTGTCTGCTGCATATTCTCCTTGTTGTAGTTTTCTGAGCAGTGCTGTACCAGTTTCAACTTCTACATTGTACCCTTTGAAGTTTGATGTGAAGAAACTATCCTCCCCCTAACTACCCCCTTTTGATCAAATGTGCAGACTTTCACGGGGGACTGCTCTTTGATTGAATGTGTTTGTGTTGCACCATGACACTGCTCACAGTTTTACCTGGGGACTCCTATCTCGCACCACAAATCGAATGTCACTGTTCCACTCCACTATTTCTGAGTGTGCCTGTTTTTCGACTTGCATGCCAAAAATGTGCTGTTTGTACACTATATGAATGATTTAAGTGTATGTGTGTGCCCTGTCCTGGGGTGTTTCCTGCCCTGCATCCAGGGCTGCTAGGAAAGGCATTGTCCACAGCATTGGAAGTAGCTAGACTGAAATATATGTATTACTTAGTTTATTCCACATGTGAAATTCAAGAAAAGAGAAACAAACAAAAAATAATAATAAAAATGCACTCTCACTTCTCTGTGAAAACTGCAGTGGAGGTTAGGAGAACATGTGTGAAAATTGTTTGAAGGACTGGAATGTAAATATAACTTTGAAAGTAAAGGAGTGTGTGTGTGTGTTTTCACTCTCTAAAAATTAAAAACTGTAATACTTGTTTTGAGAGATTGTTTAGGTGCAAGTGACAAATTGTTTCGAAAAATGTGAACATCTTGTTCCAAACAGTATAACTGCAGTGCTAAGGGATGTGCAATCTAAACCTGGTACAATGATTGCCGATAGATTGGAGCACAAAAGAAAACTGATTTAGGATTGTACATCATAAAACACCAAATTTTATTTTTTGCTTTATTTAGCAGATAGACTTTTTGTAAAAATTTGAAGTGTTGTACTCCCTACATATCAGTCATTTGAAGCTGCTTTATTACATAAGCTGAATAATAGCCATTTATTTTTGGGTGTGTAATTTAGGTGCAATAATGCCAAAATGATGGTATTGAATATCACTTCTGCCAATGTAATTTAATGAGACTTAACAGAAAAAAAAACTGCTCAAGTAAACATGGATCAAGTAGATCAACATAGTCCATAGAACTTTGTTGGTGGGTGGGGGGATATTATAAACTAATCCTACCACAATAATAAACTGAGTATGCTTGGAAATTCCAGGCATGTAGTGCCTGTAATTTGTACTGTTATGGATGTTAAATATTTTTAGATTTATTACAGGATTTTTTAACATTTGTTCCATTTTTCTTCTCTTTAGATTTTGTGCAATGACTGTCAAACCCACTGCACTGTAATATTCCATGTGCTGGGACTAAAGTGCAACAATTGTGGATCATACAATACTGCCCAGAATGGAGGATTGTCTTTTCAACAATCGCAGACTTGACAAGAAGACTGTTTTGCTCCTGTTTCATTTTTTTTGTTCTTATAAACACCAGCAATCAAATTAAAGAACTATAGAGTGTATATGCCTTGCTTTCAGTTTACAGTCCCATTTAAATATTCATCGATCAGCTTTAGTTCGCATGAGTGCTTCTGTAAATTATCATTTTAATAACATGTCTTTAAATGGTTAGTATGACATCTTCTATTTGTCAAAACACCATAATTGTGTACTTTAGGCATAGAAAGTAAACAGAGATTCTCCCAAACAGCCTTCTTTTGAAGGGTATTGTTCTTGCATGTTTGTTATTCTAAACGCTAAACTACAGAAAGGCATTTTATTTAGTTTTTCCTTCTGTCCAATGTTGGACATTATTGTGTGTTGTAATGTTGTTTTTTTTTTTTGTTTTTTTCTTCCCAATTATGTTCTTATAAGGGGTGATTTACAAAATAATGATTATATTTTTATTCCCCATTACTGCATTAAATAATTGAGCATCTGAAGTCTTGATTACTAGTTACATTTTAAGTAGTGCTTTATTTACTAATTATGTCTTTTTCAGGTAATGATGTTAATCAGTTTCTTGCTAACTGTCCTAATATATTTTTGTTTCAGCTGATCTCCACATGTCTTATTATCCATACCCATGTAGTTTATTTGTTTGTTTGACATTTTAGTTGTGCAGTCTGTTGTCTAAGTATCTAAATTTACCACTGTTTGGAAAGGAGTTCTTCATTATACTGAAATGATTAAAACATTTGCTTCTCCCTCAGAGAGAACTGATCCCAGTCAAAACAGTTATTCGGTTTGAGTATAAGATAAGTGCATATTCTTCTATTTCATCGATGTAGATGGCCAGTCCCATCTCCCATTATGATGACTCCAGTGTACTGAAGATCCTCCAGGCTGCTGTGGACCTTTTGGACCAGCGAGTTAAGTGTTGTTCCAGGTGTGGTACCTCAGCACTTCATGGAAGGCAGGTTTACAGCAGATAACCTGCTCAAACTAGTCAAGTTGCCAGCCATGCAAGGACACTTATCCATCTGACCCACACAGAGTTCTGTATAGAGGTTATAATTCAGGTGGTTGTGGCTTGTTCGCAATCTGAATATTGTGACAGGCTCTTTACTGATCAGCAGGTAGGAGGGATCTGTGCTGTTGTATTGAGGGTGCTGCTGCCACAAGTTGCTGTGATATTTGGCCTTGATAGTCTTCATTTTTAGAAAAAAAAAATCAGATGTAGCGATTTATCATCACCTTAATTAACCATAACAAATGTGTTTTCTAGCACTAATCAATGAACTTACAATAATGGTGCAATCAATATCCATTCTGCATGTTGTAAAATACTTGGACATCAGTATATTGGCAGTTAGTTATATTGGAGAGTCGCTTAAAATAACTTGCTTTAGATAGTGTAGTCTGTATGGTGGTTAATTTTAAATTTATAATTTAGTGATGTTACATAGTAAGTAGTTCTACTTTTGGAGTAGACCAGCTATAGTTACTGTGCAGCCAGTTGACTCCCTGATACTGGCTGTCTCACAGAAGTTGTAGTCATGGACATTTGACACCCATGTCTGTCAAGTTTATTTTAAAATGTAAGGAGGTACTTAGTTTTTTTAGGCTTCATCTTAGAGTGTCTTGTGAATAGTTGAGTATCCGCTTTAGTCTGAGTATCATAGGTACCTGCACAATGCCTTCATCAGGTGGTTTTGGCACAATTTGCCGTCACAGAAAAACTGAAAGAGCGCAGAGAAAAATAGAGATTAATAATTGCAAATACATGAAGAATAGGATAACTCTATGCATGTATAGTAGGATTATAACTAAAATTTAACTATGGAAACGCCAAAGTAGATCCGGCAAAAGGCTGGGTCATCACTTCTTTTATGCTTGGCTCTCGCAATAATAAGTAGACTATTAGAAGATCTAAGGTTACAACCTGGAATATAGGGGGACAGGCATCTGAAAACATAGGAAGGACCATGATTATTCATAACTTTATATTCTTTATTACTTTATATAGTAATATTTTAAAGTGTACTCTAAAGGACCCATATAACCAAATTAATGGTGCTAAAACTGGTGAGATGTGCTCAGATGTACTTTTTCTAGCTAAGGTTTTTTTTTACTGCTTGACTCTGGACTAACTGCAGTCAATTGATGTATTTCTTAGGTAGACCAGTTAGAAGTGCTTTACAGTAATCTAGTTGACTAAAAACAAAAGTGTGAATTAATAACTATCTTGCAGTGCTATAACAGGTCTAACTTTGCAGTACTTCTTGAATGAAAAAAGCAGTCCTAGTAATCACATGATTTAAAGTTTAGGTTAGAGTTCCAGGTAACACCTAAATTCTTCACTTCTGTCCAGAATTTTAATGCTAAGGAACCAAGTTATTTCTAAAGCCTTCACTATTTCTGTATTTGCCAACTAAGATTTCTGCTTTTTCCTTAAGTTTGAAGAAATTCCTACTCATCTATTCAGAAATTCAAGCAAGACATTGACTGAGAGAGGCCAGAACATCAGTGTGATCAGGTGCTATAGATCTATATTACTAAACCACAGTTTAATTTATGCACGGACTGCAGACGCACCGCATGCACACTGCGCCTCAGACTTAAACCCAGCGGCTTCCCAGAGTCAGTAGGTGGCGCCCAACCAACACAACCGGTGAACTAAACTTGCTCTAATCCACTGTGCCATAACAGAAATTCAGTAACGACACAGCCACAGAGAAACAAATGAAACAACACAAGCAAAGGAGTCACGGCTCCAAAAACAAAGAGCTCAACGATTACAAATACAAAACCGAGCCCGTATGGATAAAAACAACAAACGAAGGCACCTACAACACACTTCTGCAACACCAGATGCAAGAGAGGCATGGATCCAAAAAGAAACTGCAGAAAGGCTACAAAGTCGTTTAAACGGTTTAAGATGTTCAGTATTCCAACGAAGAAAAAGCCAAAGACAGGAACGACGGACAGACGCTGAACAATTCCGCCAGGTAGCTGAGAACGCATTCTATAATGAGTCCACTGTTCATGAAAATTCATTGGGATTAATGAGTGTCATTTGCAGTCATTGTTTTTGACTAACAATATACCGAAAGTGAAAGCTTTATTGAATGCATTAGATCCTGCAATAGTTCATTTGCTTTTGCATCTACCGGGGTTAATATCAAGCCACCACCTGGGAATTGCCCATACTACTTTCATGTGTGTGGACAAATATTGCATCGGATTGGAACTGTGCACCCTGAGCCAAATCACGACCGCAAATTTGCACAAATTTACGTGTTAGATCTAGATGACGCAGTTTATCAACGAATGAACCTGCCTGAAAACAAGCAATGCACAGAGCTGATAATGAGAAACGTAGCTGAAGTCATAAACAATCACCCATTAGCTAACTCTATAAAAATGCTACATGAGGT
Organism: Erpetoichthys calabaricus; assembly: GCF_900747795.2. Lineage (NCBI taxonomy): Eukaryota > Metazoa > Chordata > Cladistia > Polypteriformes > Polypteridae > Erpetoichthys > Erpetoichthys calabaricus. The sequence goes on from NC_041398.2 coordinate 180,628,330, forward strand.
TGAAAAAGAAGCCAATACAAAAGCTGAGGCGGAGGGTGTGGCACCAACTAAAATTGCCTTAGTGCTAATACAGGACAAAGAACAGGATCCGAGACGATACAATGTTCCCATCGTTAATAAAGTGGCAATTGTGTTTCAAAGTAAAGACGGTGAGCCCCCGTTTCACCGCGATATTGTCATGCATTTACATCCTGATGGAACCAACCAACCTAAATTCCAACTCGTGGACATTTGTTTTCCTAAACTTGATAGTTTGACGTACCCCATTCTGTTTCCAACTGGCCAGGAAGGATGGAGTGCTGGCATTTGCAGATAGGAAAAAAATCAAGCACAGAAAACATCACATGTATCAATGAAAGAATATTTTTCCTACAGACTCTCAGTAAGACACAAGTTTAATCCATTAATCAATGCAGGAAAGCTAACTCAACAATACATAGTTGATGTTTACGTGCGAGCTGGATTGTGATTCCTAACATTACACGACTTCTACCTAACGACACAGCCACAGAACAACAAAGACGAGACCGTATGGATTAAAACAATACACGGAGGCTCCTACAACGTGCTTCAGAAACACCACAAGCAAGGACATCATTAAACGAGCCCGTATGGATAAACACAATGAACGAAGGTGCCCACACAAAGAAACCGCTTTAGTACAAATGTGTTTGGGAACAGAAAGTGATTGCCATTCTTGGATTTGCGATTCTTTCCAGAATCGCGGGCTTACTGGTAAGTCAAGAATGTGTGTCAGCTGCATAGCTGTGGTAGCTCATCTTGTATTTTCAAATAATCTGGCCTAATGGGAGCATGAAAATTGAAAATAATGGTGGTCAGTTTTTGAACAGCACACTGCACAGGTACGAGTTGGATTCTGGTTTTTTTTTTTTTTTTCTGTTGGAGGTATATAATCAATAAAATGTCTACCAATAAGATACCCTGGATTGATCCGCGATGTGCTGGGTTGACCACGCCTCTTTAGCAGTAGTGTGGATGGTGGATGTGAGGCAATGATTTGTTCTACAAACTTCATGTAAAGTTTGCATGAGAACAGTTTTGCCAGCTTTCTGTTTGTATGACACACATGCATTCCAAATGCACCGTTTCACCCAAAGCCAAAATATCTTTTTGTAGTATTTCTTTTGTTGCCTCCGCCTAATTCTTGATCCATGCGATTTACACTGCCCATTGTGCTAATGTAGTTGACCACAGCACAAGGCCTCGTAACCTGCTTGTTGCCTTTTGCCTGTATAGTCACTGTAACTGTATTATATACAGTACTAAGAAGACAAACCTCTTTCTTGTCCTTCCATTACAGCACAAGTACTTTACCTTTTTGCCAAGTTCCTAGCTCAAAGTTTTCAGGCATGCCACCACGACAGCTGGGACGCAATGTTCCATATGTGTCAGTCTTTCTTTGCATCAAGATGTCAAATAGCTCTGGCGAAGTATAAAAATTGTCTATTGTCCTTGATCCAGCAGAGCATTGTCCGAACTGATGATGTAGCAATGCTGTACTGATTGTATTTCGGATCAAACATTTTCCCTTTCCCTGTGTATTGAACTGAATTCTAAATGTATTCTGTTTTATATTTACAAAGCTCATATAAAATTATGCCAGATGTTGCTCTTTTTGACGCAGTGTACTGTATCCATGACAGTCTGCCCTTATAAGCCATGAGACTTTCATCGATGCTGACATCGCAGTCTGGAATGTAAACGCTCTGAAAGTTTGCTGCAGTGGTCTGATTTATCTCCCAAATTTTCTTCATTTTGGGTGCTTGGATGGGTATTCTCATCAAAGTCCCCATTGTTGGTAAAGTGCAGATATTTCATAACTAGTGAAAACCTACATTCAAACATAATTTCTCTGAAGAACAGCAGGACTGAGAGCACTTTTACAGCCAGAATAATTATCAGTTCTAACGCTTACTCAATACGCATCTGTACAGTTCCTCAAGTGACACTTGGGACTAACGCTTTTAGCGCGGTTTTCATAGCCCGTGTAACACTCTGGTCTAACGCTAGGGAGGTTAAATCACCTGTTTTCCCCATTCTGATGCTCAGTTTGAACTTCAGCAGGTCGTCTTGACATTGTCTACATGCCTAAATGCATTGAGTTGCTGCCATGTGATTGGCTGAGTAGACATTTGTGTTAACAAGCAGTTGAACAGGTGTACCTAATAAAGTAACCAGTTAGTGTATGTTGTCCACATTAACCTGCAAATCACTTACTACTTTAACAAGTGCAGTTTTTGTACTTTGATTTGTAAATGAAACTTAGCAAGAATAGAATGTGAATTCAAATAGTCACTTAATTGCTGAAAACCTGCTTTTACCAGGATTTTGCTTAAAAAAAAAAGGTTAAAAATAGGTCTAAAGTTGTCAAATGCAGAGGAGTTATTTTTCTTGAGAAGGGCTGTAGTCTTGAGACAGGTGTGGAAGATCCCTGTATCTAATGACATATTAACTGTCAAGTATACTATCGGCCAGTTGGGACTGGGTCAGGGACACAAGTGCATGGTATTAGTTGAGAAATTATCCTATGGTGTTCAGGTAGACCGATTCATGTAATTTTCTAACCCGCTTAAACCAGACCAGGGTCATGGGGCCAGTTGAAGGCAATCCCAACCAGCATAGTGTGCAAGGTAGGAACAAACCCTCGACCGGGCACCAATCTGTCTCTGGGCGAACACACAAACACAACTTCACACACATAGTAGGGCCAATTTACCGTTTCCAATTCACCTAGTCTATGGGCAGTAAGAAAACTGGATCACTCAAAGGAAACCCACGACGACACAAACATGGGGAGAACATAAAAACTCCATGGAGGGAGGATCCAGAACGGCAAGACATGACACCCAGTAGACCTATTCAAGTGAAGGAATTTTAAATAACGAGCATGCTGAGGTTCAACAGGATTAACTTTTGTTGGGATGTGTTACGTCTAACATTGCTTATTTTGTGTTTTAAAAAAATGCTGCCAAACCCTTCACACACTTTTATGAGTTGTTTTACAGTAAAGTGCACAAAGTACAAGGGACATTCTTACTTGCATATCCAACCACTCTCTGGTGCGACAACACACAATAATATATTAAAATACAAAGCTCCATATCCTTTAATAAAATCATGTTTATTGATATCACGAAACATGTTTGGGAATATGGGAGTTAGAGGGCATAGAGAAAGAACTAAACAGGCTCCAACAAGGCATCAGATTCAAATAAAGGGTTCCAGATCCCTGAGGCAGCAGACTCTACTACTGGTCCACCTCCATCTATACAGTAGACCAAACCCACTTAAAACAAGTCATGGTGTCCTAGCAGCCATGCGTGCAAGACAGGAAACAGTCATAGACTAGGCACTACTCAGTTACATGGTGCATACAATTTATCAGTCAGTATATTAGAAGGAAAACACGAAAAGCACATTGGGCAGTGGTAAATCACACACACAGTAAAGAAACTAATTCTAGAAGTTCAAAGGCCTTGTATAAAAATATCATCTAAACTAGTAGAGACGTTAGCCTGAATATAGAAGTATCCTCGGCGTGATAGGTTACATAAATAGGATGGGCTGTATATCCACATTGACCCAAAGAAGAATCTCCAAAATGAGTAGCTGCTTGCACACAGGCCTCTATGTAGCCATATGCAAAGGTCAATAAGTTTTGAGGCAAGAGCAACTTGATCTTTGTGGAAGTTTCCTTCTTAACACTTGCTTCTGCTTGATGTGTGATCAATATCACAACTAAATAAAGCTGGTGACCACTAGATGGCAGTAAATTATCTTAAGAAGATACAGCTGGTTGGCTGAAACCTTGTCTGCAGTCAGGGCTTAGAGGAGCAGCTTTATTCAAGGTATCTAGCGATGCAGTAGCCCTCATGTTTGCTTCTGGTGACATGGAATCCACAGAAAAAGACCAAGACTGGCTTTTGCCTTGCTGTGGCCTAATGTTTAATGAAGGCTTTTTAAGTGTGGACCTAATCAGGTGTAATTCTGCCTGGACGTTGTTGGGTTAAAATGCACCTAATGAGCTTTGGTGTGTTTGACAAGTTTCAATGCCTCACTGCAGAAGCCATCTGCTTGTCAGTGGTGATAGTTGTTATTCCATTGTTGTTTTCATTAGCATGGATGACAGTCTGAGAGGTGAGATTGCATTGGTTTGGACATGTGCAGAAGATAGATGCTGAGTATATTGGGAAAAGGATGTTAAATATAGAGCTGCCGGAAAAGAGGAAGACCTAAGGGAAGGTGTATGGATGTGGTGAGAGAGGACATGCAGGTGATGGGTGTGACAGAGCAAGATGTAGAGGACAGGAAGATATGGAAAAAGATGATCTGCTTGTGGCAATCCCTAATGGGAGCAGCCGAAAGAAGAAGAAGATGATTTCAGGATAATAATTTTTGAGGAAATATCGTAATTATTTTTCATAGCTGGTATGATGGTGGTGTGATGGACGGCCACAACTATTAACTAGCCGGGATGCCAGTCAGATGGAAGAACCTGGGGAGAGAGCACCCACAAGGCATTACCTTCCCCGGAACGATAGAGGGCATCCCTCCTGGGCAGCTGTGGCACCATGGATTCCCACAGTGAATGCTGGGAGTTGGGGTTTGGCACAGCCTGTTGGGTTCTGTGGGGGCTGCCAGGGGGAGCTGTAGAACCCTACATTGGGTTTCCTTCACACTTGGGAGTGATTCCAGGTAACCCTGATGAGCACTCCCAGGTGTAACATAAAATGAGCCACTTTACTCCAGAAGAGGGATGAAGCTTGCCAGTGGAGGTGGAAAGAAGAGGAAAAGAAGGCAGAAGGGACTGTGTATGTGGTTCTCTGTTGTACTGTGTTGCTGTGGGGAGCGAGGGAAAAGCACTGCCCCACTTGTAAATAAACGTGCCTGGCTGGAGCTGGAGCGCCTGGGTTTCCTCAGGGAATAATTTTTAACATTGATAATTGTGAATATCTGACAGCTCACAGTTGCAGGGATCAAATTCCACTTCGCAGCTTGGGATGTCTAAACAGATTTTGTGAGGTGCTTTAGTTTCAATGGCATGTACAGCAGATTCAGAAAGTATTCAGACCCCCTCACTTTCTGCACAATTTATTGTCTTGCTGATTTAAATGGATAAAATTTCCATTTTTGGCCAACAATCTACACTCAATAACCTATAATGACAAAGTCAAAACGTGTTCTCAGTAAGGCTTGCAAATTTATTAACAAGCAAAAACTGAAATTTCTCATTCATCTAAGTATTCGGACCCTTTGCTGTGGCATTCCAAATTATGGTCAGGTGATCCTGTTTGCTTCGATTATCCTTAAGATGTGTCAAGAATCTGATTGGAGGGCACCTGCGGCAAACTGAATTAAGTGGACATTGTTTGGAAAGACACACTTGTGTATAGAAGGTCCCACAATTCACACTGCACATCACAACAAAAAACAAGTCGAGGAACTCTCAGTAGAACGAGACAATCAAACTGTGGTGAGACAGATGGTATAAGACCATTTCGAAAGCTTTGAGTGGTCCCAGGAGCAATGTAGCCTCAGTAATTGTGACATGGAAGATGTTTGGAACCACTGGAACTGTTCCCAGTGTTGACAATCTGGCCAAACTGAGTCACTCTACAACAGGGGTCCCCAACTCTGGTCCTAGAAGACCTCAATGGCTGCAGGTCTTCATTCTTACCCTTTTCTTAATTAGCGACCTGTTTTTGCTGCTAATTAACATCTTTTGAATTCATTTTAATTGACTTGTTTTTTTAAGATTTGTCCCCCTGGTTTTCATTTCTTTCCTTAAATGACACCGAAACAGAAATCAAATGTGAAATGAGTGAGCCAACAGAAGACCAACTAAGTAGGGGCCTCAAATCCCAACCAGTTGCTTAATTAGGCACAGAGTCTTGTTGTTAATTAAACTCGTTTTTTAATTCCATGGCTTGTTGCTGCTCTTATTGTGCAATAGCAGACATTTCCATCTGAAAATAAAGAAAGATGAGGGTCTTAGGAATGTTGATCTGCTCAGATACCCCAAAACATTTTAACAGTGGTCTTAGGAAAGAGAAAATCAACAACTTTGGAAATGTTTGCTGGTCATGTTTTGTATCTCATTGTTGTTTGGCTGCTAATTAAGGAAAAATAAACAATTAAGGGGCCTTAGTCTTCAAGAGCGAGTCAATTAAAATGAATTCAAAAGAAGTTCATTTGGAGCATTAGGAAGTCACTAATTAAGAAAAGGGTGAGAATGAAAACCTGCAGCCCCCTAGAACCAGAGTTGGGGACCCCTGCTGTACAAGAAGGGCCTTGGTCAAGGAAGTGACCAGTAACAAAAGGGTCACTCTAGCAGTGCTTCAGAAGTCCTCTGCTGAGATGTGACAATCTATCAGAAGGAAGACTATCTCAGCAGCACCTCGTCAAGCAAGCATTCATGGTAGAATGGCTAGCCCCCACTTGGAGTTCTTCCGATCTGATGAGTCACCAAATAGTATGAGCTGGCATTCCAATGTTCAAATTAACAGCTTCACAGTTAGTGGCAGGAGCGCCTATAAAAATGATGAGACAAAAATTGGACTCTTTGTGCAGAACTCTGAGCACTATGTCTGGTGAAGACACTTTACTTCTCTAAGACCATACCATCTCTATGGTGAACCATGGTGGTGGCAGCATCATGCTATGGGGGTGCTTCTTGGCAGCAAGGACAGGAAGACTGGCCAGAATTGAGGGAAGCGATGAGTGCATCCAAATACAGAAAGTTCCTTGAAGAAAACCTACTCCAAAGTACAGACAACTTCAGACTGGGGAAACAATTCAACTTTCAGCACAACAATGACCTGAAGTATACAGCCAAGACTACACTAGAAGGGCTTCAGGTCAAGTCTCCGATTGTCTTGGAGAAGCCTAGACTTAAACCCCATAAAACACACGTGGAGTGACCTAAATATGGCCAATTTACAGATGCTTTCCATCCAGTTTTACAGAATCTGAAAGAAAGAATGGGGTAAAAATCCAAGTGTGCAAAGGTTGTGAGACTCAAAGCTTTTCTACAAAATAGAAAAACAAATTAATATGATCTACTTTATAAAGTAATTTTTTACATCTAAGATAAGCATTTTGTCTTCTGTTGGTATCCCTATTTACTGTTACACCAACTAAAAATAAAAATGCAGTACTTGGTAATAAAGTAAAACACTTGCTCTGTCGTTTTAATCTGTCAATCAAACTTTATTTTATATAGCACCCTTTACATGGCCCACCATCATAAGACACTTCCCAAAACACGTTGCTCATAGTTAAATATTACCTAGTAAATTTTAACTCCCTGAAATTTTTGACTTTATGTAATGATAAAATCTTGTAAATATATTTACATACCATGGGTGTAAAAAGAATCATCTCTTTCAAAATATTCACATTTTGTTGCTTTGCAGCCTGAAATGAATACAGACACAAAAATATTTTTTCCAGCTGTATTTACTCATAACAGCCAAGTGAAAGATATAATAGGAATACAGTGTAGTTCAGAAAAAAATTAAAAAATACAGAATCTCTGAGATTATTAAAACATCATCTCCCTTCTAAAAATGCTTGTAAACTCAGTCAGGTGTAACTAATCACTTTCTCCATTGCACACCAAGCTAATTGTCTTCCACCAGTGAGCACATGTAATTATTCTGATTCGTTCAGCTATTCCTAGAGTATTCCAGGGCTTGGAAGTGCAACTGAAAGCAATCAACCAACTATGGGTGGCAAGGCACTGCCCAAAGATCTCAGTGGACAGGCACAGGATATTGACACAAAAAAATCCAAAGGCTTTATCAATCCCTATGAGCACAGTAAAGTCCATAATCAAACAGAGGAAAGAACCCTTCCTGGATCAGGCCGTCCAACCAAACTGGATGGAAGAGTGAGAAGGAAACTGGTCAGAGAGGCTGCCTAGGACCTATGGCACTCTTGAAGCAGTTATAGGAGTTTATGGCAAAGACTGGTCTTTGTGTTGTGGACCACCAGGCCGGCACCGCTGCCTCAACCTGACATAGACAAGCGTGGGACACAAGTTCAAGGCACACACGATGTTTTTTTTCTTTTTACCCCGTGGGAAACGCCTTTCCCCGTTTCCCACAAGTCCAGCACAGTCCAAAGCACAGCACAGCACAAACACAATATTCTTCCTTCTCTTTCTATTCTCTTTCTATTCTCCTCCACTCCTCCGATCAAGCTTCATCTTCCTCCTCCCGACTATGGTTCCCTGAGTAGTGGTTGCTGGCTCCTTTTATACTGCACCCGGTGCTTGATGACTCCTTTCCGGCAGCACTTCTGGGTGTGGCAGAAGAACTGCCCAAAAGGCCTCAGCAGGTCCTGCTGCAGCACCCCTTGGCGGTGCCTGCAGATCCCAACAGGTCTGCACCAAACCTTAACTCCCTTAAAGCCCTGTGGGAATCCAAGGCACCACTGCAACCCAGGGTGGCAGCCATCTAGCATCCCGGGGGAGGTAATGCTTTGTCCATGTTGGCTTCCCCCAGGCCTCCCAGCATGGAGGCGTCCCCACCGCATGCTACAGTGTACATGTGACAACAAAATGCTCCACAAATGTGGCTTGTATGGAAGGGTTGCAATAAAAAAGACACTCCTCAAGAAAGACTACATTAAGTCTCGATCAAGCTCTTCCAAAACACACCTTGAAGATTCTGAGGCCAAATGGAAAAAGGTGTTATGGTCAGAAGAGACCAAAATCAAACTATTTGGCCTTAATGCCAAATCTTTATATCTGGCAGAAAGCTAAAATAGTTTACCATCCAGAGAAGATCATACCTACAGTAAAGCATGGGGGTGGTAGCGTCCTGTTGGGTGGTGTTTCTCTGTAGCAGGGGACTGGGGCACTTGTCAAGATAGAAGGGAAACCTTATGGGGCAAAACACGGTCAAATTCTTGAGGAAAATGTGCTGCCCTCTGCCATAAATTTGTCAATGGGGAGAAGGTTCATCTTCCAGCATGACAACGACCCCAAGCACACAGCAAAGCTGACCACACAGTGGCTGAAGGAGAAAAAAGTGAATGTCCTTGCATGGCCTAGTGAGAACACAGACTTAAACCCAACTGAAAATCTGTGGAATGACTTGAAGATTTCAGCCAAGTTGAACCATTATAATTAACCTTAAGAGAAAAAGAGATGTAACATGTCTGTTAAATGGTATGACAGTAATCTGAGTATTATTAAGACTATAGAATCATTTCATTTTTCTAAATTTTTCAATAATATCAGCCCAAATATGTTGAACACAGCATCAAAGTGGTAATATTTTAAATAAAGTCACTCTTGGAAATTTACATTTTTACTGTTTTGGGCTAATTTGCATATCTAATAATGAAATAAAACACACGGTACAGTGGTTAGTGCTACTTTCACAAAGCTCTAGTGACACAGGTTTGATTTTAGGCTATTTTACTGTGCATAGAGTTTGCATGTTCTCCTTGTGTCCTCATGAGACTTCCCCTGCTCCTCTGTTTTTCTCCGACATCCAACTCATACATTTATATTAAATAACAATAAATTAGTTCAGCGTGCTCAATGATGGACATACGTTCTGTAGAGGGCAGAATTCTTACTTGTTCTAGTAATGCCTCATTAGGATGGATCTCTACTTCTCTTGAACCTTGGATTGGACCAAATGACAAGACAAGACTGATGCATGGATTGGTGGGTGACTTATTAAAAATTAAGAACACAAAACTAGGGGTCCCAAGTACCAAAATTTGCTTACTGGATTTATATAATTGAAAGCTGTATAAAATCCCATAATAAAAAGTTGAAGCGATGCTACATAGCAAATTCTGGTTAAAACACCATCAGTGATTTTTGGTCATTCTATTTGTTGCCATTCAAGATGACAGATTCTTCCTGTCTCTGAACTTTTAGGTATTTACACTGATTCACATATTTTACAAGGAAAAGGATGAAAACTGCATTATAATAATAGACTATAAAAAACTACTTGTTTGCTCATAAAGGATGGAGGTGACTTGTTGGAAATTGTTATTGTACAAATTGTACATCATTTTTCTAATGATGATGCATCTCTTCAATTTCCTGCCTAGCATTTACATATGTGATTCTGTTGAAAATACTGTAAACTTATTTTGTTATCAAAAGGAAAACTGGGCAATGGTCACAAACAAACCCATTACTGCCCTTGATATCATTAGCTGTTATTTAGCAATATAATACAAATTATTAAAGTAGCGGTGTTGCACCATATTAACACAAATATTACAAAGCTTGTTTAAGGTCCTAAAATATACAAGACCAATGAAAACATCTTTGAAATCACTTGGTCCTACTGAAGTTATTGAATTTAGTTATCTCCATGAGGGTTAGTTGTGGTAGTTGTACTTGTAATAACTGCTGCTGTTGTAACAGCTGTTGTAGTGGTGTCTTTTTCCATTGGAGTTGATGTTGTTGATAGATCACTAGTAGTCTCAGTTTCTGTCTTATGAGCTGTTGTTCCAATTGTGGTTGTAGGTTTGTAGGTTGTAGGAACATCATTAGTTATAGGAGTAGTTGGAGCATTATCTGTTGTGGCATCTGTTGTTGGATTGCCTGTTGATGAAGGAATATCTGTTGTAGGATTATTAGTTGAAGAAATTTCAGTTGTAGGATTGTCTGTTGATGAAGGAATATCTGTTGTAGGATTATTAGTTGAAGAAATTTCAGTTGTAGGATTGTCTGTTGATGAAGGAATATCTGTTGTAGGATTATCTGTTGATGAAACAATGCCTGTTGTAGGATTATCTGTTGATGAAGGAATATCTGTTGTAGGATTATTAGTTGATGAAGAAATTTCAGTTGTAGGATTATCTGTTGATGAAGCAATGCCTGTTGTAGGATTATCTGTTGATGAAGCAAGTCCTGTTGTGGGATTATCTGTTGATGAAGGAATATCTGTTGTAGGATTATTAGTTGATGAAGAAATTTCAGTTGTAGGATTATCTGTTGATGAAGGAATATCTGTTGTAGGATTATTAGTTGATGAAGGAATACCTGTTGTAGGATTATCTGTTGATGAAGCAATGCCTGTTGTAGGATTATCTGTTGATGAAGGAATATCTGTTGTAGGATTATTATTTGATGAAGCAATTTCAGTTGTAGGATTATCTGTTGATGAAGGAATATCTGTTGTAGGATTGTTTGTTGATGAAAGAATGTCTGTTGTAGGATTATTAGATGAAGAAATAACTGTTGTAGGATTATCTGTTGATGAAGGAATATCTGTGGTAGGATTATTAGTTGAAAACGGAATATCAGTTGTAGGAGTATCTGTTGATGATGGAATGCCTGTTGTAGGAGTATCTGTTGATGAAGGTATATCTGTTGTAGGATTATTAGTTGATGAAGCAATTTCAGTTGTAGGATTATCTGTTGATGAAGGAATATCTGTTGTAGGATTGTTTGTTGATGAAAGAATGTCTGTTGTAGGATTATTAGATGAAGAAATAACTGTTGTAGGATTATCTGTTGATGAAGGAATATCTGTGGTAGGATTATTAGTTGAAAACAGAATATCAGTTGTAGGAGTATCTGTTGATGAAGGTATATCTGTTGTAGGATTATTAGTTGATGAAGGAACATCAGTTGTAAGAATAGTTGCTGATGAAGGAATACCTGTTGTAGGATTATCTGTTGAAGAAGGTATACCTGTTGTAGGATTATTTGTTGATGAAGGAATATCTGTTGAAGAAAGAATATCTGTTGTAAGATTGTCTGTTGATGAAGGAATAACTGTTGTAGGGTTATCCGTTGATGAAGGAATATCACTAGTAGGATTATCTGTTGATGAAGGAATATCTGTTGTAGGAATACCTGTTGTAGGATTGCCTGTTGATGAAGGAATATCTGTTGTAGGATTGTCTGTGGATGAAGGAACATCAGTTGTAGGATTATCTGTCGATGAAGGAATATCTGTTGTAGGATTATTAGTTGATGAAGAAATTTCAGTTGTAGGATTATCTGTTGATGAAGCAATCCCTGTTGTAGGATTATCTGTTGATGAAGGAATATATGTTGTAGGATTATTAGTTGATGAAGAAATTTCAGTTGTAGGATTATCTGTTGATGAAGGAATATCTGTTGTAGGATTATTAGTTGATAAAGAAATTTCAGTTGTAGGATTATCTGTTGATGAAGGAGTGTCTGTTGTAGGATTATCTGTGATTAGGGTAGTTGTTGTTGTAGAGGTGTAAGATAATGTGGCAGCATTTATTGTTTTAGGAAAAGCTGTTGTAGATTTAAAAACAATAGGTTCCTGATTTAATCCCACATTATTTGTTGTTGCATATGTCATGGATGCATTATCATCCAAAGGAACAGTTGTTTCTGGAGATGTTGTTGCTTCTGTTGTAGAATCTGTAGTTGCCACTGGAGTTGTTTCAGGAGATGTTCTTGCTTCTGTTGTAGAATCTGTAGTTGCCACTGGAGTTGTTTCTGGAGATGTTGTTGCTTCTGTTGTAGAATCTGTAGTTGCCACTGGAGTTGTTTCAGGAGATGTTGTTGCTTCTGTTGTAGAATCTGTAGTTGCCACTGGAGTTGTTTCTGGAGATGTTGTTGCGTCTGTTGTAGAATCTGTAGTTGCCACTGGAGTTGTTTCAGGAGATGTTGTTGCTTCTGTTGTAGAATCTGTAGTTGCTACTGTAGATGTTTTCTTAGGTATTGTGATCACAGCTATGGTTGTTGCAATAGCATGAGTAAAAATTGGAGCTTTAACCGTTTGTGATTTTGAAGGTTTATGGAGTCTAAGGATTGGGTGTATTCCTATAATTCTTTTTTGGTTAACATCGGAAGTTCCTATAGATAGTCCAGCCAAAATTGGAAGCAATGGCTTCTTTGGAGCTTGAATTTTAGTTGATGGTAAATGTGGTGCAGTGGCCTGACGAAATGTTGAAGATGGAGTCTGAGGTGGAACTGGTTTCTTAAATTTGTGAGCAGGCATGCCAGAGAATCGGTAATGATTAGTTACTGGTGGTTGCCAACTTTGCTTTGGTATAGGAACAGCTGGTTGTGGCAAGAATTTAGAGGATGATTGCATAAATTGGAAAAACTTTGAAAAAGATGCCTGAGGTTTTTCAGGTTTTGATAAGACCCGGGGTATATTTACATATTTTATTTGAGTCAAAGGTCCATTTGATGGAGGAGCAATGTTTGGCTGCAATGCTGGTGAGGATGATGCAGACTGGATTTTTACAGATGACTGATGAGTTGGAGGCATTGCTAAAGGTTTAACTTGCTGATATGCTGGTAAAGAAGCAGACAGTGAGGGTTTCTGCAAGATCACAGATTTTGTTTGTGGCACTGGGGCAGATCCTGAAGTGACCGGAAATGAAGGTGGCATAAATTGAATACGAGCTGCAGGTGCAACTAATGGTGGAGACTGTCTAGAGGACTGCAGTGATATTTTTGGAGCTGCAGGGGGTTTCGGAGGTGGTGCTGCATGATATGCTGGTGAAGAAACAGACTGTTTCCATATTACAAATGGTGTTCGAGATCTTGGTGGAGACTTCAATACAACAGGTTGTAGAACTTGAGCCTTTTTTATCTGTGTTTCAGGAGGAGGTGATGGGGGACGTATGACATATACTGGTGGCCTATAAAACACAGTATGTCTTTTAGGCTCTGTTGCTGGAGGTATCCTAGGGAGCAACTGAGAAGAGGTGGACTGCATTGATTGTAGGAACCCTGTCCTTGCGGTGAAGGTCGATTTAGAATTCAGATGAGCTAAATGCTGCATGGAAGGGTTGGGTCTATATATAAATACTGAAGAAGGTTTATAATTTAAATTTGTGTATACAGGTCCTCTTGGCATTAGATTCCAAACTGTAGGCTGTCTCATGGCTATCTGAGCCTGAGGCTTGGGCAAAGGGATGGAATTCTTGGAAACTTGTGGAGGTTTCAGGGGTTTTACAGGCAATGCCTTTACTTTTGGCAATGAGAAGTGTATTTTTGAAGAAAATGCATCTATCTGAAAAATAAAATAGAAAAATAATTGAATGTATTATAATCATAAATGTGTAAATGAAACAAAAAAGACTTTAAATAAAAAAGTTAATTATACCCCAAAATTTGAAAGAATCTTAAACTTTTCAATTATTAAAAAAAAAAATCTCTGTTTGTAGCAATCAACTTAATACCAAATCTGTATTTTAAAGGATGGATTAAATATTTTATTCAATATGGTTTTCATTACATTTTTTATACATTTTATACATCTAAAAAATACAGAAACTGTGTTTGTAGTTTAAAATGTCATAAGACTTACTGGATATGTCCTTATTTTAAGACAGGAATGTTTTTAACTATTGATCAACATTTTGAGATTACAGAAAATATTGTAAAACAGCGTATTCCTGCTGTTTCTTGAAAAAAAATGTTTTTGTGAAATTCTGCCATTTAAAAAGACGATTCTGTCATTGCTTGTCTCCTCCCAATGGTCATGGTCCCCTTCAACTTGTGAATGCTACAATTAATATTTTGAGAGTTTCCAGCAGTTAGGGCAAGATTTTTCTTCAAGTTCAAGTTCTATTGTCATGTGTGCATAGTACAATGAATATTTTTACTGAAAGTGCAAACAAAAACTGAATTCACGGAGTGCAACTTCTTCTTTCTCCTCATCTTTTCCCTTTTCTTGACCAGCCTTTTCCATACAGCTCAGTCCAGCAAATTCCTCCCCAGTCAAGCCCCTTTCCTTTAAATCTTCTTTTACTCTATCCATCCACCTCCACTTTGGCCTCCCTTGCTTTCTCTTCCCCGGTATTTCCATTCCCATCCCTCTTTTATCCACATATTCATTGTCTTTCCTTATCAAATGTCCATATCACTTCAACCTACTTTCCTGTACTTTCATAAAAAATCTCTCCCACTTTTGTGCATAGAATGCAACATATACAGTATATGCAATATTCACAGATATAGAATTTGTTATTATGACTGGCTGTTACTTCTGTGCACAGAAGCTGCCACTAAAACTGCTGGTGTAAGTTTAAATGGTCCTATAATGTATATCAGAAGAGGGGAATGAGAAAAGGGACTGTGTGGAATGGCTGAAGTCTGTAATAATCCTGTTGGCTTTTTTAAGACAGATGTCGTGAACAGAAGGGCATTTGGTGCTGTTATGATCTGTGCTGTCTGCGATCTTCAGTGTTGTACGATCTCGAGCCAAATTGGTGCCATATACCAAGATATTTGGCAGCCAGAAAGGATGGGTTCCATAGCACACTTGAAAAAGTTTATTAAAACAAACAGAGAAATCTGAGCTCCATCATATCTCTGAGAACATAAAGGCTTTGGTGAGCCTTCTTAGCAACAGCTAAAATGTGTTGTATTGTCATTTTATGGAGACAGGTCCATTTATGAAGACGAGGAATCATTTAGCCTCCTCACTAAGTAGTACTAGGGTGTTGTACCATATTAGCCATTATGTATGTAGTGAGAAGTTAAGCAAAATGATAACTTTTATTGGCTAACTAGAAAAATTGCAATATGCGAGCTTTCGAGGCAACTCAGGCCCCTTCTTCAGACAGCAACTCAGGCCCCTTCTTCAGACAAGATCTTGTAATCTTTCTAGTTAGCCAATAAAAGGTGTCATTTTGCTTAACTTCTCACTACCTCCTCGCTAAAAAATAGCATTCTAAACTAACTTCAGGAATCCCTATTTATTGGTTTTTGCAGTTTTTGTATATTTGCTGAATGGTTTTGCACCTCTCAATATATTATATCATGATGAAAGTCATGTCATTACAGCACGTTGTTACTTTTTCTTGTAGGCACCTCTGTTTTGTTTGTTTTTTCCATGGCCCTCACCATGCTGTTTATGCTGACATTTGTCATTTGCCTTTTGTTTGGACATCATGTTTTGGTGTAATTTTTGTTACTGTTGTTATGTCTATATATTATTTAGTATTTATGTTCTGCATCTTTAAATGCTTCCCCATTCCTTAGGTTTTGTGTGTGGAACCCCAGGAGGTGGGGCCACCCTCAAATCACAGCTGTTTGGAACTCCCTCTGCCTTTATATTAAGGCGAGAGAGAGAATCCCAGCAGTGTTTTATGGAGAGCCATTCAGGATTTATTGTGAATATTGTTTTCCTGTTAATTTTCTGTTTTTGAATATTTGCTATTTTTGGATAACTGATTTTTAGATTGTTTATTAGGACTTGTTTGGCTCTGTATACCTTTTTGGGTGTATCCTTTTGTCCTTATTTTGCCTTTGCAACTTTTTAGAAACATATTTTTGCATGAATTTGTCTCATCTGGACAGAGGTTTTTACAATTCTTCTCTCTAGAAAGACACTATTGTATACTCTGGGATTTTAAAGACGTAAATTGAACATTTGAAATATGATCTCCTTTTGGGCCTTTGTAAGGCTATGTAGTTGCAAGGCCATTTCTTGGCAAGTCTATGATGATCTGTGCTTGCATGTGGAGGTTTCACACCCCTTTCGTCATGTCTGTGTCTTCTAATCACAACAATAACCTTAGACAGCGTTAGGAACATTCAATAATGGTGAGTGATGTAGTCAGGCACCAACTTCACTGAGTCAAATGCTTTTCCTCCTGATTAGAGTATATTGGAATAAATTCTTATGTACTGTATGAGTACTGTCTTAGTATCAACATAGTGCCCAATCCTCTAATAGCTAGTTTGGAATAATACCCAGTGAGATTTATAACTGCTTAATGAGTTTATAATGAATATTTGCAGAACATTACTAAGGTGTCCTTTTTCAATTAAAATTAGAACAATTTAAATTTGCTTTTTGAGGAACAATGCAACAGTTAATCAAAATTTGGCATGTATTTATTAATAATGCCCAAAATTAACTGATGTAGATGACACATGAGCGAAACGGGCATCCTGGCCAGAAGAGGGGATGATTCCTTGCCTGGACGGGAGGCTCCTAGTAGGCAGACAGACACCCTGGTCATGGAGGAGAAGGACAGCCCATTCAAGGTGGAAGATGTCGCTAGGGGATTTTTACTCCACCAATATGTGGCCCTGCATATCGGTGCCCATTGGGAAGCCAGCAGGGCATGCTGGGAGATGTAGTCTGGCAAAGCAGCCCTGCTGGGGTCACCGGGCGCTGCAAGAGGGCGCTCCAAGGAGACAAGCTTCCTACTGTAATGGACTTTCACATGACTTGGAATTGCTTCCATTGGGCAATCGCCCTGGAACCGGAAGTACTCTTGTGTCCATAGTAAAAGGGGCTGCACTCCCTTATCCAGGCAAGTTGGAGCTGGGAGGACGTACAGCAACACTCGACTGGAGGAGGGCAATGTGGTGGTAATTGGAGAGGTATGGGGAAAAGGAAACTTGTCTGTTTGTGCTTGTGCGACTTTGTGAAAGAATTGTTTAATAAACATTCCATTAT
Organism: Erpetoichthys calabaricus; assembly: GCF_900747795.2. Taxonomy (NCBI): domain Eukaryota; kingdom Metazoa; phylum Chordata; class Cladistia; order Polypteriformes; family Polypteridae; genus Erpetoichthys; species Erpetoichthys calabaricus. Next base: position 180,645,750 of record NC_041398.2, read on the forward strand.
TTGAACCCAAGACTTGGTGTAATTGTGTTTAGGGGTTTGGGGCTCGTTGACGCCTCTGGTTTCCATCACACTGAGCACGCTGATCCTATATTAACCTTTTGGATGCTTCAATATTTTATGTGATAACAGCCGTTTCCCTGCTCTCTATTGGTTAGGATAAGGGACATGTGACCTATTTGGAATAAGCCACAGTACTGTACAACTTACTGACATTGTCATTTTCTTAGTGCAATGCAAATACTAACCCAAATACTGTTTTCTATACTCATATCATAGTATCTCAATAATTGTTTTTGCACAACCCCTTGACCTGAGGCACACCTATACATTTTACAAGTATTTTGTTGCACAATAATATGAACATTTAAGGTATCTTAATGCACATAGATTTATGTTTTTTTTTTCAAGTGCCAGATGTGTTTGCCTAACATTTTGTGTTTAAACAAAGTTTTCTAGTTAAAAAAAATGCTGGCGTAATTTTCTGTCACACTTTTGTTGGACCATGTGATATATGTTGTGGTGTTCTAGTAGTAGGATGCCCAGGTTATGAGTTATAAGGGCAATTGCAATTCTACACATGCATCAGAGACTGATAATATTGGATAGATTCCTCTATGGAGCTTGAGGTGTGCATGTTGTCAGCCTCAGAAAGGGATGCTTGCTAGAGAGTGTCATGGGGCCTGGGTCTTGTTTTGTGTGTTTTCCTGATGAAAAAAGCTCACTTCTTCTTCTTCTTCTTCTTCTTTCGGCTGCTCCTGTTAAGGGTTGTCACAGTGGATCTTCTTCTTCCATATCTTTCTGTCCTCTGCACCTTGTTCTGTTACACCCATCACCTGCATGTCCTCTCTCACCACATCCATAAACCTTCTCTTAGGCTCACAAATGTGCATAAAGGTGTGTGTTTACCTGGCTAAGCTTGGAAAATACACAACATGTCACATTGCTTAAAACGGCACTGCGCCCCTTTGGTGATATGACAGGCAGGATACAGAATCTAATTGATTTTACTGCTGTGCTGTGGATTATCTGCATTTTGAGAAAGCAGAAATAGACTCATGGGGTCAGATGTGAGTCTTAAATGAAAATGTTCATCTGGGAACAACCTGTTGAAAAGTGTGTAATGAATAACAGCAAAATCCTGTGCTGTTAAGGGTACATACACAGGGCTTCTTCCTAAAACATCTGCCCCCAACCTCTCCAGTCTGTGCATTTTAAACTGCCGTTGGGTTTTGTGGGAGAGAGCAAAAGATACTGAACAATACACTTGATGCTGAGTGAAAATAAAAACTGAATACTGCTGCTCTCCACACAGGAGCTCAGTAGCACAAGGTAATTGAAGCTTAATTATTAATTTGCATATTGTAATGAGCACTATGACAGTGGAGACAGACAGACACAAACACACATGCACACCCGTAGACCACCACAGCTACTGGGCTCCACATGTTTGAGAAGTGCCTTTGCCTGCTGCGATATCTCTCTGTCATTTTAAGTATTTCATCAATATATAGCATATCAACAGCAAATAGAGTTTAGATATGCATTGTAGTCTATTGAAAAAAATGTGTTAAAACGCTGCAGCTATATTGTCATGGCATGTTTGCATCTTCAATTAGATAGTAATGTCAACTTTCTTTAGTTACTCATTTGGAGTACAGAGGGTGGATGTAGTGCGGCCTTGTCAGTGCTTTACTGCTGTTGTTAGACAGATTTGTTGATTCGGGTGTTTTGAGTACTGAAATCTGCATTTCCTGTGGCTCTTCGATTTTCATCTCTCTTAATGCCAGTGCTTCAAATGCATGTTATACAGTTCATATTTTCATGAATACAGCTGACAATTCTTTCAAATTTACATCAACTCCTACACGGTCATCGTAATGCTGAAAAATAGAGAGTACTCAGGGCACCTGCGACAACATAACATTCACATTCTCCACTCATCCATTGATGCTGTTGAATGCCAGTGTAAAATGTAATGCTACAGAAATGTTTTTTCCTTGCATCAGGTTATGTCTTTTTTAAAACAGGTTATGTAATTTTTTTTTTAAACAGGCAATGTGCTCTCTGCACACACAACAGATACTTATATGTCTAATAGGTTTTTTAGGAGATTCTTAAATTGCTGGAATGTTCATCAGAATCTTAACAGTATCATCAGATGCTTGCTGTCTGTCAGACCACGTTAATGAGAGCACCTCTGATCTTTGTAGTTCTAAATCACTGCCCCTACTTTGAGCATCACCTTCATGAGGCATTGGATCGGTGATAGATTGGTGAAACATCTAATTTTTCCCACCCAGTTTTAAGCAATATTCACTCATGGTTGTCTCCAGATGTATATGTTATAAGTTTGGCTTCAGGGAAACTAAAGCAGAAATGAGGTAGGTAAAAGCAAAGTGTGAATGTAGCCTTTATGTTTAAATTAATAGGAACTGATTTAAAAATATCTGTAAAAAATACCATTACATAGTCAGGAAATAACTTAAATATATCTGTACATCACTTAAATATACCCTTTATATATATTTTTGAAGAAAAGTCATGTGAAAGGTATTAGTCATTTACTTAAATATACCTTTCAGGTGTAATGATGTAATTTAATTTAACATATATCATAAAATATTTCTTTAAATTAAATTTTTTTAACTAGAATCAAATAATTTGAAGACGCCTATAATTAATTTAAAGCACTCTTTAAAAAGAACAGAGATGATTTTTACATACAATATGAGGAAATCATTTAAAGATATCTTGAAATACATCACACATCACTTAAAGGTACCTGGAACTCTTTAAAAGGTGTTTTTAAATGGAGCAGACATCTATTTAAGGGCGTCTAAAATATGTATAACAAAAGACGGGAAATGATTTAAGGATGTATTTAATTACCTTAACAGTATTTTTAAATGAAGAAGCATCCTTTAAATAATTAATTAAAAAATGGTTACTTACAGATATTTTAATAGATAAACAGATATGCCGAAAAGATATAAAGATACCTTCAAGTTCATGAAAACATCTTAAACTTATTTATATTTCTCTTAGTTTTATTTCAAGATACTTCTAAAAGCTTTACAGATGTTTTCAAAAATTACTGGTTTTAATCAGGTACTTTAGGGAGAGGATTGCTTTATTCTCTATAAATTCTCCTTGGACTGGTATTTAAGTTTTTGAGATGGCAGGAGGATATCTTAACAGAAACAATTTTGTACTAATGATATAATTTTATTATGTTCAATTATACTTTACTTGACTCCAAAAAGAAAATGAAAACAATTAAGAGATCAAAAAATAAGCACAAATTTAATTTGTTCACTCATTCATTTTCTAAGCTTGCTTGGCCTATTGCAACCTCTACAAGAATGAAAAATCGATCAGCTTGTCCTGTACTTCTAGGGGAATGTGAATAAAATCTTGAAGAAACACTCACAGACGTAGAAATAATTTATAAAGCAAACACACGCTAGGACTTGAGCAGAGGACTCTGGACATATGAAGAAGCATCACTAACTGCTGCCCCTGCACACATAAATCGATAAATTCACAATCCACAATCAAACCCACTAATAGGCATACTAGGTCCATGTCTTAATTACACATTATCAAATGTAAATCTTTAACTTGTGGAATTATTAAACTCATAGATTATTATATTGTGTGCATTTTCTGCGGCGATAGTCATAGTCATAAATATTTTATCAGCAGTGAATTTAACAGGTTAGCGACTGAGCCAGATGGGTGCAGTTCCAGAAAGAGCTGACCTACACACTGTTAGGCAGATGTTGTCCTTCATGTAATTTTTTTTTTTAATATTGCAATTTTACAAAAAAAAACAAAAAAAAAAAACAATTGCTCACACACATAAAATGGGAACATAAATTGGATCATGTGTGCATTAATATGAGCAAGGCAAAGGATTTATATTAATTGATCTGATTTATATATAGTTTTTTCTTGCATTTAGATGTATGATCATAGTTTCTGTATTGAAAATTTGAGAATTAAGTCTTTATTTATTTTGAATTGTTTTTAAATTGACTCAGAGTAAACCGAAAGATTTTAAGCAGATTTAATCCTTCTTTAGAGAAAAAAAAACTTTGTGAAGCTACTGTGGCATACATGTTCATATTAAGAAGTCCAAACTGCATGATCACATCTGCACTCTGATAAGTTTGAACTCCATCTGGACTGCTGACTCCTGCAATGTGTTACAGAAGCGTTTGAAGATTCTCCTGTTCTGTGTAATTAAGGAAAGATTAACTAGAACAATCTAGGCAAGAACAGGCCATACAACCCAACAAAGCTCATCAGTCCTATTCACGTAATTCTTCTAAAAAACATCAAGTCTTGCTTTAAAAGTCCCTAAAGTCCTACTGTCTACCACACTACTTGGTTACTTATTCCATGTGTCTATGGTTTTTCTGTGTAAAGAAAAACTTCTTTATGTTTGTGCAAAATTTACTCTTAACAAGCTTCCAACTGTGTCTCATTTTAAAATAACTGTCTCGATCCACTGTTCTAATTCCCTTCATAATTTAAAACATTTCAATCATGTCTCCACTTAATCCTCTTTTGCTTAAGCTTAAAAGGTTCAGCTCTTTTAATCTTTCCTCAAGATTCATCCCTTATAGCCCTGGAATCAGCCTACTCACTCTTCTGTGATCTTTTTGAGTACTGCTATGTCATTTTTATGTCTAGCGCTGCTACAGTATGTCCTTTTTTTAGTTAATATTGTTACTAATTATTTGGCTGACACCTTTATCCAAGGTGACTTACAACATTTGAAATATACAGTACTGTGCAAAAGTTTTAGGCAGGTGTGAAAAAATGATGTAAACAAAGAATGCTTTCAGAAATATAAATAATGATTGTTTATTGTTATCAATTTACAAAATGCAAAGTGAGCGAACAAAAGAAAAATCTAAATCAAATCAATATTTGGTGTTACTACCTTTGGCTTCAAACCAGCATCAATTCTTATAGGTACACTTGCACAAAGTCAGGATGTAGGATTCTAGTCAGGTGTATGATCAACCAGTTATACCAAACAGGTGCTAATGATCATCAATGTCACACGTAGGTTGAAACACAGTCATTAACTGAAACAGAATCAGCTGTGTAGGAGGCTTAAAACTGGGTGAGGAACAGCCAAACTCTGCTACCAAGGTGAGGTTGTGGAAGACAGTTTCATGTCATGGAAAGATTGAACACAGCAACAAGACACAAGGTAGTTATATTGCATCACCAAAGTCTCTCCCAGACAAAGATTTCAAAGCAGACTGGGGTTTCAAGATGTGCTATTCAAGCTCTGTTGAAGAAGCACAAAGAAACGGGCAACGTTGAGGATCGTAGATGCAGTGGTCGGCCAAGGAAACTTAGTGCAGGAGATGAAAGACACATCAAGCTTATTACCCTTCGAAATCGGAAGATGTCCAGCAGTGCCATCTGCTCAGAACTGGCAGAAACCAGTGGGACCCAGGTACACCCATCTACTGTCCGGAGAAGTCTGGCCAGAAGTGGTCTTCATGGAAGAGTTGCAGCCAAAAAGCCATACCTCTGACATGGAAACAAGGCCAAGCGACTCAAGTATGCACGAAAACATAGGAATTGGGGTGCAGAAAAATGGCAGCAGGTGCTCTGGACTGATGAGTCAAAATTTGAAATATTTGGCTGTAGCAGAAGGCAGTTTGTTCATCGAAGGGCTGGAGAGCAGTACAATAATGAGTGTCTGCAGGCAACAGTGAAGCATGGTGGAGGTTCCTTGAATGTTTGGGGCTGCATTTCTAAAAAATGGAGTTGGAGATTTGGTCAGGATTAATGGTGTTCTCAATGCTGAGAAATACAGGCAGATACTTATCCATCATGCAATACCATCAGGGAGGCGAATGATTGGCCCCAAATTTATTCTGCAGCAGGACAACGACCCCAAGCATACAGCCAAAGTCATTAAGTCCTGGAAGTGATGGTATGGCCCCCACAAAGCCCTGATCTCAACATCATCGAGTGTGTCTGGGATTACATGAAGAGACAGAAGGATGTGAGGAAGCCTACATCCACAGAAGATCTGTGGTTAGTTCTCCAAGATGTTTGGAACAATCTTCCAGCCGAGTTCCTTGAAAAACTGTGCGCAAGTGTACCTAGAAGAATTGATGCTGTTTTGATTTGATTTAGATTTCTCTTTTGTTCATTCACTGCATTTTGTTGATTGATGAAAATAAATGATTAACACTTCCATTTTTGAAAGCATTCTTTGTTTACAGCATTTTTTCACACCTGCCTAAAATTTTTGCACAGTACTGTACAGTAATTGGTTACATTTGTTTTGTTTTTTTCATTGGCATCACAGGCCATTGAAGTGACTTGTTGAAGGTCACACAGTGTTTGAATCCACAAGTTCAGGGTTTAAAGTCCAAAGTCTTAATCACTACACCACACTGTCTACCTGCTTGCCTCATTTTGTGTTCTGTTTGGTTTAGAGCTCTTCACTTGTGATGATCAATTTCATAATTTTGTCCTGTAGCACTTGTTCCAGAATGGTCTCCCAGACTGATGTTTACTTGATTATGTTGACCTCGCTTTAGATAAAGCATCTGCTAAGCGGATAATTGTAAATGTAAAATAAGTTTAATCTGGCAAATCCAAACATTATGATACAATATTCTGAAGAGAACTACGATAGATAATTTGATTGTTTCATCATTGAAGCAAAATGATGATGGATTAAGGGCATTGTACAACATATCCCTACTCATTGCGAAGTCTGGCGAGCCGCACACCATAGGGTAGAAACTGATTCTACAGGCCGTCGCAGAGGAATTGAACGCTGTACACAGACCTGCACAAGATGTTATAAAAAGGATTTCTTTGAGCAATAACACAGTTCAAAGACGTATCAACGAAATTAGTCACGACGTGGAAAACTATTTGTGTAATCATTTGCAAAAAAACGTTTTTTCCCTCCAATTGGACGAGTCAACATTACCCTGTAATGAAGCTTTGTTGCTGGCGTAAGTTCGCTTTATTCAACATCAGGAAGTGAATGAAGAGCTGCTTTTTGCTAGAACTTTATAAACTGACACCAGAGGCGAATTGATTTTTAATTTAATGGAGCTATTTTTCAGGGACAAATTGACAAATATAACATCTGTTGTGACAGATGGAGCACCAGCTATAGTTGGTCATTATCTCAGTTTCATAAGTTACCTGAAACAACACGTACCTGAAGTGCTTTCAGTTCACTGCGTAATCCGTAGGCAACATTTAGTAGCCAAGAACATTAGCGACAAATTGCAATAATCGCTTCGGTTTGTTATAACAGCTATGAACAAAATTCAAAGTAACGCTTTGAACACTAGACTGTTCACACGATTATGCGAGGAAAGCGACGAAGATTTCTCTCGATTGGTTCTCCATACTGAAGTCCACTCTCTTTCAAAAGGTTTATGTTTGGCAAGATTTTTTGCATTTTTTCAATCTGTTTTAGAGTTTTTGGAAGACAAGGATTCCAGTTTGAAAGATAATTTACTGAAAAGTAAAACAGCTATTGCTTATTTAACTGACTTATTTGGCAAATTTAATGATGTTAATTTACAACTGCAAGGAGACAATTTGAATCTCATCAAAGCAAAATCGGCCAAATCGGCTTTTGTTGCCAGATTAATGTTTTTTAAACAAAATATTGCAAGATCTGAGCTTTCCCAGTTCCCCAACTTATTTAAGATAGGCACAATCCAAGAAGAAAACATCTTGCTGTACGTCAACCACTTGGAGGCTCTTCACTTAGATTTCAAAACTAGGTTCGAAGATATTCTATCATTAGAAATACCGGACTGGATAATAAACCCATACACTACTAGTGCAGAACCAAATATAATTTTGCAAGATGAGCTGATAACCATCAGCACGAATGAGGATCTCAAGGTACAATTCAAACAGGGTTATCAAAAGTTTTGGCTGCAACAAGATATTCCACTTCTGTACTCGGCTCTATGGACTGTTGTACAAAAGTATTTGCTGGCATTTCCACTGTCATATCTGGTAGAGAGAGGCTTCAGTGTAGTTTTAAACCTGCTTCAGAACAGACATCGATTGCATATCACTAAACGTGGAGATTTGAGAATGCAACTCACTAATTTAAAACCGGACATAGATAAATTGTTGACAGATCACCAGGTGCACCCATCTCATTAAATTCAGTTTTCCAAGCTAATTTATTTGGTACTAGCCAACCTGCGGCATAGCATACGCCGCATAATTATGTATTGATGGGTGAACACTTCCTGAACAACACAGTTGTCCAAATGGGGTGGGTTTGTGGATACCACTAAAGTGAATGAAAAGGTAGACTTCTGGAGAGAGCAACATATAATTGTCCGTGACTGAAAGCGGGATCGTCTGTGACGAAGAAGGCCACGCTGGTGAAAGTTACTTCGTCGGTAGGGATAAGTGTCAGACTTGTAGATTAAGGTGTAGCGAGTCTTCGTTGTTGACGCTTAATATAGCTTGCGTACTGAGATGTTCCGGAGTCACAGTTGAGAAACACTTTTTTAATGTCTTTTAAGCACAGGAGAAAAAATGAACATGTGAAACATCTGTAATGTAATAAGCCACCAAGAAAAGTAACATTGCAAGATGCTATCTACGACCTCTGTAAACAGAAGTGAAAACAAAATCGAGCCCGGTGTATTCTTTAACTGCCTTGTGGCGCTGTAGTAGTGATGCAGCTTTGCAGTAAGGAGACTGTGGAAGATTGTGGTTTCGCTTCCCGGTTCCTCCCTGTGTGGATAGCGCTTTGAATACTGAGAACACCGCTATATCAATGTAACGAAGTATTAACAGGAAATTGTCTTCGTGTAATAGTAAAAGACAAATTATCCGCAACAAACAAACTGTTTTACACGCTGCATACGAACCCGTGGCGTAGTATGTTTTTTAAGCAGAGGGAAAAAAATGAACATTTGCAAAATCCATAACACTGCTTTCAGTAAGTACAATGCACATGCATTTAATTTGTCGGCCACATTTTGCCAGCCGTCTTTTGTGGTTTGGGCTGCTTTTGCAGTGTTACCGCTTGTGCATATTAAATCTTGAAATCCTTTGAGTAACTAATTAACTAACTAACACCAACCCACCCACACACACAGCTTGTGTGAAACAAATGCGCCTGTACTTTCATAATTTTGTTGCAGCCTATGGTGGAGTCAGGCACAGAGAAGGTCAGCTGCTGAGAGAGCGTCTCGACTGTTGCAGGGCCTGCATCGGTGAAGCAGGTGAGACGCTAATGAAACAGAGGCACAGGGCTTATTGGTTTTTAAAGACTGCTTCCTTCATTGTGTTTTAACCTCAGTTTTAAAGGATTGTTTTAAGGATCCCATGGGATACCCCTTGCAAACTGTTTTAGACGCTGCATTCAGCAATTCACATCCGCAACAAACATGCCTCTTCTTACATGGTCCTGCCGCGTCCACCCTCATTCTCAAAGCATACACACCGCCTGGTCATGTGCCCGCTCGCAAGAGCAACTCACGGAAACCCGCCCACCAACTCTAAGACCATGGCGTGTAAAACAGTTTGCGATGGTGGTGCGTGCGTCATAACCAAAAAGAATAATGAAAAGTCAACATGGCTCAGAGGTGCATGTGGACTCCTAGCACAGACGAAAGCGACTTTCAGGGTGGTCAGTGAGTTGTTGCGTACGGGCACATGAGGAGGCAGTGAGAATGCCTAGAGAGCAAGGGTGGACGCGGGCCGGGGAATAAGGAGTGTTGGTGCGCGGGGAAACGTTTTCCGTGTTCCTGCAGGACCATCTATGAAGACGTATGTTTCTTGCGGATGCGGTGGATGCGGGCCGGGGAATAAAGAGTGTTGGTGGGCGGGGAAACGTTTTCCATGTTCCTGCAGGACCATCTAAGAAGACACATGTGTGCGAATTGCTGTATGTAGCGTGTAAAACAGTTTGCGATGTTGCACGCGGTCGTGCGTCGTAAACGAAAAGTCAACGTGGCTCAGAGCTGTATGTGGACTGTAGCACAGACAAACAGAAATGACGGCGTGTTTTCCGAGGCGTCACGTCCAAGTTGGTGGGCGTGGCTCTGCGAGTTTTCGTTGTATCCAATGGTCTTAGAGTTGGTGGGCGTGGCCCCTTCCTGTGTGCTTTCATGGGTGTGGGCGTGGCTCCTTCGTGCGTGCTTTCATGGGTGTCTTGCCCGCTCTGGAGGCGGCTTAGAGAATTATATAGATTCTTATTTTTATAATTCTTATTAAAATCTTTCATTGTTGTAATTTTGTTGATGTTTAATTCTGTCTGAATATGTTGATTTTTTCACTTCATTTTTATGTTTAATAAAGTGATTTCAATATTTGTACTTATTTTGAATTTACATATTTATTTCATAAATGTCAAAAATGTAAAAAAACTTTTGCTTTAATTTTCGTTAGTGCAGGTTTCGATATTAAATGTTGCACAAGATAATGTCATATTCCGTAGTCCTTTTATCTTTTTCAATCATTAATTACAAGTGATTAAAATTAAAAGTTTGATATCTAGTGAAATATTTAATATCGAGTACTGTACAAACATATTAATTTGAGTAAGTAAAGTAAATGACTAGGGGGTCGACGGTTTTAAAAGTTTTTGGTAAAGGGGTCTGCGGCCGAAAAAAATTTGGGAACTCTTGCTTTAGATTGACTTGCATTTGAAGATTATGCAAATATATTCTCACATATAGACAATCAAATGTAACATGTATATAACATACATTTAATTAAATACCACATTACAATAACACTTCTAATATATTTTTAAAACAGCACTTAAGATATATTTTAAAATGCAACCTAAATTATCTGAACAAGCACATACAATCAAACATGTATGTATCATACAGTATTTGTATTCATATTCTATAATAAAATACTTTAACCAATATTTTTGATTATAACATATTGCAATCTAAAATGGATGAAATAAAATGGTCACATACACAGTCTGTACTATATTGTAATGTATATACTGTATGTATTAAAATTCCCTAATAAGCACCTTAAGCAATTAATTAAGTAAAAAAAGATGTCTAACCTGCAGTAATGACATCAGTGTTGAAATAACCAGCAACAGAATATTGACATTCATCTTTGTTCTTTAGGTATCTGATACAAAAAAAAGAAATTGATTAATGTGATAAGCATATTATAAGGGAACACAAAGAGATGAAATGTAAACTACTTACCTAATATTTAAAAAAAAGAAAGAAAAAAACCTACATCAAATGGTTCTTCAAACATTCACAGCATTGTATTAACTACCATATACGAACTATTATTTGATTTTACTTCTTGATAAGTTCATTAAAAAAGCTCCCAGATGACTAAAGAAAAGGGTGATTTTTTTATGTTAATGGTGAGAAAGCCAATAAAAACTTTGAGAGAAGGATATCATATTTCAAGTAATTAACCAAATATGTGTCTGAGGCAAACATGGAGTGGTGCATTCCTTTGAAGTTAAGTCATGTAATTTAATTTATTGATCTTGTGTTAGGCAACTCCCAAGTATTATTACTCTTGTTGGCTCATCCTGGTATTCATTTTTTCTTTCCACGTTGTGTATTTGATAACTCTTGTATTGCATGCTGTTTTCATGTGTATCTTTTAAATTTGCTTTTAATGGTGAGCTCTGTAAAAGACACTACAAAAATAAAGTTTGAGTGATTGGATTTAGATGCTATTTTGCATCACTTTGTTAGGTTATATAGCACGATATGTGGAGTACAAGTCCAAGGAGGTTATGCTGAAGCTTTATAATTCACTGGTGAGGCCTCATCTTGAGTACTGTGTGCAGTTTTGGCCTCCAGGCTACAAAAAGGACATAGCAGCGCTAGAAATGGTCCAGAGAAGAGCGACTAGGCTGATTCCAGGACTACAGGGATGAATTATAATGAAAGATTAAAAGAGTTGAGCCATTTCAGTTTAAGGAAAAGAAGATTAAGAGGTGACACGATTGAAGTGTTTAAAATTATGAACTGAATTAGTACATGGACCGAGACTGTTATTTTAATATGTGTTCATCAAGAGCACTGGGACACAGTTGGAAGCATGTTAAGGGTTAATTTTGCACAAACATTAGGACGTTTTCCTTTACACAGAGAATCATAGACTAAAAAGATGATTTGCCTTGAAAGTTTGCATATTGTAATCTTTTTAGTTAGCCAATAAAAGGTGCCATTTTGCTTGACTTCTCATTACGTTTTTGTTATTAAAAAGGCGAAAACAATGCACTTGATGTTAAGTGTTTTTTTCAGATCATTGTTAGGAAATTTCTTCCTTTTAGATAAAATACAGTGGTGTGAAAAACTATTTGCCCCCTTCCTGATTTCTTATTCTTTTGCATGTTTGTCACACAAAATGTTTCTGATCATCAAACACATTTAACCATTAGTCAAATATAACACAAGTAAACACAAAATGCAGTTTGTAAATGGTGGTTTTTATTATTTAGGGAGAAAAAAAAATCCAAACCTACATGGCCCTGTGTGAAAAAGTAATTGCCCCCTGAACCTAATAACTGGTTGGGCCACCCTTAGCAGCAATAACTGCAATCAAGCGTTTGCGATAACTTGCAATGAGTCTTTTACAGCGCTCTGGAGGAATTTTGGCCCACTCATCTTTGCAAAATTGTTGTAATTCAGCTTTATTTGAGGGTTTTCTAGCATGAACCGCCTTTTTAAGGTCATGCCATAGCATCTCAATTGGATTCAGGTCAGGACTTTGACTAGGCCACTCCAAAGTCTTCATTTTGTTTTTCTTCAGCCATTCAGAGGTGGATTTGCTGGTGTGTTTTGGGTCATTGTCCTGTTGCAGCACCCAAGATCGCTTCAGCTTGAGTTGACAAACAGATGGCCGGACATTCTCCTTCAGGATTTTTTGGTAGACAGTAGAATTCATGGTTCCATCTATCACAGCAAGCCTTCCAGGTCCTGAAGCAGCAAAACAACCCCAGACCATCACACTACCACCACCATATTTTACTTTTGGTATGATGTTCTTTTTCTGAAATGCTGTGTTCCTTTTACGCCAGATGTAACGGGACATTTGCCTTCCAAAAAGTTCAACTTTTGACTCATCAGTCCACAAGGTATTTTCCCAAAAGTCTTGGCAATCATTGAGATGTTTCTTAGCAAAATTGAGACGAGCCCTAATGTTCTTTTTGCTTAACAGTGGTTTGCGTCTTGGAAATCTGCCATGCAGGCCGTTTTTGCCCAGTCTCTTTCTTATGGTGGAGTCGTGAACACTGACCTTAATTGAGACAAGTGAGGCCTGCAGTTCTTTAGACGTTGTCCTGGGGTCTTTTGTGACCTCTCGGATGAGTCGTCTCTGCGCTCTTGGGGTAATTTTGGTCGGCCGGCCACTCCTGGGAAGGTTCACCACTGTTCCATGTTTTTGCCATTTGTGGATAATGGCTCTCACTGTGGTTCGCTGGAGTCCCAAAGCTTTAGAAATGGCTTTATAACCTTTACCAGACTGATAGATCTCAATTACTTCTGTTCTCATTTGTTCCTGAATTTCTTTGGATCTTGGCATGATGTCTAGCTTTTGAGATGCTTTTGGTCTACTTCTCTGTGTCAGGCAGCTCCTATTTAAGTGATTTCTTGATTGAAACAGGTGTGGCAGTAATCAGGCCTGGGGGTGGCTACGGAAATTGAACTCAGGTGTCATACACCACAGTTAGGTTATTTTTTAACAAGGGGGCAATTACTTTTTCACACAGGGCCATGTAGGTTTGGATTTTTTTTCTCCCTAAATAATAAACACCATCATTGAAAAACTGCATTTTGTGTTTACTTGTGTTATATTTGACTAATGGTTAAATGTGTTTGATGATCAGAAACATTTTGTGTGACAAACATGCAAAAGAATAAGAAATCAGGAAGGGGGCAAATAGTTTTTCACACCACTGTATATTTTCAGATTTGAATATGTCATGACATGGACACAAAATAGTTGCATGGTGGTGGCTCCTGTTGACTCTACAATGTTCCATAGTTGTTTCAGATTTGCTGATATTCTACCTTGAGTGTTTCTTTCAGTTTCATTTCTCAGTTTCTGGAATATATTTTAATCTGGTGACTGTAGATTGCCACATTAACTAACATCCACTATCATTTTCCTGTAAACGGTCATGGTTCAGCCAGGGCTTTATTTCTGGCTCAGGTATATTTTATTTTCTGTCATTTTTTTTGTTGTTTCTTCAGATATTACTTTGAACTTTGTGCTATTAATTATGTTTGTAGTTTTAGTTAGTTTTACTTATTTAATGGAATATTGTGTTTTAAATATTTTGCAAATTATATTATGTTAGTGTTTTGCTGTGGTAGGGTCATTGGGTGACCCTATTTCCCACCTTTATATTCTTTATTACGTAAATAATGTAATTTAGGTCGCACAGAAACATAACCCTAAATGTTAGTCTCCAGCTCTCATACCCATATTTTTGTCCATAAATCTAAGTATTCAGATCTCAAACTCAAGTCCAAGTTTCCAGCTTTTGCTGCTAAATCTATTGAGCCACTCAGTTCTATGTATATTTCCTCCTTCATTAAGCCACCAACCTCATGTTTATGTTGCTCCATTAAGGCACCATTTCCAAGTTGTGCTACTGCTTCTTTGGTGCTACTATCTCCAGTTTTTGGTGGGGTCTCCATTGAACCCACTATGTTATTTTCTGTTACTGCTGTAATTTTTGAGACACCCACACCACTCCTGTTCATTGTGCCACCATTACTGAACTTTCACAAATATGTTTCTCCATTTCCTGCCTTTGTTGCCTCTTCCAAGCTCACTCTAATATGAGGAGAGACTGGTCCTGTAAACTCTGTGTTGCCACTATTTTCCAAGTTCCCAGTAGGAGGGGCACTTTTCCCCAGGTACCTTTGAGTTGCTGTTGTCATCTGTGGTGTAGCGGTTCCACAGCTCACGTCAAAAAGGCCAGTTTTAAATAAATAATCGGCGCACTTGCGGCTTAGTGAGGGGGCGTGGTGATGTGTGGCCGTGCGGTTCTTGAGGAATTCGTGATGCGGGCGATTCTCACTTAAGTGTACAAGTGAGGAGTCGTCCGATTCCGTAATTGTTCCCAGGAGCTGCTTATTGCCACAGCTGATCCATGTCCCCATAATAAATAGAAGCGCTAGGCGGCTAGCAAGGAGGAAAAAAGAAAAAAAAAGAAAGAAATGAAGGTTGCGGGAGTGAGGAAGAAGGCAGGAAGCCGGAGGAGAAAGCCGGTGCGTGAGGAGAGAGAGAGCAAGCAGGCAAGTGCTCGTGGGTAGCTGGGAGGTGAGCTCCCAAGAAGAGTGTTTGGCCGACACTCGGTGGGACTGAAGGAAGTGGTCGCTACAGCTGAGCGATCAAGGAGCTGGAGTGACCGGTGATGATGGATGGCTCACCGTGGAAGACAGCAGGAGTTGAGAGGCTTGGAAGATGAATTCCCTGGTGTGAGCGTCCTGGTTGTTGGGGAAGCCAAGTCTCAATCTGGAGAGAGTTAAACTGAAGCCAGGGATCGGGAAGCCTCCTGATCAGTCGTGTAGGAAGGTCAGCTGCTCGTAGGGCGACTTTCCTGTTGCGCGGCCCAGATTGGAGAAGCAGGGGAGCCGCCAGGTAAAAGAAGGCTCCCGGGCTTTGTGATTTTAAAGGATTGCTTCCATCCATTGTTTTAACCTCGTTTTAAAGGATTGATTTTTTTTTTTTAACCTCCACTTCACTTCTGTTTTAATAGATTTTTTATTTATGGATATTGAAGAGACGCTGCACTTTATTTATTTGGACACTGCTTTGTTGGTTTTATAATAAAAGCACTTTGCACTTTTACACCATCCCCTTGCTCTATTGTTATGTGTCACTGCCAAGCTCATCTGTGACATAACCGACGGTGTTGGGTTCAAGGGCTCCAAAACACAAGATGGGAGCATGGAGTGAACTCGCATCGTCACACCATCGTCTTCCACTACTTGTCATCCCCACTGAAGAATGAACTGTTAATGTTTGGACTGTGTTTCTGGTTATGGGTCTGGAAGCCATCCCTCAGAAAAGGGGCTATATCATGGCTCATTCAAGGTGTTATCCTTGGCTCATGTGTCAAGCACAACCTTTTAGTTGTTCTTTAGATATTATTTTGTACATGGTGTTATTAATTTGTGGTTTTGCTTTCTGTGTTTATGTAATATGACGTTGTTCATTATTTTACAATTTTGTATTATGCTAGTATTGCATGCATTAGTTTTCTATTTTGTCCCTTTTATGTGAAGCCTCAGAGCTGGGGTCTCCTTCTGCTGGTCTGGTAGCTTCCCAATCCCTGGCTTCGTACAGCTCCTCCAGACCGAGGCTCGGGTTCCCTAGTGACCAGGGCGCTTGCGCTGGTGCTTCAACCTCCCAAGCCTCTGATTCCGCTGCCTTCTGTGGCCTTATACCGCAAGCCGTCCTCGATCATGGTAACTCCTGCTACTCTGCAAAACTTAGCAGGAGTGACCCAATCCATCTGCCCTGGGTGCTGGCCAAACACCCTGCTAGGGCTCACTTCCCAGCTGCCTTCCGCTACCAGCAAGCTTGCTTTTCCTGCTCGCTCGCTCACACCTGCACCGGATCTCAGCTTCCAGCTTCCACTTCTTCCTCCTCTAACCTCTGTTCTCTTTTACAATCTTTCTTCTCTCTTTGCACTTGCAATTCCACTATATATAATGTGGATGTGGCACGCGTGCGGCAATTAGCAGCTCCCAGCATCAATTATGGATACGGACAATTCCTCACCTGTGCACTTATGTGAGGGAAGGCCCGCACCACATTGCGTTCCGAGAACCGCTCTGGCCACACTACCGTGCCCCCTCTTTAAGCAGCAAGTGCGGGGATGATGCAAACTGAAGACAGCATTTCAGGAGAAGAACCTTATATCAACTGTGAAGCATGGTGGAGGAAATGTTAAGATGTAGGGTTCCCTTGATGCCTCAGGGCCTCGGCAGCTTGCAGTCATGAAGTCAACTCTGAATTCTGCATCTTATTAGAGTGTGCTTGAGGAGTATGTGAGGCCATCTGTTCAGAAGTTGAAGTTGAATCAGAAATGGACCTTTCAACATGGTAATGATTTGAAGTTTACTTCAGTTTTTTTCCATATAAGTTTTTTTTATGATCTTTTTCTATTATTCTTAGATAGTCAAGGCTTGTCTGTCAAAAAACAGGACCTATTAACGCCCATTAAACCATTCCTTGTGTGATGTTGGGCTATATAAAAAATAAATTGTTATTGTTGTTGTTGAAGTACACTAACAGATCCACCAAGGAATGGCTCAAAAAGAACAAATTGAGGGTAATGGACTGGCCTAGACATAGCCCTGATATGAATCTCATTAACATGTGGGGGGATTTGAAATGAGTAGTACATACAAGAAAACCCACAAAACATCTTGCAACTGAAGGAATTTTGCACGGAGGAATAGTTAAAAATTCCATTGTGTTGATGTCACAAAATAGTAAGCAGTTATACAAAATGCCTACAAGAAGCCATTTCTTCTAAAGAGGGCAACACTGCCTTTTGAAGCCAAGGGTGTACTGTATTTCCCCCCAGAACACTACTTATTGATATATTGTCTTGTAGTTTGAGTATTATAAGTTTATATGGTCATTATTGCTACATGTACAGAGTACAGTGAAATTACTAACTGCATTTGATACTCAACCTGAAACACATTGCCATTCTCTGATTAGTGAGTAAAACTAGCTTTGCACAGTTTTCAGTGCTCTTTAAGTACCTTGTTTTTTGGTTTGAGGTACAGTTTATGTATACTCTGTTATTATCTCAGCATTCAAGTGAATGAATAATTTTAGTCATTGTTATTGTATTGTTTTTTAAAATAAGACAGAAAAATAGGATTTTCCTGTCAGAGAGTGACACTATGCAATAATGACATTATCCAATATTTACAAATATGTCCATCTGCTGTTTTTATGCTTTTCAGTCAGACATGCTGTGTACTGTGTTTTCAGACTCATAAATTGCCAATGTGGGACAGAGTGTGAAAATAAACAGGGTCTATTTTGTGTCTTGCTTACCTTTCTGCTCTGATAAGCAGCAAATCCTTGAAACCTGGATTGGGAAAAAAGTAAAGAAAATGATTGTTTGATGAATTTAGTATTTACTGATATTACCAAAAATATAAGAAGTTTACATAGTTAAGGATGCTTCTTAAATTAAGTTGATACGCTCTAAATGTGTGACAAACTAATATTTTTTAGTGAATGTGACCTAAAATTACATTGTCTGCATAGATTGTAAAGTGACATGTTGACATCATAAATAATGAACTCATTATGGGTTTGTCTATTTTGAAATGTGAGTTGAACATTAAAAGGTTACTAAATGGATAGTTAGGAAATTTAGGCGAATTTAACAGAAAAAAATATGGGAACTTATTATGTTTTGTTAATTCAAATGGAAAGCAATAATGTTTAACACCAAAGGTATTTTGTTGTGCAACTGAAAATTAAGTAATTATCCAGCCACTAACCACTTAACTCTTGGTATGAACTGCTTATCAAAATAATCTTCATCCTTAGGGAACAAAAACATAACATTATTATTGTGATTAGAAGTTCTCCTTATAAATAAAAAAAGTATTAAAACTTCCCTAAACTGCATTTATACTACACTGATGGTGCAACCTGGGTTGAATTCCTGGCCCAATTATTATCTGTGTAGAATTCTCCCAAAATTAGCCTAATTTTTATTTGTGTAGTGCAGTTTTCTTTTAAAGATGGACATTTTAGTTTGATTGACAAATTTGTATTCATCCAGTCTGAATGAGTTTCATTTTGTGTAAGGGCTGGTTTATACTTCACGCTCAGAACGCATCGTGGCTTCGTGCTTAATGCAACACATATGCGAGTTATAGTATCAGCAAAAAATCAGGGGGTGCAGTGTGATCAAGTTGGAATGTGACAATAGAGTCTTAGTTTACTATCAGCATGTGAAAGCAGGCAGCTTTGGAGATCCTATAGGATCAATATGCATGCTTTGATGTTTCATGAATTTTTTGATGTGGTAAAGCAAATCATCAAACTTAAATGCTGGCATACAATTTATTCATCTATTTCTAGGCAATATAAACGTCACATATTCTCCATCGTAATGATACAATGCAGTCTTTTTTTTTTTTTTTTTGCACCTTCACAACTGCATCAGAATCTATGGAAGCGTATTTGAGCAACAGAGAAAAAAATTAGGGTCACACTGAAGAAAGAAAAGGTCTATTTTGTGATTAAAGTGGAAATTTCAACTTTAATCTCGTAGTTTATTTTGCCTTTAAAGTAGAATGTTGTAAACATCATCTTAAAACCAACCTAGTTGTTAATTGCTATGTGCTTCTGGGTCTTCTTCCTGCACTGACAGCAGCGACAAGCAATGATTGCCACACAGAACACATTAAATTTATGGTATTCCAGCTATCTGCACATTTAGAAATCTTAGATTTATACCTGATATCACTTTCATGTTGAAATGTGTTAAAATATGTATGTTACATTTTACAGATAAATCGTTAACTTCATTTAAATAATGCGACTTTGATATATGACAACTTCTTTTCTATTTTGGGCACTGTGCGACTTTGTGAACTTGAGCTTTCGAGTTTCTCCAACACTCTATGTCACTCGATCAACTTCCTTTTGTTGTTTATACCACTGTTTAAACCAACAAATAGTATGCTTTTCCTTGTCTCCACTTGGTATTTCCCACTGTGCTTTTGCCATTGCCTGTTCACAGAATGCTGAGCTTAAGGGCTATTTATATTGATTTGCATATTCAAAGAAGCGCAATTCTGGGAGGAATTTCGGGAGTGGCAGCAGATGCGTGCATGTGCGTTACTTTTCACGCTGACCGGGATTTATGGAGCGGAAGAACATGGAAGTTGGTGAACGCACAGATTTATGCATCGGGATTTTTTTGTGCATACGCACATTTCCGCTTTTGTCCTTACGCCATATTTATATTGATTTACATATTCAAAGAGGCATAATTCTGGGAGGAGTTTGGGGAATGAAAGCAGGCGCATGTACATGTGTTACTTTTCATGCTGACCAGGATTTATGGAGTGGAAGAACGTGGAAGTTGGTGAACGCACAGATTTGTGCATCTGGATTTTTTTGTGCATACGCACATTTCCGCTTTTGTCCTTACGCCATGTTTTAGTGTGAATTCTATGCACAGCGTTATGCATGAGGCTCCAGGTATTATTACTAATGTATAATATGAAGCGACAATCTCCTCAATTGAGTGGAGCACTGGTGGTCCAAAGCTCGAGTCTATTGGATACATTACAGGAAATTGTTTTTAATTCTTGCTTGCAAATAGCTTACGCTTTTCTAGTCTGTCAGTATATGTTTGTTCAAATTCCAGAAACAACCAATCACAATTTTATTACCATAGTAAACATTTCAAAACAGGTCTCAAAGGTGATGACCAGCTGTACATTATAAATGTATGTTTACTCAACCCAAGGAGAAGGGTGCTACATAAAAATAACTAGTATGAATTGAATATTAAACTTAAATGACCCCTAAGAAAATTAGAATGTTTGTGCATGTGCTTACAAGTGGATGCAGGCATATGTTTTATAATATTGAAACCTGTTTTGGTTATTTTTTATCCCGGAGCCATGAACACGCGTAAATAATATTGTAAAGAAAAACCACAGGTACTTGTGTAACCAGTGATGCTGTAGTTGTGCAACATGATGTATTTCTAAATCAAATTAATAAATACCTTGTTTCATTTTAATATTGAGTTAACATAAAACTATTTGTTATTTTTTTACACTTTTCACTAGTAATTCTGCTTAAAGGTATATACTATCCTAAAGGTATATATATTGAAAACAGAGTGGTGCAACAGTTGTAAATAAACTAATCCATATCTGATATTTTTTGTCAGAGATTTGTGAATAATATATTAAAATGCCATCGTGAAGTTTGTGTTGTGTCTGGGTGTGTTTGTATTTACAAAGCAATGGACAGACACTCTGCTGACAGCTGTTTCCACATCCAGCCACCATGGTCTTGAGCTAAGAACGTTATGTGTTACTGTATGTCTTTATGACAATACCATTAGATGTGTATATGTGAGACAGTAAAACAACTGGAAATGCGAAATTAAGATTAAAATTGAAAACTTTTAGTTTAGAGGTTAGAATTTGGTTTAGAGATCTTTGTTTTCATATGCATTACAAAGGCTTACTTGTGGGATGGGTGTCAGGGAAGCATATACAGGCAATAATACACAATAAGTAAGATGATGATGTATAAACAAATACAGTAATTAAATAAGAGTAGCAGAAAATAAATAATACGATAAATAAGCGTGTAATAAATGTGCCTATGTACACACTTGTGATACAAACTAGAATTATACAGACATATAGTTTTAACCGGTATAAAACAATGTAGATGGTAGTACACATGTAACATACAGTAGAATTACACATAAACCAGAAGGTGGGTACAGAACAGGGCATGTAAGAACAGGTTCCAGAGAATTCAGGGACCATATAGCCTGGGGAATTGGTCATCCCTCAAGCAAGTAGAGTGAATGGTGAGTTTCCAGTACCGCTAACCAGAAGGCAGAAGAGAAAACAGGGGATGACCTGGGTGGCTGTTATCATTGATGATAGATTCAGCTCTCCTCACACATCTAGTGGAGTAGATAGTATGAAGCTGTGGAAGGTCAACCCCAATGATTTTAGAAGCAGTATGGACAGTCCTTTGGAGGAATTTGTGATCGTGGCAAGTCAAACTCCCAGCCACAGATAGACCAGACTAGAAAGCACAATGGTATTAAAGGCAGAGCTATAGTCAATGAACAGCATCTTGTTAGAAATCAAGCTCTACACCATAATTCAGTAGCTACTGCTGGTGCCATCCCACTCATATAGGTCCTCTCTGGAGGCTTTGTTTCTATCTCACACTTCAAAGACATGATTGTTGGGTTATTTGCTGACACAAATTGACCGGGTGTGGTGAGTGTGGCATTTTGCAGTGGTTTGTGCTAGTGTCTTAAAGCCCCCTGACAATAATTCCCAGAATTATCAGTGTGTAAGGGGAGCATGTATATTATCCCTAGGCCTATATGAGGTTTTTTTTGGGTGTACCAATCTCTTTCTACAACCTAAAGATGTGCACCTTAAATGAACTGCTAACACTAAATATTCCTGGTACTGTACCAAGTTTGGTCCCTGCCTTATTCCTAGGTCAACTAGCATTGGTTCCAGTTACCTATGGTCCTCATGTGGGTTAAAAAACTTATGCATATATGAACATGTGTCAGTATGTACTGCAATGGCCAGGTGTGCTGTCTGGGGCTGTAGTATCATACTGTTACACTCAAATTACTCTTACTTGCTTTTTTGTTGTTCATAAGTGTGTTATCTAAGTGAACTCACTGGGTTCATTACTGGATTGGTCTGTTCTCGCACCTTAAGATTAACACACACATACATAAATATACACATACAAACAGAACCTAGCCACATAAATGCCGTATGAATGACACATACACAGCCTGTCACTCCCTAGTACGTTGAGAGACTTACTTATTGTCATGAACAACGTATGATGTCTTTAATATATCTCAGACCTAAATACTACTTTGTTCTCCAAGAATATATTTATACATACGAAAGCTTAACATCCTTGGCTATAGGCCATTTACCAACCAATAATAACTTACTTTTACCATACTGTTCCTTCTATTGGATGGAACTCCCCTCCTTAGCCTGATAAACCCCACAGATCGGAGCATATGGCAACCTCCTACTCCTCCGGGTGCTCTTTATATTTACTTTATTACTTAAATCACCCTAGATATAAAGACAAAGTATAGAAATTTAAAAGCAACATGCTATTTATTAAAGAATAATAATACCAGTAGAAAAAAGAATAAAAGAAAATGTAGCTATCAAAATATGGATATATGTAGTCTTTAGGAAAAGCTTATGAAGAAGTTCAAGGATTGGAAGTTGTCCTGGGGTGTCTTATGATCTAGCAATCAGTGTTATTCATAAAATGCTTTTTCTGACATTCAGATGAAACTGTCACATGTATCTCGGTCTTCTCCACTGACATTGCCTTTGCCCTCTCCTGTCATTTATGTCATCGATATCTTTGCTCTGCTGGACAAGCCTAATTTATGTTACAATTCCATGTGGGGCTTCAGGACATGTGATATTACACATATTTGATGGGCTGGCTGTTTTGTTTTGGTTTTTGACCTGTTTATGAATCTCTGTTTTCCAAGCCATAAAATAATCAATAAAGTTTTCGATATGTTTCTACCTCTCTGTTTCCAAAGTTATAAAATAAGTCGGCCTGAGGTATCATCTTGGTCTTTTGCTTCATTTTCACAGGTGTTTTAAAGTGATTGGTTACTGGTACAATTCAGGAAGAGAAGATGATTTGATGTCATTTTCCCCGTAAGTGTTATTTGAGCAAAATATTTGTTTTATGGTGATACAATTCAAGAAGACAAGATACTTTGATGTTAATTGCCCTTGTAAAATTAAGTTCATCTTGTTTGTTTGAGCAAAAAATAAAATAGAAGTGTTTACAGTTTAAAATTCAAGATCTGCCGCTCCAGGACACTACAAGAACCACTTAAAAGACAGTAAAACTGCACAAGTATCTGTTGTGATAGACGGCCAGCAGCTCATCCTGGCCGACACACCCAGGACGCTAGATGGCATCTCCCCTGCAGCATAGAGGTGCCCCGAATTCCCGCAGGGCACCATGGGAGATGGAGTTCAGCTTCACAGCCCTGCTGGGTGCCGTGGGTGCCGCCGTGTGACGCTGCAGGGAGACGCGGGGATTTTTATTTTCCCTATAGCCTGGAAGTACTCCCAAGTCACACGGACAGAAGAACAGAAGTACTTCCGGGCTGAAGAAAATACAAGTCATCATCTGACCTGGAAGTGCTATTAAATCACATAGACAGAAGGACAGGAGCACTTCCGGGTCAATGACTATATAAAGGACTATGGGAGACACAGCAAGCCGAGCCGGAGTTGGGAAGGAGTGTGATGGAGCTGCTGGGAGGAGAGGAGGAAAAGAATTGTATTATTGATTATTTATGTATTGTGGTGGATGTGGTGCTTTAGAGGCATTATATTGAAAAAAATTAAAATACTTCTTGGTGCTTTTAAACCTGTGTCGGCATCTGTCTGTTGGGTTTCACGGGGCAACAGCGCCCTCAAGTGTTCATACATTGACACCGTTTACTCATTAATTAAAATTATTCCTTTCGCATTTGGATTATAACCTCAATGTTGTGGATTCAAGCCAGGTCAAGAGAGAGTAAATCAAGCAATCTGAAATGTACGCTACTGATTCATCAGTATTGATCAGGATATAATTTTTGTCTGGATCTCTTGAAGTCCATAATGAGTTAATTTATTTTGGTAAATATCAGGACCAGACCGTGGTGTTCAATAATGCTTTGCAGATCTGCTTGCCATCCCTTCATGCACAATTTGGGCCACGAGTGATATCTGACAACTTCTTTTTTACTTCAGGCAGTGTGTGACTTTGTGAACTTGAACTTTCGAGTTTCTCTGACACTCTGTGTCACTCGATCAACTTCCTTTTGTTGTTTATACCTCTGTTTAAACCAACAAATAGTAAGTTTTTCCTTGCCTCGACTTGGTATTTGCTGAAATTCTTCTCTTTTCCCCAGTGCTTTTGCCATTGTTTTTTCACAGAACACTGAGCTTAATTTGCATATTCAAAGAGGCATAATTCTGGGAGGAGATAGGGCAGGACAGCAGGCGCGTGCACATGTGTTACTTTTCACGCTGACTGGGATTTATGTAGTGAAAGAACGTGGAAGTTGGCACACACACAGATTTATGCATCTGCATTTTTTTTTGCGTACGCACATTTCCACTTTTGTCCTTACGCCATGTTTTAGTGTGAATTCTATGCATGGCGTTATGCATGAGGCCCCTGGACTTGGTGATATTTTGAACAACCTAAGTGAATAGAATGGTTAATTTGTGTTGGGCTGAATACCCTATTCTCATCACAATTGTGCTAATGTTCTAAAGGTTTGCTACTGACGATAAGGTCATGATGAGTCAACATTTCCATATTCTAGTCCAAGGTTTCCTATAAACTTAGAACAAATATTTGCCCCAACAGAAAAGCTTAAGCATTGCTGCTTTAATTAAAGTTCAAATGTCACTGCAGAGTGTGAAAAGAGCCGTTCATGTTTGAAAACAGATTTCTTTTGCTAAGCCGAAGCAAGATTTGAATTACATGTAAATTTAATTCACGTTCATGTTAATTTATTTAGAATCTCAATTAACACTTATAATTCACTATACTGCTGATTCTCTTGTGTGTGCAAAGGTACATAAGAACTAATCAGCTTTTACATACTACATTCATTCATAGATTGGAGGATTTTTATACTCTGGAAGGCTGAGGAGAAATGAAACATTACCTTTCTGATTTTCTTTAAAATTAACATTGTAATATTACAATGCTTTGCCGAAATATTTAGACTGTTGTCAAGAAAGTGATCATACCACTGTACTGTTTCTACAGGGAATGATTTCAGTGGATCCCAGGAAGAGACTGAGCACCCAATTGGAAGGGTTTTATGTTTGTCTGCTCTCTGCACAGCAACGACATGCCATCTACAGATTTGTTGGTTGTTCTAAGTGCTTTCAACATTTTGAAATGTTTCTGGATTACAAATGCTATTTACACATCTTGTTTCAATCTGTATTTTTATTGCAAACTCACATGCTCAAGAAGAAAACATTTAGTGAAAATTAGCAGGAGATATTTCAAACAAAGTCAAAAAGTAAAATTTGCCTACATAAGTATTCAGATCCCACAAATATATGAATGAGCCAAGTTATGCTTTTTTAAAAATCTTTAAGTCATTTAGTGCCTCACAAACTAGTCAGAAGTGACTTATTCCCGGTTCACATAACAGATTGCCTCTGGACCTATATATGCCACACATTTCTATTATCCCCTCTTGATTCAGTTGTACTTGTGAGAACCACCACAGGATAGTTGGTATTCAAAGAAGTAACTGCTGGAGCCATGGTCACTGTAGGAAGAGCTGAGGATGTTTTTATTATCCAGGAACCTGTAGAAGAGGTAAGTGAAGGTGACGCAGGTGAGGGGGTGTTGATGGGGACAGTAGTTTTAAAACCTGATGTTGCAATTACAGATAGAGAGTTAGCTCTTGTGGTAACTGAAGACAGACACTTTTTGGCAACTGTTCTTCTAGGAACAGAAGCAGTTATTTGCTTAGTCAGTGTTTCACTTGTTGTTACTGGAGGAGCTACACTTGTTTTTCCTTTATTTATCTTCCTTTTTCCTTTACAGGCAAACATCTTCTCATACATTGATGTAGATTTAGCAGCCTCGGGATAAAAAGTTGACTGCCATATTTTTGAACCAGGGTTCTCCTCTGGCACATATGTTCTCCATTTCTCAAAAACCTGCAAAGCAAAATTGGGACATATTGTTGGAAAATAAAGATACATTTCAGCAGTTGTTAGCTGAGTGTTAAGCCTTCAGCAAGTGTAGAATTTAATTCAGAACATAAGAATATTTACAAAAGAAAAGAGATGACATAGTCTATAAGGCTTTTTTGTGGAACATTTAGGATTAAAAGCAGCCATTATTTGATTATCTGCAGTGCCACATGATTCATATTTATTTGTTTCCATGCATGATGTAAGGAGGACTTTTAAAGGTTTAATGTCCATAAGGCATCAACAGTCCCACTCTTGATATCAGCAAAACCAAGGAGCTGATCTTAGCCTTCAGGAAGTAGAAGGCAGATCACACTCCCATTGGAAGTATTCTGCCAAAAAAAAGGAAAATGGCAAATCATGGAGAAAAAAATTTGAAAACAGCTCAGAAGTTGAATTGTAATTTTAAGAGGTAACACTTTAATTTAGATTATAAGAACACAGATGGAGTGTGAAAGAAAGGTTACAGAAGTCACAGTTCTGTTTTTTTCATTCACAGTTTAGATTCTGCTGAACAAGAGGAATCCACCTTCTGTTATAAGCACCAGAGCCACACTATAAGATTTCCTGTTCCATCATAAACATATCTAATGAACAGATGGTAGTAGGATTGTGCAGTACTGTGATCTGTGCAATAGTATAATCACACACTGCCACCACAAGCTTAAAATGGCACTAAAGAGGAATTTTTCCATCTGGGTTCCCATCTCCTCATAAGCTCTCTACATTCTGTTTTTACACCATCAAATGTGACTGTAGTTGTGTCTATTATTTTTTTGACTACTGCCTACTTTATTTCACTTACTAGTAATGGGTTAATCCTTGGATTTCCAAAACTAGAAGAAACTACAACATTGAAAGGATAAGTTAAAATTTTGACTTTGTTTTTGAGATTACAATGTTTTAAGTTATAATACTGTGAAACTTACAGGTAAGAGGGACACTGGGTACAAAAAGCACGAAAGGAACAGGATCATAATGATTGTCTTCATTTCCTGAAAAAAATGACAAATAATAGTTTTGTCTATTTAGATAAATTCTTTATTCTTACTAAAGATGCAGTGAGATCTTATATTAATTTTTTTATCTATTCATTGTGTATAAACATCCAAATACAAAATAACTGTTAATCAAATACATTGTTTAATTAAAATTTGCAATATATTAATGTTTTATGATAAAAAAACAAAGTGTCATTTGCATTTTAAACAAATCAAAATCTCCCAATTGTTTTTATCATAGTAACATGTATTTATTCATCTATCAGCTACCCATTACAGAGTTTAGTGAGCCAGTGCTAATTATTGGAAAGCAGAAATCGGTTCTGGATGAGTCCACCGTTTAGCGCAGTGCTTTTTCATACACACTTAAAGAGCTTCATTGACTACCAGCAATTACACTTACATGCAGAATTTTTACAGTATGCATTACTACAATTACAGGCAGAATTTGTTTCATGATGGACAAAGTGAAGTTACATGGAGGACATACACGTAGATGTGAGCAGAATATTATTATGTATTATGTCAGTATTATGACTAATGTCCAGTGGGGAGGAAAACAATCAAAATCTGGCCAAACAAAATTCTAATTATTAAAGTATATTTATTGATTTATTAAAAAAGAAAAGGATCAAACTAAGCTAGTGTAGATTTATGTTTTGTGTTGTTTGGTATTGTCCTTCATCTACATTCACTTGCATGGTATCCCTCTTCTATTATCCTTATGTTAAGAATAAATTGTTTTATTTGGTTTATTGCAGCCAATGTGTTTATGTTATTTGTTGAATAATAACCTGAACCACAAACAGAGAAAGTGAAAGATAGTTTAAGTTCTGATATTCACTAGTTTATTAACTTTTTTTTGAAGCGGAGACCTCACATATACCACAGGGCACATGATAATGCAGCTGGGGGTCCACCCCAGTAGTACTTAAGAGTCAGCAGTCAATGAATTGGCTTCAACTTCTGTTTGCATCAGGCTTGTTCTCCTGTGTCAGTGATTTTCTGAATTTTTGACCCTTTGCTTTTTCTGATAGGTTGCTTTGGAATGCATTGGTTGGGGATTTCTTTTAAAATACTTTTTGTTCTTCAAATTCTATGTGAATAAATATTTAAATTTTAAAAAATATTATTTTATCCTCGGGCCAGAATATATGTTTTTTCTTCTTCCCTTTTGAGTTAAAATTTATTTTTCTGAATTATCTGTGCCTGTGCAGGCCTAAAAGCCTACTGTTTAATATTTGATAAGGCAGGATTTTGGTTAGTAGGCCTCAATACCTGAGGCCTACTTGTGTAAGTAAGCCTGCATGTTTTTGAGATTTAAGGGAGCCAGACAGATCATGAGACTAACTGACTGCTTCATAATCAGACTGTATAAGCTCCACCCTAGAAGGACACAGAGGAGGAGGCCACAGTACTCATAATGGCTTAATGTAAAATCCACACAGCAGCATGTTATAAGAGTAAGAAGAGCTCAGTCTAATTTCTAAACAAAAACTGATGGTGGTGAGACCAATACTGTTCGAAAAGGGCAGGCCTTGCCAAAGCCCACGCCAGACCCCAACACTAGCATTCTGCTTGGATGCTATTAAGGAATTAACTCCTACCTTTTAATCCATATTTACTTTGTATAGAAGTCTGACATAAGTTTTGTAATGGGCACTGATTCTTGTATAGTCATGAATTGGGGCCTCAATGAAAGTAAAAATGTGTTGAGGCCTCAATTATGCCTCACAAAGATTTTACCGGCCAGGCCATGCCTCCTTTGCCTGCCAGAAATAGACCTCATCTTTATGGTCTTAATTCCCACTGAAATGGCCTGCCTCAGGATTTGCAAACTAAAATGGATATAGCCCCAAAATATTCCTGAAATGTCTTTCAGTATCACAAAAAGCCCCATCAAAGGAGGGTAACCGTAAACCTTGGCTGGTGCAAAGATGGCTAACAAAGAAAGATATATTTGAAAAATAGTAAAATATTGTAAAAAAAAAAAAAAAGCTCCACAGAGAAAACAGAGGCATTTGAGGAAGTGACTAAAAGGCAATTCACAGTGAAAAAATCCCAAAACACACAATCCAGTAATCAGAATCCTAAGACAAAGCAAAATTAATAGAAACAATCTAAAAATCCAACATTAAACAATAATTCTCAAACTCTAAAAGAATGATTCCCAATGAACTGCCTGTCACCACAGCCTGTATAGGGCTGGTGGCAGTGCCTAAACAGAGATGGACAGGTGGCCCTGCCTCTTGGGGGTCCACCCACAAAGAACATGGAACATACTGAAATTTAAAGGGACAGTACACCAATAAATAAATCACACATGAAACCAATAAAAATAAATACATTTAAAAATAACTCAAAATCAACAATACAACAATAAAAAATAAAATAAACATAACCTCATCTCAGTACAGGACATGTATCACCTAGGGATGGCCAGTTAGAAGCAGTATGACCAAATGAACAGCTTCCGTGCCAGCTGTAGGGAAAGCAATAAAAACAGCAAGCCTGCCACAGTCACATTATCACCATTCTTGTGTGGTTAAAGCCAATGGTCCTTCTAAAGATAGCAAGCTACCTAAGAGAGCAACAAAACGAGCAAAAACCCATCAGCTTCACACTGTGATGGTGCGGGTCTGCTCCATGCTCCTACTCCATTCTGGGAGCCTCTTGAACCTGATTACACCGTCAATAGTCATGACCATACGAACTTGGAAAATGAGGACAAAACACACTCAAAGCAAAAGGGTGGTGAAAAAGTGAACAGTACTTTTATTAAAAGACAATTCAATAACAAAAGTATCCAAACAATTAATGCAGTGCGTCCAAAAAACTATTCAATGAATACATAATCCAAGAACTAAAAGGTGCTGGTGGAGGTTAAAAACAGTTCAATAAATACTCCATTAAAAACGATTAAGTTAAAAACTAGAGACAGTCCATAAAAACTGAACCCCAATGCTTCCCTTTAAACTTGGCATCTGCTGTCCCTACCCTGTCTTGACCTACTAGAAGGAGGAGATGCCTGCTGACAGGTGCGGTCAAGCTTCATATTGGGGCTCTGTTCCCTGCAGTACTTCCTTTGGCGTATGCAGGGTAACCTGTCGAGCCCTACACCCTTCTCCCACCACTCACCTTCGGTCCTTGCGTCGAGACACCGTCAATCATGCTACTCTTCCTCCCAAGAAAGCGCTCGGTAGGAGCACCTCTTTCACAGGCTGTGGCTCCCACAGCCCTGAGGCTCACTCCCTACCACATGCCTCACTCCATTCAGCTCAGGCGCAGTTGCTCTCTGTCTCTGCCTCTCTGTCTTCCTTTTCCTTTTAACCTCCTTCATGTCTGCCTTTCTCTGTTACTGGCCAGTCTGTTTTCCTCCCTTTTTTTCACCACTAACACTCATGCTTTCCTTTTAAAATTGGGGATGTGGCACAGCTGCTACAATCAGCAGCTCCTGACGCCAATTTAGGTGATCTTGCACCCGTGCACTAAGTGCAGGGCTGTCTGCTCCCACATTGCAAGATGTGAGTGCAACAATTAGAATTATTTATGTATTAAAATGGCCACCTTTCTCAGCCGTGGACAACCATTTTAGTATACACCCTGGCAAGCACTCTACAGTGCATATAGTATTTTCCCCTCAAGATTGGGTTCAGAGACCAGAATTGTTTCTCTATTTAAAAAAAATCAAAAGTTGTTTAAGTGGGTGTAAATTCTACAAATATTTGCCAAATATATATGTCTCAGATTAGCATGAATATATCGCTCCGGCAAGCAAACTATGATTCTTAGCGTGATGAGAGAAGTCACAAAATCAACCGGAATGTTCAAGCAAATTCTAGAAGAAAACACAATCTAAATCTGTTAAGGAGTTCTCTTGTTTGCTAGCTAAGCAGATGTAAGGTACGCCCCAAGGCTGGCGTGTGAGTGAGAAGGTCCCCACCCCTTGGCCCGCTGCATCTCTCTCGGATTCCAACAAATAAATCGGTACCACAAGTGAACTATGATACTTAGCGCAATGAGAGAGGTTATAAAATCAACTGGAATGTTCAAGCAAATTATTGAAAAAAAACACCTAAACCCATTAGACAGACAGACAGACGTTGAATTTTATATATATATAGAGATTATTTATTTGTTTTTTTTTCTTTTTAAGATTATATTGTGTCTTTTATCATTCTAAGTACCCAAGACTAAAGTCATTGATGTGCATATTGTATGAAAAGGAAAATGATTTAATCATTAAAATATAAAATTGAGCATTCTAAAAATGAAAATAGTTTATGTCTACCTAAAACTATCAATAGTTGAATGATGTACTAATACCATATCCATCCCCAAGTTAAGTTCGTTGATGCACTTTAAAGTTGTAAAAAAGTTTTTGCAATATAGTGTCAAACAATTTGAACTCCCAGATATTCTGCTGTTGTTAAAGTAGTTGACAGGTTAAAAAAATTAGCCTTTAAACAAATCTTTAAAAAGGTTAGATTTGCAATTTTGTATATATGTATATTACAAAACAAGTCATGAAACAACCCTGGAAAGATTTCTAGTGCATTGTAGGGCACACTGGCACAGCCAGTTGACCTAAGGTGCACATTTTGGAATTTAGGATAAAATCCTAAATATGCAGGGAAAAACTCATACAGATAAAGGGAAAACCTGGAACTCCACATTGACTCTGACTGGGCTGGACATCAAACCAGACACTCTGTAGTTGTGAGTCAGCAGCACTAAATAGTGCACCACTTTGTTGCTTGGTTTAACACAATGTACTGTACATATAGTACATACATAAAGTACACATATATTATTGAACCTGCTCACACTTGCTTAGTCCAACTCAGGATTGTGGGTTGACTGAGCCTATCTCTGCAGCTCCTCACACAAACCCACTCACACTCATACTGGTCAAACTTAAAAGGGCCAAATAACTTAATCTGTGTACTTGAGAAAAAAACATGTAGAAAGAGCAAGAAACTCCACAGGGACAACGAATAGTTATGGAATTTACAGAGGGAATTCTAGATAAATGACATAGCACTAAGTAGAAGTACCTGAAACCCTGTCTACCTTTATTATAAGTTACAATTAATAACATACTTTATATGAAAATGAATTCAGAGTATAAATTAATAAATAAAGCACATTTCAATGATTGCAGTTTTGACAGACTATATACAGTATATATATAATATATGTAGTATGTTTATATATATATATATATATATATATATATATATATATATATATATATATATATATATATATATATATATATATAATATATGGGTGTGTGTATATATGTATATAAAGTGAATAATCCAGCTCCACATTTTAGGAATGGATCACTTTTTTTACAACAGCTTAACAAACCACTGCCATAATGCAATTATTTTATCAGAAACTGGCATTACAGCCTCCCTTTGGTAATTAATTATACACTGATAAGAAATATGCCTAATTTAAAAATCTGTTTTAATAATTATCTTCAGAGATAGTTGACAAAACATATAGATGAATTTGATATTTAAAATTTTTTAACACTTCCGAACAAAAGAACAATATTTCAGAGCTTCCCATGCTCTTAAGATGATTGTGTGCGGATCGTAAAAGTGTAGCCTTTTCAAGATTTGTTTGTTATTTAACTTTAAATGCAAGTTATGTGGTCTAGGCATTTTTATTTTACTGTAGTTATTCAGTCCTTAACTCTGAGCATTGTAAAGTTATAGTTTTGTTTATAGAAAAAAGAAAATATTTTAATCAACACAGCTATTTTTATACTATACAGTATAAACTCTTATACTGTATGAATATCCAACTATTCAAACATCCATCCACTTGCAAACTCACTTGATTCAATTTTAGCTCACAGGATCCGTACATGCAGCATTCTAACATAATATCTCTTACCTTTCGCAGAGCTCTTCAGAGCAGATGTCAAAGGTACAGCAGGTTGTGTTTAGTTGCCCTCGCTCTTATACTCCAGCCTGTAGGTAATGAACTGGCGTCTTCTAACCTCAAAGGATAATTCACTAGGCTTACTGACTGCCTGAGTACTCATGGAAAACTTGAAGCTATCTTCCAAGCAATTTAGATTATTTTGAAGAAGGCGGTGGAACCTGACTTATGAATATTTAGTAAAAAGTTCATTGTAAAACTGATTGTTAGAAGTTTATTCTGTAAAACAATACTATAAAACAACAGATGTTACAGAAATTATGAGTTTATAAATTGTGCACTTCACCTTTTGTTTATTTTTGTTTGCTTAAAAGTTTATACTACATACAGTAATAGTATAGTTATAGGTGTATATTTTATGTGTAAAATGCATACATTTATTAATTCAAGCTTGATATGTATCTTGAAGCATAATGCCCTATGAGCACAGAGGAGACTACTAAAAAAGGGACTGAGAACTTTGGATGCTACAGGCCTGTACTTTTCTCTGTTTCAGAAAGCAGTGGATGTGCATAGAACATGGCATACCATTGGAGGGCAATGACAACATGAGTGAGCCTTGTGCCTCTCCAGGTGGCTGAAAGGTGAAAAGAAGGACTACACTCTCAGGGAATACCCCGTCCTGATATTGAAAGGAGATAAACGGAGATGAAGTCAGTCTGATTAACTTCTTACAAGATATACACTTTCCAGGTGGGGAGACTGTGTAACAAGCTGAAATGGCTCTGGGTTCTTCATAATAACTTGAAAAAATCAAACCAGCATAGCTAGGTTGAAACAGTTTGTGGTCACTTAATGTCAACACTATCTATCTATACAAATATACAGATATGTATATGCTGTATTCATGTATGTTTGTGTTCATTTTCACCTATCCTTACAATGTAAAATCTGAAGCAATGTGAAACTGAAGACATATTTGTTAAGGAATTAGGACTTAATCCATCCATTATCCAACCCACTGAATCCGAACACAGGGTCACGGGGTCTGCTGGAGCCAATCCCAGCCAACACAGGGCACAAGGCAGGAAACAAACCCGGGCAGGGTGCCAACCTACCGCAGGACACACACAAACACACCCACACACCAAGCACACACTAGGGCCAATTTAGAATAACCAATCCACCTAACCTGCATGTCTTTGGACTGTGGGAGGAAACCCACGCAGACACGGGGAGAACATGCAAACTCCATGCAGGGAAGACCCGGGAAGCGAACCCAGGTCTCCTAACTGCGAGGCAGCAGCGCTACCACTGCGCCACTGTGCCGCCCTTCAGGACTTAATCCTCAAACTATAATCACTATTTATGCTCATAATACCATATATTGCAATTTTCTGTTACTGTTGTTCTTGCATTTTGCATGTTTCAATCAGAAATCACACATCATCATTTTTCTGCTTAAAAAGTAATAATGAAGTAATAAAATATGATATCAGGTGTCTGTGCTATTGCTTGCTATTGTTTGCCATTGCTGTTGTTGATTTCCAACATTCATGACCATCTATTTTCTTACTTGCTTAATCCAGTCTGGAATCACAGGGAGCTGTAGTTAGTAAAAACAAAAATATGTAAAAGCTAGGGAGCTTAAGTGAGATGCCAGTCCATCAAAAGGACACAAATAAGTCATGCTGTCATACCTGGGATAATGAGAATTGACAATTGACCTCCTGATGTCATGTCTTGAGATTATGAGGAATCAGACAACTGAGAAATATCTGAGTAAATAGCAATTATTAGTGCAGCTGAAAGTCTTTTCATAATTTGTTTGTTAAAGATTATAGTTAGAGTATTATTTTTTGCTCACTTATATGGCGTGTACTATAAATGGAAGGCTGGGTAGACCAATGGTTCGAACTTCTTCCTCAGACGCACCAATTTGATTCCTGGTGTTGTCACTGCCTCTGAACAGAGGCTCTCAGTCACAGTCCTGGAGGGCCACAATGGCTGCAGCTTTTCCTTCCAGCCAGTTTCCTAATTAGAAGACAGTGCTTGCTGATAATGAAACTTGGTATTTAACTATATGGCTTGTTAGTGCGTTCATTCATCCAAGAGAAATTTTAATTGCACTGTAGAGTTTCTTTCTCTGAGAACATTATCCATGTGTTTTTTTGGATCAGAACAGATTTAAACTTAACAGTCCTTCCAATTCGTCTCTCATTTATTTTTAAACATTTTTTAACACAGATACTTCATGGTACATATGCACATGTTTAAAAGGTGGCACATTAGCTGGAGAGCTGCTGGTTTATTGGTTATTTGTATTTCATTATTAACTAATGTCTGGTTAAGAAAATAGGCAGCAATTAAAACTTAAGTGCAGATGATAAAAACTAAAATAGGAAATTAAGGGTTCTAAATTGTAGCAGGCAAAATAGCTAAAATTAACCCCAAAAACATGTTTGTTTATTAGTAAATAAATGGGTTCTAATTAAGAAATTTGTTGAAGTGAAAACCTGCAGCCTCTTTGGACCTCCAGGACTGTAATTAAGGACCTCTGATCTACAATGTAATTAAAATGTGTCTTTGATGAATGAAAACACTAACAAGCCAAACAGTTAAATACCAAGTTTCATTATTAGCAAGGACTGAGTTTTAAATAGGAAACTGGCTGACATGAAAACCTGTAACTACTGCAGCCCTCCAGGACCGTCATTGAGAACCCCTGGTTTAGAACTTTCCTCCTGTGTCTTCATGGATTTCTTGAGCCTTTATGGACCTTTGATTAACTGGCGACTCTGAATTGGCCTGATATAGGTAGGTGGATGTGTCCATCAAATTAACTGACTCCCAATTACTTTTTTTTTTTATTTTATCGATTTTATTGTAATCATTCCATACAAATAGATCAATTTTTAGAAAAAATAGGATTGAAAACAAATCAACCCCCACCCCTGAGAAAGAGAGCATTGACTCCCAATTACTTTTGACCAGGGGTAGGCAATGTCAGTCCTGGAGGGCCACAGTGACTGCAGGTTTTTGTTCCAACCCAGTTTCGTAATGAGAAGTCAATCACTGTTGATGAAGCACTTATTGCTCAAGTGACATTTTAGTGGCCTCACTTGTTAAGGTTACCCACCTTTATTTACTTATTTCAGTCTTAAGCAGCTGTATTCACTGTTTTTAATGGCTCCTCATTAGCAATAAGATGTAAATGACAAAGAAGTCAGCAATTCTCCATCTAACTTGTTTCCATTTACATCTGTGTGGATTCATCATGTACTGTTTGGTTTAATAAAATGTCTGAGATAGGCAAGGATTGGTTTCTAATAAAGCAATTAGTTTGGAACAAAAACCTGCTGCCACTGCGGCTCACCAGGACTGACATTGTCTACCCTTGTTCTTGATCATCTAATAGTTCCTTATGATGTCAAGATAGATTCCAGCAACCCATGATTCTTTACTTACAAGTGGTTGAAGGAAACGAATAGTGCTATATAAAGTACCCAAAAGTCATACTTGAGTAAATGTAGCGATACCTTCTTGGAAAGTGACTCTAGAAAACGTAAAATTTGTCCATTGAAAACTATTAAAGTAGAAGTTTCAAATTAATATTTTATTATATTAACAATACTTGTGTGTCAAAAGTACATGTAACTGTAGGATCTTTACCTGTTTTATTTATAGTCAAAAAACATCCATACAAACAACATAATTCACACCACCTTCTTTTTACGTGTGAGATGTATTACAAACACTACATAAGAACCAAGTAACTGCAACTTAAAGCAGTGCCATTCAGCGTGAGTAGACATCTTAATGATTTAATCCTAATTAAGTGGTTGAAAATAGGAGAGGCATAAAGGCTTCCTCCACTTTAAGAAGCAGTTGGTCCATTCCCGAAAACCCCTCAGTAAAGTGAAATAGTCAACACTTCTTCTTATTTTGGCTGCTGTCCCCAAGGGTCTAAATTTGTAGGTTTGAATCTAAATGTTGCCATTTTTCTTCGCCAGTTTGCCCATTTTTCCCATGTATTCATAAATTTTCTCAGCATTCACAAGACATGTGTATGAAAATATCAAACGTTTGGTTTACTGTTAGTAACAGTATTCCAGTAGTTGCTTTCTGTTAAGTTTAATAGAAGTTGACATTGCTATTTCCAATATTTTGTTTTCCTCTTTGTTTAATTCAGTTCTTTTGTTATTATTTTATTTGTCACCATTTTTGTATTTTCTAGCTTGAATTGTATTCCTTCTGGGTTTAAAGACAACTTTTGAGTGCCCCCTACTGATTCCAAATTGTGTTTTTTTAGTGTTCTTCAGAATGAGGGTTTTCTGACTTATTGCTGGTGTTTTTTATGGAATGTTATTTTGTGTTTTTCTGTAACTAATAAATTTGTAAATGCATAAAGTATTTTAAACTTGTTAATACGAACTTACCTCTATCTATTCATTTCCTGAATTCATTTGTCCATTATCTTACCTACTTATACATTTGAGGTTTATGGGTAGCAAGAATTTTTATATTGAATTTAACATAGATCAGTTCTTTTTAATCAGTGCATTTTAAATTAAGTTAACATATGATCAAATAATGAATCACCTGAATTGGTAGCAAATTGTAACCACTGATTTATTGCTTAGTTGTTTATCAGGAATCAAATAGAATTTGCTTTAGGACATGTTGTTGACAGTAATGATAATATCTGTGGCTGTCTTTAATGGAAGCTTTTATGTGTTATGTGGTAACATTCTTATCAAGCTGAGTCCTGCAAAGTGGTATTCATGTTATAGTGGTCAGTGTTTTAAGGTGCACATAAAATGAAAAAATAACATTGCTGTGTATTTCATTTAATTTTAAAGTGTTAATTATATATTACCTATCAGGTATACGTAGCTTGCAAATTTAGGTGTATTTTTATTTAAATGACTATTGAACAAGATTTACAAAACAAATCCAAAAATATTGTGGGATGCTGGAGCAGAGGCTGGTAACAATAGGCATCAGGTTATATATATAATGTGAATTTCCCCTTGGGATTAATAAAGTATCTATCTATCTATCTATCTATCTATCTATCTATCTATCTATCTATCTATCTATCTATCTATCTATCTATCTATCTATCTATCTTTTTTTCTATCTATCTATCTATATGTGTGGTATGGGCATCTTTGACTTTGTTCCTTTGACCAAAAATCCCAAGTACTTATGGTGCATATGTTATTTTTACATAAAAATCTCAGTAATATAAAAATATTACTTTAGTGTAAAAACATTTATAGTATCCATCATCCATTTCCATTAAAAATGCTATGTGTGTATGCAACATACATAAGACTGTTTAAACAATAGAAAAGTCTCAGTGTTGTCCCAGAACTAAAGTGGAAAATTAGACTTGGAAAAAATTAATTTGGACTTAACCTGTGAACTTTCTATAAGTAATACAACTTAGTGTAGCAGTTTTTCTTGACAACATTATAGATCATTCTGCATTACATATCCTTTTACAAAGACCAAGTGTGTCTCATACAATGGCTTCCTTCTTTCCCAACTTTCTTTTTGGTGGGTTTGTCACTGACTTCCCACAATCCTCTCCAGAATACAAGGTTTGAAAATGCAACGATAACCGAATAAAAAAAAAGACATTAAATAGATAATGGTACATTGTTAGTTTGAATAAAGGGAATCAACCAATTTTTCTCTGTCACTTTAAAGATTTTTAAAAAAGAGTAATTAAAGGTCATAACTGTATATTGTGGTCAAGTTTTCCTTCAGTTTATAATTTTGATGGAGGTGCTTTGATTGGACCTTCTTAATAGCGGTTAGGATATATTAATTCCAAATTTACAGGTGAGAAACTATTCAAATGGGATTCACTTAGGATCAAGCAGCATTGTTGGGTGTAGTGCTCTTATAGATGCTGTCTCGGTGGTGTATTACTGGAGCATGATGATATTCTTAAAATTCTAGAAGGCTTTAAGAGGAAGTTATATGTGAAATAGAAATATTTTGTTTTAGGCATCATAACTTCATTACTTCATAATCGTAACTTCATTACTGTGTTTTGAAAATGCTTGTAGCGGTTACTCACTCTCAAGTTATGTTTCAATGTTTTACACAATTGAAGAAAAATTAAAAGAAGGTTTCGGAATCATGGCAAGACGAAGTGTTGGCAGGCAGCACTGGATAAAATGCAGGGTTCATTTATGTGCACACCCTGAGAAGAGACCAGTTCAGAGTCACCTAAGTGTTCTCTAGTGATAAGAGAAACATTTCTCGGAAAATTGAATTTGCAGCAAAAAATGACTAAATAAATTGTATTTTCTTTTGTGATGGTGTGGGTTGGCTTCATGGTTCTCTCGCATCCAGGGAGCCTCTTGAAACCGGTGGTCTCCTGTCTGAATGACTATCGCCCAGTTGCACTGACATCGGTCATTATGAAGTGCTTCGAGCAACTAGTCAAAGGTTACATCTGCTCCTCCCTCCCCGACACGCTGGATCCTCTCCAATTTGCTTACAGAGCAAACAGATCGACAGAGGATGCCATTGCGCTAACAATAAACACTGCCCTCACCCACCTGGAAAGAGGAAATACATATGTAAGAATGCTGTTCATAGATTACAGCTCGGCATTCAACACCATCATCCCCTCAAAACTCGTCTTGAAGCTTGACGACCTTGGGTTGGGGACGACCATCTGCAGATGGATTTTCTCTTTCCTCACAAACAGGCCCCAGGTGGTGAGAGTCGGCAAACACACGTCCTCATCACTCATTTTAAACACAGGAGCGCCGCAGGGCTGTGTGCTTAGCCCCCTCTTGTATTCTTTGTTTACCCACGACTGTGTTGCAAAACACGGCACAAACACCATCATCAAGTTTGCAGACGACACAACCATCATAGGCCTTATCACTGACAACGATGAGACGGCCTACAGACAGGAGGTGCTGGCATTGAGTAATTGGTGCCTAGATAACAACTTGTCTCTTAACGTCAGCAAAACCAAGGAGATGATCGTGGACTATCGAAAACAACAAGGCAGAGAACACCAGGCCATCTACATCAGCGGCATAGAAGTTGAAAGGGTTAACAGCTTCAAGTTCCTTGGAGTAAACATCACCGAGGATCTCTCGTGGATCCTTCACATAGACACTGTGGTCAAGAAAGCTCGCCAGCGGCTCTACTTCCTGAGGAGGCTGAGGAAGTTTGGCATGAATGCCAACATCACCTCAAACTTTTACAGGAGTGTGGTCGAGAGTCTGCTGACGGGCTGCATTACCGTCTGGTATGGGAGCTGCTCTGCCAGCAGCCGGAAATCACTACAGAGGGTGGTGAAGGCAGCAGAGCACATCACGGGCAAGAGTCTTCCTGCCATTGAAGACATTTACTGTACCTCCATTGGTGCTTGCGTAAGACAAGCAGCATCATAAAGGACCACAGCCATCCAGCACGCCAGCTGTTCTCCTTGTTACCGTCTGGCAGACGATATAGGAGTCTGGCTGCTCGGACTACAAGACTTAAGAACAGCTTTTACCACCAGGCCATTCAACTCCTCAACAGCAACACCTGAACACTTACATACACTTACATTACATCTACATTGTACTACATCTACATTGCACTACTCACACACAAACTGTACCTACACACACTCTGAATACTGACTGGAACATGCATCTGCACTTTATGGAATATGCATCTGTACTTATAAAACATCTGTGCAATAACTGTCATTTGTACTTGCTGCTCATTCAACTCATATTGCTCTATAACTTCTTTTAAAACATACACATTTTATTTTATATGGCTTGTCTATTTTTAGCTTGTAATCTTTTTTAAGCTTTATTGGATCTAGGCTGAGTGACTTGTTTTTCTCGTCATACACATTTCATTGTATGTTGACCCTGTGTTAACCTATATATGACAAATAAACCTAAACCTAAACCTAACCACTTATAACATAACCAAGGGATGAGTCAAGGGATGCACTGAAAACAAGGAGTGTGTTATAAAGTGAACATAGTGCTTTTATTAAAACCATCAAAAAACAAATAGTGTCTAAAACGTGCAATGCTCTCTTCAATAAATAAATAATTCTTAAAAAACAGGTGACAATCCGTGAGATTAAAAATCAGAATTAAAAACGAGTGTAAACCAGACAAGCCCAGCCCAAGTCCATCTTTGCCTCCCCAGCTCACCTATTACTCATTCAGCTAGTGGAGACAATAGCAGCCGCGGTCCTCACCACCCGACCCCTGTCTTAGTTGTCTCCAACCAACTCCATTCAGTCCATTCGAGGCCGGTTGTCCTCCCGTCTACTTTCTCGATCACATGCAGTCCTTACCAATATTCATTGGGGACGTTCCATCCCTAGAGTGCTTATACTGCCCTTCACTGCATCCTGCCTCTCCCCCCACAAGCTATTCTCACAGTTCTCTGCACTGTTCTCTAAATTCTTTTTTCTTTCTACCCCCAGCGCTTTTGCTATGTTGACTCCCTTTTATCTTCTTCTGCCTTTGCAGTGTCTTGATCGTGAACCGCGGAAAGCAACTCACACAGAACACCCTTCACGTGCAGATGTGCTCTGCCTCAATCACTCCACCAACTTCCCGCAGCTGCGCGAGCACACACCCCCATGGAGATCGAGCCAGGAATTCAATTACTTAATTATTAAAAAGTGACCAGCTGCTTCACCGTGGACCCAGTATACCACACACCTCCAGAAAAATTCGGTGCCATTAACACAAGACAAAAGATGTTTAATTTCAGTCTGGAGATGTCTGCACACATTAATTCTGCATACTTCTGACAGTCCTTTAGTATTTAAACAAAGATCTGTTGTGAAAAAAAACACCAAAAGTGTGCATATTCTCAACTAGCATGAGGCAGTCGTTTGATAATGATAGGGATGGGAGGTTGGCAGTGATGAATTACACTGTACTGATTTTTCTTGTGGTGAAAACAAAGCATTGTGCAGAATGGTGGGATTTGGTGGTTCTTCATATGAAGAATACGCAGCATGTCACATTTTAACACATTACATTTTTTTACTCATCTGTGGTGATGTGAAGAAGAAGGTATAAATAGAATTAATTTTACTGGTGTGGTACAGATTACATGTGTTGAACAGCTGCAGACACAGGCAAACACAAAAGTGTGAGTGAGGCTTTAAA
Source organism: Erpetoichthys calabaricus (assembly GCF_900747795.2). Taxonomy (NCBI): domain Eukaryota; kingdom Metazoa; phylum Chordata; class Cladistia; order Polypteriformes; family Polypteridae; genus Erpetoichthys; species Erpetoichthys calabaricus. Next base: position 180,688,401 of record NC_041398.2, read on the forward strand.
ATAAACACACGCAAAAAAAACCTTTAAAACCCCAACTGCAAAACTCCTGAGAAATTAATTTTAGTATCAGTTTTGTCCATTAACACTGTGAATGGTTGAGTTAGGACAATTGTTTACTGGCCAAGTGTGGCAAATAGTTCAACATTCACACATCTCTGAGCCATTACCATTGCCATTGTCATTTGACTGTGTCAGAGTGTACTTCAAAGAGAGGCCCAGTATGTAATCTGTGAAATTTGCACTTTAGTTGAACTGATGGATGATGTTAAGTGTCAATAAAGAAAGTATTGTAGCTGCAAACTTTCATGTGGTATGCTAAAGGAACGTGACCACTGCCACTCTGTCCTACAACAGTATATTTGTTGTGTTACAAACAGGGCTCTCTTAAATTGCTGCATTTGTATACCACATACTGTATATCTGATACCTACCTGAGCAACACTGGGCAGAAGGTAGGAAATGGCCTAGGACAGGGGTAGGCAACGTCGGTCCTGGTGAGCCGCAGTGGCTACAGGTTTTCATTCCAACCCAATTGCTTAATTAGAAACCAATCATTGCCAATCTCAGACCTTATTTAATTTTATGGCTTGTTAGTCTGTGCAATGTAAGGTTCTAATATCGTAGATTTTTTTCCTTTCCAAAGATATCATCCAAATGATATGAAGCCTAAAACAGATCATTTTCAGTCTGTCACATTTTTCTATTAAGTGTTTTATTAAATCAAACAATGCATGATGAACACACAGATGTAATTGGAAAAAAGCTAGCTGGAGAACTGCTGGCTGCTTTGTCTTTTACATCTTATTGCTAATAAGGAGCAATTAAAACACTGAATGCAGCAATTGAGTTCTCGTTAAGGAACTGGGTTGGAACAAAAACCTGCACATACTGCGGCTCACCAGGACCGACGTTGCCTACCCCTGGCCTAGGATGAGGCATCATTTCATTGCCCACACCCACATAGTAATTTTACATTCATCAATTAACCTAATATGCATGTCTTTAGGGATGTGAGAAGAAACCCAGACAAAAAATACACAAATACAGTAAGAACATGCAGACTCCACATGGACAATGATCAGGTGAATAATTCACCCCCAGGATGCTGGATCCATGAAGCAGCAATGCAACCCACTGCACCACTGTGCTCCCCTTTTGAATATACAGTATATTCAGACAAATTCATTTTTTTTGTTATTTGTGCCTTATGAGTCTTTATTCTATGAAAACTGCAGCCTTTTAAAGCAATTTTTAAACTTCAACCACTCGGGTACTGATGATTCTGAACTAATGGTGTGTTAAAAACACATCTTAGAAGAGTTTGTTCTATCATTACTTAGAGTAAAGGATTTGCCTTAAATTAGTTTTGAACTTTGTGACTATAAAAAAATTCATAATGGGATCCATGTAGGAAGTACCTTAAAAATTATAGCAATGTGATAAGTTGGCTGGAATATGTAGATGAACAATGAAGTAAACTACCATACTATTATGAAACCCACCTAATGTAATTTGGGGTCATAGAAGGCTGCATCCTGTCCCAGTAGCACCTTGTAGATCGGTAGTCCATCACAGGGCCCACTTATGCACCAGAGAAAAAAATCACAGGACACAACGTCTTCAAGACTTTAAAATGTCATAACCAACATAACCAACAATCACACAGAGCCTGATGAACCCAGTGACTCACAATGCAAAGAAAACAGTAATTTAGGGACTGAGAATAATATTGGCACTGATTATTTCAGGCCACCAACTTATTTGCTATTGTTAAAATGCAGACTGTTTTTTCACATTGGCTGAAAGCAACATTTAACAGATTTTTGAGACTTGATCTAATATGTTTTCACTCTTAACAACTTGGAACAGTTTATTTTAAATTGCTAAATTGCCTCTCACTCTAGAACTGTCTTCTTTTAGGTTACTCTCTATGCTATACTATAACACTTCCTCTACCCCGCGATAAACGATAATCTGAAAAGAGAGATAGTCATGATATTTATGAGAATAGCACAGGGATAAAAATAAACATAGACGTTACACTAATAAACATTTTTATACACCAATGTATTCCCAACACAAGGTGTTTAAAAGCAACAATAAATTGTTCTGGTCCGGTCACTGTCCTTACAAGAAAAAGAAGTAATCCACAAAAAATTATTTTATGATCTGATTTTTTAATAGAAATAAATCTGTCAAATAGAAAAACAAATACATGGTTTTCTAAAGTTTGTAAATTATATGACTCACTAGTACTCATCTGATACATGTCTGCCAGGTGTGGGATATGGCCGGCCGTTCATCCCAGCCAATACCCCCACGCTGCCAGTTGGAGCCCTCCCGGAAACATGGAGGTGCCCCGAATTCCAGCAGGGCATCATGGACATTGGAGTTTTCCTTCACAGTCCTGCTGGATACCATGGGAGCTGCCAGAGGACACTGCAGGAAGGCATAAGGATTTTTATTTGCACTATAACCCGGAAGTATGTCCTAGTCACAGGGACAGAAGAAATGACGTACTTCCGGGATGAAGAAAAGGAGTTTTCACCTGACCCGGAAGTGTTAACAATCACATGGACTGAGGGATCAGAAGCACTTCCGGGTTAAGGACTTTAAAAGGACGATGGGAAACCCCAGCAGATTGAGCCGAGTTGGGAGGAAGGGTGACTGAGCTGCAAGGATTGTTGTTATTATTTGATTATTGATTGTATATTGGAGTATTGTGGATTGGAGGGTGCTTTGTGCACATTATTATTATAAAATAAATAATTATTGGACTTTTATCTGGCGTCTGACGTGGTGTCTGAGAGTTCAAGGAGACGACAGCACCCCCTATCTGTCACACAGGTAAACATAACTTTAAACAAGTAATAGTACAGTGATCCCTCGCTATATCGCGCTTCGCCTTTCGTGGCTTCACTCTATCGCGGATTTTATATGTAAGCATATTTAAATATATATCGCGGATTTTTTGCTGGTTCGCGGATTTCTGAGGACAATGGGTCTTTTAATTTCTGGTACATGCTTCCTCAGTTGGTTTGCCCAGTTGATTTCATACAAGGGACGCTATTGGCAGATGGCTGAGAAGCTACCCAACTTACTTTCTCTCTCTCTCTCTCTTGCGCTGACGTAGGGGGGTGTGAGCAGGGGGGCTGTTCGCACACCTAGGCGATAGGGACGCTCGTCTAAAAATGCTGAAAGATTATCTTCACGTTGCTACCTTCTGTGTGCAGCTGCTTCCTGAAACGACATGCTGCACAGTGCTTCGCATACTTAAAAGCTCAAAGGGCACGTATTGATTTTTGACTTCGTTTTTCTCTGTCTCTCTCTCTCCCTGCTCCTGACGTGGGGGGGGTTGTGTGAGCTGCCGCCTTCAACAGCTTTGTACCGGCAGTGCTTCGCATACTTAAAACAGCCCTATTGATTTGTTTGCTTTTCTCTCTCTGACGCGCACTCCGTTGAAGAGGAAGATATGTTTGCATTCTTTTAATTGTGAGACAGCACTGTCATCTCTGTCTTGTCATGGAGCACAGTTTAAACTTTTGAAAAAGAGACAAATGTTTGTTTGCAGTGTTTGAATAACGTTCCTGTCTCTCTACAACCTCCTGTGTTTCTGCGCAAATCTGTGACCCAAGCATGACAATATAAAAATAACCATATAAACATATGGTTTCTACTTCGCGGATTTTCTTATTTCGCGGGTGGCTCTGGAACGCAACCCCCGCGATGGAGGAGGGATTACTGTATTTCATTTGCTGATAGGTCAGGGCATTGCAACCTACTTTATATCCAATGCTGGCTTTAGCTACTATCATTCCTCTTCACTTTGGCTTTGGTCCTACATTGAAACCAAAAAAGAACATTCTGTTCATGTTTAAACAAGTTTCATGAGAATAATAGTAAATTTGGTTTTAATAAATGTATACCAACAAAAATATACTATATTTAGATCATTATGAAGTTATCCTCCAAAGGTAATCAAATAAATTTTACAGAGAGGTTCTTGTGAATTTAGCCAACCTATTAATAGATTAGATTAGATTGGATTGGATTAGATTAGATTATCATATCCTTACTATTATGTTACTGCCAGGATTCTTGGTTTCAGCTTGGCCTCCTGTTTTAGTTTACTGTATCTAGTCTCTGCAGGGGTGTCAAGCCCTTATGTTACATGTATGTGTTCAGGAATGCTATGACACTGGGTGCCACCAGAGGGAGTAGTTCTTGGATGGTTCCTGGAGCTCTAGGTACAATTAGTAAACCTGGAAGTGGTTCCCGCAGGAGGGTTCTTCTAGTCTTCAGACTGACAAGCCTGGATTTGGGAGAGCAAAGTGATGGCAAGGGCTTGCCTGAGATGTTGGAAGAGAAGAGGGTGGTGCCAAGAAGAAGGGGTGAGAAGGAATTAGCAGTGGAAAAATAAAACAGCCACCCCATCTGTCAGCCCACTCATTATTTAGTTTAGTAAGGCCTAGAGTAGCAGAGAGTTTGTCAATTTGTGTATTAATGCATTATTGTTACTCTTTTTCTTCCACCTACCCTTTAACTTTGTTAATAAATCAACTTATTTACGTTATTGTCCTGGGCTTCCTTGGTGTTATTGCTGATTCAAGGTCATCTTTAGGGATCACAGTATACATACAGGTCTGACTGAAGTTACAGATAATTTATTTGTCATCATTACATTACTGCCGTTATGCTTATATATTTAAAACAAATTTTAGTGTGATGTAGTATGGTGTATTCTAGGTTGTTGTGTCGCATGTATACTGTATAATAATGTGAGCAGGTGATGACTACAGCTGTGTAATACTTGTGGAGTAAGTCCAAACCAGAACAATCTGGGGGGAAAAAAGGGTTGTACCAGGTAGTTTCATGTCCACAATAATAATAAAAAAACACAGATCAGACAAAAGGCGTTGTGTTGTATTTCCTGCACTGCTCCAGGTCCTCAAGTGGGAACTAATGCAGAGTTATTCATTCTGCTTAACTAAATGTTACTAAAAAAACCAGAAATACCTTATTTAAAAAAAAAAAATGTTTTCATTTTTTGTCTGCCTAACACCATATGATGGTCACAAGTATTATTTAGAACATTTGAACATTTTACAGAGGGACAGAACACAGGCTTAAGAAGATTTCTGGCAGATTAAATTTAGTATAAGTAAATCTCTTATAGATATTTCTCTTCTGGTTCGTCCTGCTTCCACTTCAAAACCGGTCCCGCCCACACACAGCCGACACGGCATTTCTCCATTCCTATTCGTCCTCTTCCAAACTCTTCACCACACTGCCTGTGGCTCCTCTTCAAAACCGGTCCCGCCCACACGCAGCCGACACGGCATTTCTCGATTCCTATTCGTCCTCTTCCAAACCCTTCCTCACGCTGCCTGGACAGTTGTATGTTTTTGACACAGCGCAAGCTACTGAAGTACGCTTACAAAATAAAGCAAACTCTGCATGCAGTGAAAATTTACTTCTCCAGCTCGATTTCATGCTCAGAACCATCAACCCCTTCGCTAAATCATACAAACACATGCATGAAATCGCTCAGTCCAATCCAACAGCATCTGTACGAATGGCTTTCAAGGAAAACCCTAGGCAGGATTTATGACGATACAATGCCCCGACATGTCACACCGATGTTGCAGCAATTTTCGTAGGAGAAGATGGCGAACCGCCGGCCGAAAGGGACATTTGCATCTATCCCATAAGCAACTCCTGTGAACAGATTTCCATGCTTAATATGAATTGTGATCCTGTGGTTTACCTACTTTTATTCCCTTACAGAGACATTGGCTGGTACAAAGATTTACAACATGTTCCCGATAAAAGAACCGCCAAGCAAATAAGGCTTACTCAATGCCAATTTTATGCGTACAGATTAGCAATGAGGAATACATTTAGTATTTTGCACTCCAGTGGTGAACTATTCCAACAGTACATCGTAGATGCGTATGTTAAAACAGAGGGCGCGCATCTCAGCTATCTCAGGTTACATCAATAAGATCTGCGCGTGGAACAATACAAAAGACTATCCGACACACTGCAAGCAAACGCTGAAAATAACAACGTACGTGTAGGCAAAATGATCATATTACCGCCCACATTTCCAGGAAGTCCAAGATACATGCAACAAAACTATCAGGATGACATGGCCATAGTACATAAATTCGGAAAGCCTGATTTATTTATCACTTTCACATGTAATTCTGCTTGGCCGGAAATTCTACATGCACTGTCGAACACCCAAAGACCAGAGCACAGACCTGATATTGTAGTACGAGTCTTTTGGATTAAGCTTAAGGAATTACTTAGAGACATTCTACAACAACATCTTTTTGGGGTTGTTATTGTTTTCTAGGGTTAGATCTTTCGACTCATTATCTGTCATCTCCATCAAAACACCTATTCACAACCTATAACCTGTAATAGCGACTCTGTGGAGTGTCTTCAGCCCACAGTGTCTTCAGCCATGTCGAGGAAGGCGCCTCAGACAGACGGGACCTGGGAGGTAAGTGCTCTGTCCAATGGCAGTTGGCCCTGGGGGGCCGAACTTGCGTTTTATGTTGCAGGCATGGACTGCCCGGTACCGCATCGGTGGCAGACGCGTGCCAATTCACGGGCCTTCGTCAGAGCGGCGGCAGCAGGAAGAGCTGCGGAGAAGGAGTCTCTGCAGCTTGGAAGGCCGTGAAGATCATTTTAAAGAAAGAAAATGTTCAAAGTCTGATTAATGATTGGTTTTTATTTAAAGCTCTTTTTAAAAATGTACACATTTTTTGCCACCAGAAAGGTTGTTACATCGGCATACAACACATTTTTATTTTACTGAAGCAACTGGAACAGTATTCAAAATAATGTAAATGCATTTTGATTATTAATTATGCATGAAAAAGATAATTTTATAGTTCATGCACTGTTAAAATATATTAAATGTAATACCGTTAGTGAAAATGGCACATTGCCAAAAAACAATGCAATTCAAAAAACTCCATTGTCTATTTTTTTTGCTTGGTGAAGTGTAGAGTTTTTGGGTAACTGATTAATTGATATCTGATGTTTTTTCAACTATTATTAGAAACAAAAAAAATGATAGCATTCACTTCTCATATGAGTAATATGCAAAGAAAAAAAATCACAATACAGTGGAAATTCTATAATTGTACAGCATTTGAAGTAATGTTTGTATCTGTGTTCCCTTTCTGCCCACAATTTTGCATCTGTACAATTGAGGCTCCTTCCATGATCTGAAAAAAAAAAAAAAAAAAAAGGTTATTATCCATATTACTAACCGAGAATGGTAAACCGGATGGCATGGGCGCAGGTACACGGCGATGGGACCATGAGACATACTGCGCAGGCGCGTACAGCACGCATCTCATAAACCGCAAGCGACGTCGTATCCACCGCGAACGAAGGAGTCACGGCCCAAAAACGAAAGAGCTCAACTGACGTGAATAAGAAATGAAGCAACAATGCGCCCATAGCTAATGACTAATGACACAGCCACACAAAAAAGAGGATTCTGCGCTGCAGCCCAGATTCAAACGGAAGAGGCTACGGAGGCCCCACAGGTCCACAAAGATAGTACAGAAGGCGTGGGAAAGTACGAAAGGCAAAGGCGCCTACACAGCACAGTGAAACCCGACATAGTTCGGAAGGCGCAGGCATCACTGCCATATTGTGAGTGGCACTACTGCGGAGTGAAGGCGCAGGCGTCACCGCCATATTGTGAGTGGCACTACTGCGGAGTGAAGTTAGGAATAATGTGCTGCTTGGGACTGTAGAAACCGCTGAACGCTTTACACCAAATTCAAACACAATACAGCTCAACGATACAAACACGAGCCCACCTGGATAAGATCAATGAACACAGGCGCCTACAACGCGTGTCTGAAACTGCAGAAGCAAAGCAGGCACGGGTTCAAAACGAACGAACTCGACTGACGGATATACAAACATGAGCCCGCCTGGATAAAATCAATGAACGCAGGCGCCTACAACACGCGTCTGAAATGCCGCGGGCACGGCTCCAAAACAAGCGAGCTCGACTAATGTATTTCAGGATACCCAACGCCAGGGGTAGGCAAGCAGGGGGTGAAGCCCCCTTGTTTCAACTAATCGAAAGATTTTTCTATTAATGGAAAAAGTATGTTACACAAGCTACAACATGCTCCTGCTTTGTTAACACTTATTCACCACATTAAATATTCAGATAATTTCTGATTATTACATATTTGTGTGAAAAGGTTAAAAGGTAATATTCAGTTATTTTCATTTTGTATGGTTACATTATTAATAATTTAAAAATACCCATTACAGAAGATACATTTTGCCTTAACAGGTACTGTAAGTCTTGTAATATTCTAACCCACGTCATCCAGACCAGGATCACAGGGGCTGGGGATCTGGAGTTTATCCCAGCCAGCATAGGGCACAAGACAGGAACAAACCCTGGACAGGGCACAAGTTCATTGCAAGACAAACACAACCCACACACACCAGGGACAATTTTGTGTCATCAATTCACCTAACCTACATGTCTTTGGATTGTGGGAGGAAACTGGAGAACACGGCGAAAACCCACACAAGACACGGGAAGAACATGCACCCAATCTCTTTGCTGCAAAGAAGCAGCACTACCACTGCCCCACTGTGCCACCCTAACAAGTAAGTGAGAAGACATAATGCAATTATTAACATACTGTACATTGCACTAATGATGATAGAATTAGTTTCATAAATCTAAGTAACAATACAGCATTCTGAAACTTAATCTAGTTCAGTGTTGTGCGGCACTGAAACAGCAGCTCTCGATATAAAGCAGGAGCCAGCTCTGCAAGTCTTACTTACAGTATGAACACTCAGACTTAGCCAGTTTAGAATACAGAATTCACCTAATGTGCAAATCTATTGGTTTTAGAAAAAACACCCAGAGGAAAAAAAACACACAGACAGAAAGAGAACACATACATTTTACAGGAACAGTCACCAGTCTTCATTTTAAATAATTAAGGGTCCAGGCCAGATAATTATCCTGTAATTTATTATGGTATTTAATAAGACATTTATTCATTGATCCACTATAACATTTTTTGAACATGTTTGATATTATTACAGAGTTACAGGGAGCTGGAGCCTACTTTGGCAGCATTAGCTGAAAGGCATGACTCAAACCTGGTTGGGATACCATTTCATCACTGTGTGCACTACAATCTTGGGTTGACAATTAGCCTTAGCTCCATATGTTTAGCATGTTGGAGATTGTTAGAGAAATCCTAGTGTATTGAGAAAATACACATTGACACAGAGGGGACATGTAATTTTCAGAGACAACCATCAGGCCAAGAATGAAACCCAGGTCCCTAGAAGTGGAAGTCAGTCAACCTACACACTGTGCTGCTATAATGTCCTCATTTTCATCCAATTCTTCTTTTTGTAATATTTCACCATACTTTATAAACTGGGTGGCACGATGGCGCAGTGGTAGAGCTGCTGCCTCGCAGTAAGGAGACCTGGGTTCACTTCCTGGGTCCTCCCTGCGTGGAGTTTGCATGTTCTCTCCGTGTCTGTGTGGGTTTCCTCCCACAGTCCAAAGACATGCAGGTTAGGCGCATTGGCGATCCTAAATTGTCCCTAGTGTGTGTTTGGTGTGTGCCCTGTGGTGGGCTGGCGCCCTGTCCAGGGATTTGTTCCTGCCTTACATCCTGTGTTGGCTGGGATTGGCTCCAGCAGACCCCCGTGACCCCGTGTTAGGATATAGCGGGTTAGATAATGACTGACTGACTGACTTTATAAACTTAATGGATAAGAATGTGCTTTACTTTGTATTTAACAAATAGACACTTACCTTACCTTTTTATTCTTCTTATCTTTTCTTGGGTCTACTCATTGGTGTTTTGCGGCTTAAGGCTCTTAATTGCTGTGGGGACTTTATTAGTTTCATATTGGCCAAGGTGGATAATTGCTTTGTGAATGATTTAGAAGATGATGATTTTGAGGCACCAAACTGTTTTGTTGACAAACTTAGCGGCGCACGTAATGGACTTGCTGGTGGAGCACTGGCTTCATAAAAAGAAGGGAGCATGATAATTTGGGGTGAACCAGGGGGTGCAGAAGATTCTGAGCCATCACCCCCATTTCCTGCATTTCCATTCTGGAATGATCCATCAGCTGCTTCAGGAAATATACTTGTTGGGCCGGAGCCATCCAATGGGAAGATGAATATTTGTGGACTAGATCCCCCACCTGCACCTGCACCTCCACCTTTACCAGCTGCAGGGCCTGATGACTGAGACTTGCCATTTGATTTTGCACCTCCTTGAGATCCACCAGGAGGGAAAATAAGAAATGGAGAGCCGGGGCCACCTGACTGAACAACAGGACCACTTGAAGCAGAACCATCAGGTGGAAATATGACAATTGGTGCTCCAGGAGCTGAAGCAGATGAAATTGGAGGACTCGAGGAAGAAGAATGTGCTTGCCCTTCTGGTTTTCCAGCAGGTGATGAACCAAATGGATTGATGATAAATACAGGAGGTGATTGTTGAGATGGTCCTCCACCTGCAGCACCTCCTCCACCAAAACCAGCTGCAGTACCTCCCCCTCCTCCAGAAGATGATGAACCATAAGGAGGTATCATAAATATTTGTGGTTGTTGAGATGGGCCTCCACCAGTTGGCCCTGCACCTGCATCAGCTCCTCCACCAAACCCAGCTGCAGTACCCCCCCCCTCCTCCTCCAGTAACTACTGATCCTCCAGAAGATGGTGAACCATAAGGAGGCATCATAAATGTGGGAGATTGGTGAGATGGTCCTCCACCAACTGGCCCTGCACCCCCAGCAGCTCCCCCACCAAATCCAGCAACAGCACTCCCCCATCCTCCTCCTCCTCCTCCAGCAGCCCCTGATCCTCCAGAAGATGGTGAACCATAAGGAGGAATCATGAATATTGGTGGCTGCTTAGATGGACCTCCACCAGTTGGTCCTGCACTTCCACCAGCTCCTCCTCCTCCCCCACCATATCCCACAGGGGCACCACCCCCTCCCATTGATGTGAAAAACATCGTTTGACCTCCATTATCACCTCGTCCAGAGGTTCCAGTGGAACCACCCTGAGGTCCAGCAGAACCAGGGAAAATAACAAATGGGGAACCTGATCCTCCTCCTTGAACCACAGGACCACCTGAACCACTACCATCACCTGGAACTATGACAAATGGTGCTCCTGGAGCACTAGGTGAAGATGGGGATGATCCACCTGCTGGTCCACCATAACCAGCACCACCACCACCACCTCCTGCTCCAGCTATAGGTCCTTGTCCTGGAGCTGGTTTCGATCCTGGCAGAGAACCACCTGGGGAACCAGAGGATGGTGGAAAGATGATAAAAGGGGACCCTGGTCCAGCAGACTGAACCACAGGACCACCAGGTCCAGAGCCATCTGGTGGATAAATGACAATTGGAGTCCCTGGAGCTGGTGCTTGGGAAGCACCACCAGTACCACCAGGCGGTATTGCAGCAGATGCATGAGCTCCTCCTCCATCTCCTCTTTCCTCTTCTCCATTACCACCATTTCCGTCATAAAATGGTGGAAATATAAAAATGGGTGGGCCTGGCATTGCTGGAGCTGGTGCTGGAGCTGCTTGATGTGGAACTTCTGTATGTGATCCAGCAGAATCTGCTGCTTCGGAACCACCACTAGGTGGAGCAAACACAAATATGGAAGGAGGTGGAGGGGGTGGAGGAGCCACAGGAGGTGGTGGTGGTACAGGTTTTTGCTGTCCCCCTCCTTTTCCTGCTGAGTCTGACCCACCAGATGGAGGAAAGATAAATATGGGAGGTGATGGCTGAACAGGTGCTGGTGGAGGAGGTGCAGCTGGCACTGGGGCAGGAGTCTTTGCTTGAGCTGATTCTCCTCCTGCTGGGCCTTGTGAAATGATAAAGATGTTAGGCATTGCTGGGGATGCCGCAGGAGCTTGCACTGGTGCTTGTGCTGGAGGTTGGCTCTGCTTTCCTGATTCACCCTTAGAAGATCGTCCAGATGGAGGGAAAATATAGATAGGAGACCCAGCAGCAGGAGGAGATGGAGGTGGTACTGGTGGTGGTGCTTGCATACCAGCTCTGGGACCAGCTTCACCTCCCCTGCCACTGGGAGGACATGGGCTGATGACAAATACATTTGGTTGATTTCCTGATCCTGGGCCTTGGTTACCTATAATACGAGTTATAGGTGATGGCTGTGCAGCATCCTTTGATTTCTTAGACTCAGATTTTGCAAATGGGCGAATAACAAAGATATTTGAACCTAAGGAGGATGTGGATGAGGGTGGTTGCTGATTTTGATCCCCTGGAATGACCACAACTTGAGGAGATGATGGAGCAGATGATAGAGCAGATGGTCGGGGTGCTTTCAATGGATAATCTGACTTTCTAATTGATGTTGACTTAATGCCCTGTTGTATTATCTGTCAAAGAAAGAAAGTTAAAACAGTTAACATCTTTTATTCATACATCCATTTTAAAACCGTCTTAATCCATATCAGGCAGGACTACTACATCTCTGGAATAGGTGCCAGCCCATTTAAGGATACACTCAGGAGCACACCTGCACACACTCACTTACTCACACTGAACTAAATTAGAGTTTACAGTGAACCTAACAGATATGCATTTTAGGCATGGAGAGAATGTGTAAAGTGCATATGAACAATAATTGCTTGAATCACTTTACTCCTCACTGTCTTGCACATGATTTAGCATTATATTAGGATATTTTGGCATATGCTGATACTGTTAACCAAGAGGAAAAGGTGAAATGATCAGGATAAACGTTTCTTTAACTCGGCCCCTATCATCCAATTTGTGTTTTAGTTGAATTACAGAAAGGTGACATTAGGGATAGTAGAATCTTCCATATTTCAGGGATTTTATATATATATATATATATATATATATATATATATATATATATATATATATTTGTTATGTAAGGAAAGGCAGAATAGAAAGTTCCTCCATCAGTATGTGATCTGGATGACTACACAGTCAAAACTTGGAATCGGGTCAGTTAAAACTGTGTGCCAAGGGACTTTTCCTGAGAATTTCTGCTAGAGAAGTGCATCGCTGTTATTTTGAGTCTCAAGTCTGGGTTGAATGCTCAAGAATCTACTAGAAGTCAGTTGACTATGTGTTCTGATGTTGCAAGGTGGGCACATGTGTGAAAGAGACCTGCTGAACAAGATAGGCAGGTGGGATTTAATCATATCTTTAATGATGAAACAAACTAACCCAGCCATAGGGTGATGCACAAACCAGTGTGTTTCTTCGTGCCAGTCCCAAGCCCAGACAAATGGGGAGGGTTACGTCAGGAAGGGCATCCGGTGTAAAATTTCCGAGCCCTGGGTTAACAACAACCGCCACCAGAACTGTTAGACAACAGGGTGCTGGCAGAAATAGGGCTACTGTTGGCTGAAGAAGGAGAAGAAGAGGGGGGAGACATGTCTGGAGGCAGGAGGAGAGGAGGAAGGTAAAGAAAGTGGAACTGAGGGTAGAAACTTTGAATGTTGGCAGTATGACTGGTAAGGGGAGAGAGTTAGCAGATATGATGGAGAGAAGGAATGTTGATATATTGCACAGAGTAATGATTATGAAGCTGGAAATTGGAGGTGTGATGATGAATGGTGTTAGTGCATATGTCCTGCAAGTTGGGTCTGCGATGGATGAGAAAGAAGATTTTTGGAGTGAGTTGGGTGAAGTGATGAACAGTGTACCCAAGGGACAGAAAGTGGTCATTGGAGTGGATTTAAGTGGACATGTTGGTGAAGGGAACAGAGGAGATGAGGAGGTGATGAGTAGGTATGGTGTTAAGGAGAGGAATGAAGAAGGTCAGATAATAGTGGATTTTGCAAAAAGGATGGGCATGGCTGTGGTGAATACGTATTTTAAGAAGAGGGAGGAACATAGGGTGACGTACAAGAGTACAGGAAGATGCACACAAGTAGATTATATGCTTTGCAGGAGGGTCATTCTGAAGGAGATTGAAGATTGCAAAGTGGTGGCAGAGGAAAGTGTAGTTAAACAGCATAGGATGGTGGTCTGCAGGATGACGATGGAGATCAAGAAGAGGAAGAGAGTGAGGGCAGAGACAAGGATCAAATGGTGGAAGTTGAAAAAGGAAGACTTCAAGGTTGAGTTTAGGGAAAAAATGAGACAGACACTGGGTGGTAGTGAAGAATTACCAGACAGTTGGGAAACTACAGCAGATGTAGTAAGGGTGACAGCAAGAAGGGTGCTTGGTGTGACATCTGGAAAGAGGAAGGAGGAAAAGGAATCCTGGTGGTGGAATGGGGAAGTACAGGAAAGTATAGAGAGGAAGAAGATGGCAAACAAGAAGTGGGATTGTCAGATGCAGAAAATAGACAAGAGTACAAGGAGATAAGGCACAAGGTGAAGAGAGAGGTGGTGAAGGCTAAAGAAAAGGCGTATGATGAGTTGTATGAGAGGTTGGACACTGGAGGGAGAAAGGGACCTGTACAGATTGGCTAGACAGAGGGACCGAGCTGGGAAAAAGGTGCAGCAAGTTAGGGTGATAAAGGATAAAGATGGAAACATACTCATAAGCGAAGAGAGTGTGTTGAGCAGATGGAAGGAGTACTTTGAGAGGCTGATGAATGAAGAGAACGAGAGAGAGAAGAGGTTGGATGATGTGGAGATAGTGAATCAGGAAGTGCAACAGATTAGCAAGGAGGAAGTAAGGACAGCTATGAAGAATGGAAAAGCTGTTGATCCAGATGACATACCTGTGGAAGCATGGGGGAGTTTAGCAGAGATGGCAGTGGAGTTTTTAACCAGATTGTTTAATGGAATCTTGTAAAGTGAGAGGATGCCTGAGGAATGGAGAAGTGTACTGGTGCCGATATTTAAGAATAAGGGGGATGTGCAGGACTGTAATAACTACAGGGGGACAAAATTGATGAGCCACAGCATGAAGTTATGGGAAAGAGTAGTGGAAGCTAGGTTAAGATTTGCGGTAATGATTAGTTACCAGCAGTATGGTTTCATGCCAAGAAAGCGCACCACAGATGTTGATGGAAAAGTATAGAGAAGGCCAGAAGGAGTTGCATTGCGTCTTTGTGGACCTGGAGAAAGCATATGACAGGGTGCCTTGAGAGGATCTGTGGTATTGTTTGAAGAAGTCGGGAGGGGCAGAGAAGTACGTAAGAGTTATACAGGATATGTACGAGGGAAGTGTAACAGTGGTGAGGTCTGCGGTAAGAGTGATGGATGCATTCAAGGTGGAGGTGGGATTACATCAGGGATCGGCTCTGAGCCCTTTCTTATTTGCAATGGTGATAGACAGGTTAACAGACGAGATTAGACAGGAGTACCCATGGACTATGATGTTTGCCGATGACATTGTGATCTGTAGCGATAGTAGGGGGCAGGTTGAATAGACCTTGGAGAGGTGGAGATATGCTGTAGAGAGGAAAGGAATGAAGTTCAGTAGGATCAAGACAGAATACATGTGTGTAAATGAGAGGGAGGTCTTTAGAATGGTGAGGATGCAAGGAGTAGATTTGGCGAAGGTGGATGAGTTTAAATACTTGGGATCAACAGTACAGAGTAATGGGGATTGTGGAGAGAGTGCAGGCAGGGTGGAAAAGAGTGCCAGGAGTAATTTGTGAGAGATGGGTATCAGCAAGAGTGAAAAGAAAGGTCTTCAGGACAGTAGTGAGACCAGCTATGTCATATGGGTTGGAGACGGTAACACTGACCAGAAAGCAGGAGACAGAGCTAGAGGGAGCAGAGTTAAAGATGCTAAGATTTGCATTGGATGGATAGGATTAGAACTGAGTACATTAGAGGGTCAGCTCAAGTTGGACGGTTGGGAGACAAAGTCAGAGAGGCGACATTGCGTTGGTTTGAACATGTGCAGAGGAGAGATGCTGAGTATATTGGGAGAAGGATGCTAAGGATAGAGCTGCCAGGGAAGAGGAAAAGATGAAGGCCTAAGAGAAGGGTTATGGATGTGGTGAGAGAGAACATGCAGGTGATGGGTGTAACAGAGCAAAATGTAGAGGACAGAAAGATATGGAAGAAGATGATCCGCTGTGGCAACCCCTAATGGGAGCAGCCAAAAGAAGAAGACGAAGAATGATGAAACAAACTAATGAGCAAAACACATTCTGATGTTCTTTATGTATTGCATTCTTGTTTGTTCAGACTTGAGGTAGATAGTCTATCCACAGATTGTGAAGCAAGTTTGGTTGGATTCAATGGATTTTTCTTCAAGTTCCAGTTTTTTTTTTTTTGTTCTTTATTTCGCCTTATACAATTTCTTGTATTAGGAATTTGTTAGTTTTCGTATATCCCCTTGGGGTCAGAGCACAGGGTCAGCCATTGTACAGCACCCCTGGAGCAATTAAAGGTTAAGGGTCTTGCTCAAGTGCCCAGCAGAATAGGATCTCTTTTGGCAGTGACGGGGATTCAAAACGGCAACCTTCGGGATACCACCGCAGATCCTTACCCTCAGAGCCACCACTCCGTCCTAAGTTTCATCAAGTTAGTTGTCCTTATCAAATACACACCAAGTTATCTTGTAAACAAACTCACCTCTTACTGATGGTGGTCACGTTTTATAATTAAAATAGCAAAATACCCGCGCTTCGCAGCGGCGAAATACTGCCTGAATATTTTAATTAAGAAAAAAGTAAACATTTTTAAACTGAGGGAAAATATACAAAAAATTATTTGTTAAGGATCTCTTTGTATACCACGTTGTCAGTTCGTCCCTCCGGTTGTAATATGATCAAGCTGTGCGCTGAGCTTACTCTTGAGCATGCAACATACAGTTGGCCATGTGAAAAGCAATCCTGCCTCAAATCAATGCCAACCTTTTGTAGTGTTTGTCCTTGAGACTTATTAATTGTCATTGCGTAGCAGAGCCTTACTGGAAATTGAACACGTTTGAATTGAAATGGAAGATTAGATGGTATAACGGGGATGCGAGGAATAAAAACTGTGTCACCTGAGGCACTGCCAGTAAAAATAGTTGCTTCAATTAGGTTGTTTTGTAGAGATGTGACCTGAAGTCTCGTGCCGTTACAAAGTTTTGGTGGCTGTAAGTTTCTCAGTAACATTATCGGTGCCCCAACCTTCAAAATGAGATTATGCTCAGGAGTGCCTGGAGGATTTAGAGTGTTGAGAAACTCTATCGGATAATGTACCACGTCTTCTACTTCTACAACTGAATCAACAGATTGATATGTCTTTGGTTGTGAAGGTAGTTCTTGAAGTAAAATGTGGTTTATAGTCGTAGTCATGTCATTTTTTGGTGTCAGGATAGCTCTCTCTCTTAACCATGTGTTGTGATGTGAGATTTTACATATAACTTGATGAATATTTTGTACTGTATATCTTTATTTGTAATTTAGACAAAGCAATGTAATTTAGTGTTTCCCCCCCCCCCCCCCCTTTAGGAATGGGTCTGTTTGAATTTTACAACAGGAAATGGGGGATGTGTGTTTTAAACCAGTTTGGCAAGTGTTTCTTTGCTAAAGTCATTTCTACCCCCGCAAATGGGCTAAGGTGTACTTTAACATATGGTTTGGGGGCAGGTGTTAAGATGTTCTATTTCCCCCATTGGTCTGAGGTATGGCTGTTTGGAATTGGCTTGTCTCAGAGGCCTTTAAGTACCATGATGTCCTATTGGCTCGAGGGGTTGGACAGAACATCTATAAATGTATGTGTTTAACCTCACACTCTCACTCTTACCAACCAACATATGATGAAGAAGCATCTCTCTTGCTAACCTGAAGAGAACACAATGAACAGCACAGCTCAGCAGCCATTTTGAACAGACATGTGGCTGAAAGCTGAGCATCAATGATGCCTTAACTAGAGACATTTAAGTAACCACAAGACTGTGTGCCACCTGAACTACATATCATCATTTAATCAGGTTGTATGGTTGCCAATATTCAAATATACTTTGCATTTTGTTATTATTTATGAATATTATCAATAATACTAATACATTGTTTAAACTGTAACTTAAATTCTGCTTGTCTTTTACTACATCTAATTGCCTAAGGTTATAGATATAGAAGGGAAGGTGGGGATAAGTTATATACAATAATACCTTATAAACAGTGGTAAATCTGTGAGATTAGGCATTCTAAGGCTACATATTAATAATACAATAGGGGAAAGTAGAGCAATATATATTACTCTACCAAGACAAAACACCATGACACGTCATTTTGGTGGAGATTTCGTAGATCGGGCTAAATATTTTGAAGAAGGCTTTGTAAGGTATTCACGATGAGACAGAGATTTGTAGGAATATTTATTTTACGATTTTCTTGTATGAAGGTGCCATCACCTATACTCATCAGAAGAGCAGAGAACTCCTCGGCTTTTTTGTCGCCTTTCAAATGAACTCTCATGTTTATTTTTAAAGTAGCAACATTGATTTGTGGCCATAGGTATGAAGATTTCAGAGATGCTTTAACTTCATCAGCGCGTGTTCCTCTGGGCACGACTGGTAGGGTTTGGCGGAAGTCTCCAGCCAGTAACACTGTCAAGCCTCCCATAAGTTTGTTGGTGTTTCGGATGTCTTGGAGGGTCCTGTCTAAAGCCTCAATACCTGCTCTGTGTGCCATAGTGCATTCATCCCAGACAATAAGCTGACAATGTCGCAGCACTTCAGCCATGTTGCTCTGCTTTGATATGTTACACATGGGGGATTCAGTATGGTTGAGGTTCAGAGGCAGCTTGAAAGCTGAATGAGCAGTTCTGCCACCCTCTAGAAGAGTTACAGCAATGCCAGAAGAAGCCACAGCTATGGCAATGTTACGTTTTGCTCGGATTTTTGCAAGGAGAACGTTTATTAGGAATGTCTTACCAGTTCCTCCTGGAGCATCAAGGAAAAACACCGTGCCAGTGGCTGACGCAACGCTGCTCATGATTTGGTCATAAACTAACTTTTGGTCACTATTTAGCAACCGCTCATTATTTGTGACTATATTGGCCAATTGCGAGGTGTTGTAAGATGTCTCTTTTAAGTACTCGGGATTTGATGTAAGTTGTGCCAGTTCTGTTAAAGGTGAAGGCAAACCGTAATGATGAAGAGATTGACCTCCAATACCAATTACATAGTTTTCAAGCAACTGTAGACAGTTGTTATAGATCAAATTTAACCACTGGTGGACTTCTGTTCGTATATGATCTCTTTCAGTCTGTCTCCTAATATCTTCTGCTATGCTGTCTTTATGTTTTTTCCATAGGTTTAAGGGGTTTTCCATTTGGCAGAACACCAACATGACAGCTGCGGAGTACCTTATATGGGCAGGCAGTCAGGCAAAGAAAGGGATTCAAATAACTATAATCGTAATAAACGAACAAAACAACAGCAGAGAAGCCGCGGATTAAATAAAGGAAATGGGTACCTGAACAGTAAACTAAGTGTAAAATATCTAGACAATAACTATAACAGTCTTAACAAATGAACAATAACACAGCGGAGAACCCGTGGATTAAATAAAACCTACACAATAACTGTAACAATCGTAATAAATGAAAAATAAAACAGCGGAGAACCTGTGGATTAAATAAAAAGGCTGCTTCCTTGGCGAAGCAAGGAAAAAGGATGGTGTTATATGTCGTTCGTTTATAAAACAGTGGAGAAGCTGTGAAAAGGCTGATTTTTCTGCGAGTATTTGGCGGCACCCGCACGAAGTTGCTTAAAACAACAGCAGAGAAGCCGCGGTTTAAATAAAGGAAATGGGTACCTGAACAGTAAACTAAGTGTAAAATACCTACACAATAACTATAACAATCTTAACAAATGAACAATAAAACAGCAGAGAACCCGTGGATTAAATAAAACCTACACAATAACTATAACAATCGTAATAAATAAACAATAAAACAGCGGAGAACCCGTGGATTAAATAAAAAGGCTGCTTCCTTGGCGAAGCAAGGAAAAAGGACGGCCTTATATGTCGTTCGTTTATAAAACAGTGGAGAAGCTGTGAAAAGGCTGCTTCCTTGGCAAAGCAAGGAAAGGAATGAACACACTGCAGCGAAGAACGGCCTTATATGGGCAGCAAGTCAATTACGTGGGAGGCGTGCTGATTTCCGCAGCAGCCACACTTATGAATATGCTAAGCACAGTCCTTCACCCGCAAATATTTACCTTATATGGGCAGGCACTCAATCACGTGGGAGGCGTGATGATGCAAGACGCAAGACGCAACCGCCTCACACGGCGACTGAGCTGCCCGCTATGGCCGTATACAGTATACGAAAGTAGGTTCCAGTTATGACCGTTACGCGTAGAATTTCGAAATGAAACCTGCCTAACTTTTGTAAGTAAGCTGTAAGGAATGAGCCTGCCAAATTTCAGCCTTCCACCTACACGGGAAGTTGGACAATTAGTGATGAGTGAGTCAGTCAGTCAGTGAGTGAGTGAGTGAGTCAGTGAGGGCTTTGCCTTTTATTAGTATAGATAATCTGAGCATAATTTTGACATTTTGCCTGCTATATGCAGGACTTGTTGTGGACTAAGTTGGGCTGAGGTATGAAAACCAGCTGTTACATTCACAAAATGTTTATTGTGCTGATAATCAGATACATCAGAAGTACCATGTGACAAACAAGAGTATTTTTCTTTATATGGTATTTGTTATTTTTTTTAACAGGGGCTAAATTTATTTTTTCACCGGAGCTCCTTACTCTTGAACATGCTACATACAATTGCCCATGAGTAATACATTTATGCTGTAGATCAATTCTTGTTTTTCCTAGTGACTGGCCTTAGTTTTTGTTAATGGTCATTTAAACAAAACAATTGTAGAGGAAACTGTATTATTTTGAATTCAAACAGGTAATTAGTAGGAATAATGGGAAGTTAGGGTATAAATATAATTTCATCCTCCAGCACATCCTGTAACAATGGTAGCTTCAAACAGATTTGAATCTAACCATTTGATCTGTAATCTTGTACTGTCACAAAATTTTGAAGTTATTAGATCAAAAGCAATATACACTGACAACACTGACTTTTACTGGCGGCACATTTACTTGAAGTGTGTAATTAATTCAACTTTTAAACATTGTACAAAAAAGAACAGGAGAAAAGAAATAATATGGTGAATTAGGTACAATGTCCCAGTGCATGAAGTGCAACCAAATTATTGGTGATGGACTTTTTAGATGGCAGCTTGTTCCTTCTCATCTTTTGTTATTACTTTCACATAACATATTAGTTGATTTTGGGGCTGAACGCTAACATTCAATTTAGTGTGGGATGTGGTACACTGCAAGTGACCCATTAAAACACACTATAATTTTCACCTCGTGTATGTTCTGTCCATGAGGGACTCCTTTACTGAGTTGAGTGAGCGTTTAAACTCACTAAGTCATTTACACTATTAACAATCCATGCGGGACAACCTCATTTCGAATTTGTATATATTTTATACCGCGGTGCGCAGAGTAAGAAGAAGCTGACAGATTAGGGAGTTTTGCATGTCCCCAAGGTGGCAACTTTCTAAGCACATCTTCTTTGACCTTAACAGCACTTTTGGCCTTCCACTTTGCTTTTGGTTGTGGCCTTAATTTGAAAAAAGCAACAGTCCTATTTTCCGGTGTGATTCCTTCCCCTCCTTCACTGTGCTCAGTAGAAAAATGGATGCAGACCCTAAGAACAGCCCACTTGTAAAACTTTATTACCAACATATATAGTCAAATCAAAAAACATGTGTCAGCTAATTTTCTTTTTCTACAACATCACCAAATTTCAATCAAATAAAAGGTTTTTGAGTTTTTGGAGTATTTAGTGTTTCTGTTGTTGCGGAAGGTTTAACCCTAAATACTGCAAATGCCTTCTCCCCTACATGTACCATCCTGCCAAAGTTCTGCTTATTAAGTAAACAGGAAATATATATTTTTTTTGATGAATGAGTGACTGAGTCAGTCAACTTTGCATTTTATATACAGCATATTTAATATAAAATCCTCCCATATACAGTATATATGGGTGGATCTGGCAAAACTAGGCAATTGTTTGACAATATGTGTCTTATTTTCAAATATTAAAAGAGCAATAACCATAATATGGCTATACTAAGTAGAATGTGGATTACATAAAATTTGATGTACATAATAGGGTGATGAGCCTGAAAAGTCAATATATGTGATAACTCACCATCTCAGGTAATAAACCTGTTTTATCTAATAAAATCTATTTATTAAGAATTCAAGACACCAAATACAGTACGTATAACCTGGGCAAGGGCTACAACATTTACAAACATCTATAGCATGAATGATTACAAGTGAGCTATAGTAAGCTTTGTTACAAATAAGGCAGTATTGCTTGTGAGAGTTTATTACAGATGCAAATGTTTATCACATTTCAAATACAATGGTCAGCCCCTTTTTACTACTTCAGACACATGGGCATTAGGAATGTTTAATAGGTTTGTGCGGGACAAATATAGGGAAGAAATTAAATGTGGCACCATTGCTAACATTTTTGCAATCTGTTTCCTTAGAAGGAAGAAGGAGAAAAGCCCAAAAGACCACTTAGGTCACGTCAATTGTCACGCAAAGCCAAGACCGTTGTAGTAGCAGAGATATTTAAACTGAACGACAACTAGAAGTCTGCAATCAGGCTCAAACCGTCTTTGGTGGAGATCAGTTTTCAACGCCCTGCAAAACTAATTTTTGAAAAGCAACCATCTATTGATTTCTTCTGGCACAATTGTGTCCCATTCTAATCCTTTAGACATTACAATTGATTGGGACCTTTTATGTTCTATCATTATTTACAGCTGTTTAAGAACTAATCATTGTTAAAAAGTTCTAAAAAGCACAGAAAATAATTCAAGGAACAATTTCCCAGTGAAAGTTTTAATCTTACTTTTATATTTGTCTTAAAGTTAAGGAAAAAGGAGACACACGCTATTCTTTTACATTACTGAAGAGTGTTTTATGCATTTTTTTAAGAATAGGAGTGTGCAGCCTGTAAATGCTCAGCCCATAAGCTATGAGCCTTTCCTGTAGGACTAATACTGTATACTCGATCATGACAGTTAAGATACATGACGAATTAATCAATGACCCTAAGCTGTCATGTATGAACAAAACATGCTAGCAAGGCCTGAGTTACGGGATGTGTAAATAAGCATCCACAATATTGTATGTACTATTATGAACAAGTATAATCACTTTGCCTAAGAGTTATCATTTCTACATGGTAGGAGTTAGTTTTTCAGCAATTATGTCAGTTGGAATATTTTGTAACTATAGTATCACCAGTTTCATCTGTTTGTCAACATTTATGTAACAGCATGTTATTTTAATAAAATTCATGGTTGTTAACACATTCCAAAATTCAGTTGTGAGAGCAAGCTTATTAAATGACTGGTTGGATTTTCACTTCTTGTATGTTATTGGGAAAGGTTTTTTGTTTGACTAGTGACAGGACCTCTAAATGGAATGTGGTGCCCTGGCTGAAGAGGATTGTTTAGTTAATAAATGGTAATATATCTTATTCTATCACTATATACATTTTCTGTGGTCATCAGTTTTTCTTGCTAATGATGTTGATATGGTAGATACAGTGCATCTGGAAAGTATTCACAGCGCATCTCTTTTTCCACATTTAGTTATGTTACAGTCTTATTCCAAAATGGATTAAATTCATATTTTTCCTCAGAATTCTAAACACAACACCCCATAATGACAACGTGAAAAAAGTTTACTTGAGGTTTTTGCAAATTTATTAAAAATAAAAAACTAAGAAATCACATGTACATAAGTATTCACAGCCTTTGCTCAATACTTTGTCGATGCACCTTTGGCAGCAATTACAGCCTCAAGTCTTTTTGAATATGATGCCACAAGCTTGGCACACCTATCCTTGGCCAGTTTCGCCCATTCCTCTTTGCAGCACCTCTCAAGCTCCATCAGGTTGGATGGGAAGCGTCGGTGCACAGCCATTTTAAGATCTCTCCAGAGATGTTCAATCGGATTCAAGTCTGGGCTCTGGCTGGGCCACTCAAGTACATTCACAGAGTTGTCCTGAAGCCACTCCTTTGATATCTTGGCTGTGTGCTTAGGGTCGTTGTCCTACTGAAAGATGAACCGTCGCCCCAGTCTGAGGTCAAGAGCGCTCTGGAGCAGGTTTTCATCCAGGATGTCTCTGTACATTGCTGCAGTCATCTTTCCCTTTATCCTGACTAGTCTCCCAGGCCCTGCCACTGAAAAACATCCCCACAGCATGATGCTGCCACCACCATGCTTCACTGTACGGATGGTGCCAGGTTTCCACCAAATGTGACGCCTGGCATTCACACCAAAAAGTTCAATCTTTGTCTCATCAGACCAGAGAATTTTCTTTCTCATGGTCTGAGAGTCCTTCAGGTGCCTTTTGGCAAACTCCAGGCGGGCTGCCATGTGCCTTTTACTAAGGAGTGGCTTCTGTCTGGCCACTCTACCATACAGGCCTGATTGGTGGATTGCTGCAGAGATGGTTGTCCTTCTGGAAGGTTCTCCTCTCTCCACAGAGGACCTCTGGAGCTCTGATAGAGTGACCATCGGGTTCTTGGTCACCACCCTGACTAAGGCCCTTCTCCCCCGATCGCTCAGTTTAGATGGCCGGCCAGCTCTAGGAAGAGTCCTGGTGGTTTCGAACTTCTTCCATTTACCGATTATGGAGGCCACTGTGCTCATTGGGACCTTCAAAGCAGCAGAAATTTTTCTGTAACCTTCCCCAGATTTGTGCCTCGAGACAATCCTGTCTCGGAGGTCTACAGACAATTCATGCTTGGTTTGTGCTCTGACATGAACTGTCAACTGCGGGACCTTATATAGACAGGTGTGTGCCTTTCCAAATCCTGTTCAACCAACTGAATTTACCACAGGTGGACTCCAATTAAGCTGCAGAAACATCTCAAGGATGATCAGGGGAAACAGGATGCACCTGAGCTCAATTTTGAGCTTCATGGCAAAGGCTGTGAATACTTATGTATATGTGCTCTCTCAATGTTTTTTATTTTTAATAAATTTGCAAAAGTCTCAAGAAACTTTTTTCACATTGTCATTATGGGGTGTTGTGTGTAGAATTCTGAGGAAAAAGATGAATTTAATCCATTTTGGAATAAGACTGTAACATAACAAAATGTGGAAAAAGTGATACGCTGTGAATACTTTCTGGATGCACTGTATTGTAGTCTGACCTTGCAGCACATTGCATATGTGCTGCTTTTTATTTCATTTCAAGATTGAACAGTTTTTAAAAATTGTCTTTCACTCAAAGTGCTCCAAAAATGATCTATGTTTAACACCGTTTATAGTTTCTATTCTAATTGCATGTAAAATGAGCTGATATGTAACTTAAATGCCATCCTCATTTGTCAATATAAATAAAAACATATCTCATAAGTAAGTCAGTATTAGTCATTACGATGAAACAATACAATATAATTTGCAAATGCAATTTTAAATTTGTCACATATTGCTACCTCAGCAGGAAAAGCAGTTTTCATTAAATGTGATGAGATTAGATGAGATTAATTGTTAACATCACCACTGTAGTAGGCACACAGCCTTATTTGCATACCCAGCAAGGAGGCAAAGGGGGCGTCATCTCCTTAACTGAGTCTATTCTAACCCTTAGTTTTAAATGAAAGAATTTTAAACACACTTTTTTCACTTAACTTGATCCATAACCTAACCACTAACCCCCAATTCATTCAGAGGCAACTCTGGGTTCATTTCTTTATTTAAATACTACAAATGGGAAATAGCCAGCAGATTTCATAGTTTGTCAACAGTATTTTGCATTAATTTCTGATCATTTGTGAAACAGTTAAGGGGCAAAGTACACTACTGATGATTTTACTTTTGTTTTGAGTCTGTATTGTTTAATAATCAAATATTATACATACTAGTTATTTAGCCCGTTACAATAACGGGTGCTAGAACAGTAGTGCATAAACATTAGTAGGAACAGTGTATATTAAATGGCAAGGGACTTTGACCTCATTTTTTTTGTTGGTCGTATTTTTCTTTCTTTCAGCCTTTCTTTTGTTGATGTTTACTTGCTGAGCTGACCATTCTTCGTGGGCTGCCACCGTGTATTGTGTGTCTTTAATTTTCTGTGACAGTAATACTGTCTTGTACGGCTCTGTTCAATAAGGGCGCGCACAAAAAGGTGAGCTTCAAAAGGGCGACCTCAATTGAGCGCGCCAAAAAAAAAGCGTTCGTAGATAATTTAGTTCAAATGGCTCTGGAATATGTGAAGAGCAACAAAGGTGCAGATCTTTATTTACATGCGCCTTTATTCGCTGCGCCCAATTGAGGTTGCCCTTTTGAGGCTCGCCTTTTTGTGCACGCCCTTACTGAAGGATGCCTGTGCGCGCCCTTATTGAAGGATACCGTCTTGTACGTCCGCTGGCTTGTATGTCCGCTGGCTTGTATGTCCGCTGGCTTGTATGTCCGCTGGCTTGTACGTTTGTAATATACCTTTAACTTTATCTGGCGGTAATACAGGCGTGCGTCGGTAATATGCCTTTAATCTCCTCTGACAGTAATACTGGCTTGTATGTGGCTGTAATATGCATCACTGTATTGTGTACCTTTAATTTCCTCTCGCAGTAATACTGGTTTGTATTTCCGTAAAACGCCTCTAACTTTCTCTGACAGTAATATCACGCATCGCACCGTGCCCCGCGCATGCGCACTTCACCAGAAGACACCCACACACACGGACACCTGGACGCACACAGGGATTTTATATATATAGATAGTACATTTATAATTGATTAATGTTTATAAATACATTGTTCTTATGCTTTATGAATCTGCTAAGCAAAGTTAATGTTGGAGAAAGTCAGAAATTCAAACATTACATTTTGTTTGAGAAGAGGTTATTATAAGACAATGAATACCAATTAATAAAATAAAGAATATAACTTATTCTATAATACCAAATTTTAATAGTGAGCATTTGTTGTTCCTTCCATATTTATTGAAACTGAAAGTAAAAGTTTCACTTGAGCAGTTGCAATGGCTCCTTTTCAACTGAAATATCACAGACCCTCACAATTTCAGACACCTCTACAAATGTTTCCGTAGTCCTGTTTATTTAGTAGTGCCATATCCTATTTTCAATATGACCAGATTTCTTTTTTATTATTGTGCTACTGGGCAATATTTGATTCCCTTTGGTCTTTGCAATTTATCAAATGATTCCCTTTTCCAATAGCAATTTTCTTTTAAAGTGATTCTTAAAGCTGTTTGCCTTTTGGTCATATAATGGAAAATCATTAGGTAACAATGTTTGTCTATTAAGTTTTTCAGTTATATTACCTTTGTCTAACTATTTTCAGTAGGGTGAGTTAATCTTTAGTATGCAGCCCCTAGCTAGCCCATCACCTTCAGTATCATTTACCTTCCTCTCTACGTAACACAGGATGATCTAATATCCCAAATATGGACCTCTTTGTAATAGATTAACATGTTATCACCTATATGCCAAATATTGTCTTGTACATTAACACACTATAAACACTTTGTCTAACAAAATATTATCAGCACAATCTAATTTGTAGTGCAATACAAGAGTACGTCTGCTTGTATTGGTGTGCTCCAAAGGTATCTTTGTTTAAATAAATTTCTTATATATTGCTGAATTCTGAAGAATATTTTAATGTATGTTCAACCTGAGTCAAGAAGAATTCCATATCAATCAATGGATTTTGAAAAATCATTCTGCTTATGCTCCTCCAGTTCTCATAAAAATAGATATATACCTAATTTTTGACTTGGCCCATTGCTTGTGTGTCTTAAGTTGGAGTAGATTCTCCATGATCTCAAAGGCACCAATACCTCTCAAATGCTTTCCAGAAGCTTATTCTAATGATTTGGAGCTTTTCATAACCTCTGGTAGTCAGGTAAATGATTTCTCACTTTCTCTTTGACCAACCCACCCACTATAGGTAATAGCGAAGGTCAAAAAACAAAAACAAAACGGAGTACCATTATGAACAATGCTGCACATCCTCTCTCTGACACACTAACACTGAGGACTTTCAGCCAATGAACCATTTAGCAGAAGTGTGTCAGGAAACACTCCTGGGGCTCCCTTATGCCAACAGAATAATGCCTCAATGTATTGGGACTGGCAGTCTTCTAGATAATTCCTATTCCTTTGTTATTCTTGCCTGCTATCTAATGATTTTCTCTCAGCACTGATTATCTGTGTGCTTACACAAGAATAATGACTAAAAGAGGACACAGGTGGAGTTTTATTTAAAACCTTGTAGATATTTTTTGACTACTCCATCTTATATCTAAGAATACATTGTTCCTCTTGTTCTTTAAACACAAAGAAGGGACCAACACTAGTCCATTGTAGAACACACTGTCTCAAACCAGCTGGTCAAAATGTTGGATGAAATTCTAATATTCTAAGGAATTATGGAGTTAAGTACGTGCTGGTTGCAGAGAAACCCCAGGCTGAGAATCAAACCAAGTCCATTAGAAGTAGTTATTAACAGTTAATATGCTTAAAAATAATATAGCACTTTTTAACATAGCAGAAAAAAAATGTAAAATGACAGCAACACATTGCAAGAATCTTATTATTTCTAATAATTTGTTATTGTCAATGACATAGTTAATAAAACATTTATAGACTTAATAGATGGTTTATTCTTAGTGATAAGTGAAACAGCATAGTTTTGTTTCACATGCAGTTTTGCACAATTGCCCCCTAAAGTTTGTTTTGCATGTGATTTTGCAATAGCAAAACATAAAACTTATTAAAATTAGGTTTTTAGTGTTTTAAAGTTTTTGAGGCAAAAAGCAAAGGGTATTAGCTGTAAAGGTTATTTCGAAGCTGAAATTGCTATTTCTTTGATAGGATACCCTCCACCACAGTCATAATCTTCCATAGCTCCTTCAACATGGCCTGCATACTCACAATACTGCCCATCTATGCTCTCTTTTTTCCAGCTCCAACTGGCATGCCACATACCTGGGTGAATGGATTTTAGCAGTGGAGCAGAGTTTCCTTAGTTGTTTAGCTCATTCCCTGCCTAGCTACTCCACTTTTCATTACCCTGCATCAGAATCAACTATGCCATACATTTGCACATGGAGGAAAAAGTTGCAAATGAGAAGAAAAAATACATGCTAATCACACCGATTTTGCTTATGATTTATATTGCGTATTCAATTTTGCACAATTTGTTTTTTTTTTTTTTTTGCTCATTACTTTTTATAATGCATACCTAAAGTAAACAATGACCAAATTATTATTAAATTAATGAACTGAAGCACTCCCCTTGGAGTTGTGATGGGTAGTCACACTAACTAATCAGCCTTAGCGCTGCCCATATTATTAGCTAATATATTTAAACTAATTTGAAATCATAGATTGCTACTGCAAACTTTTTTTAAACAAATAATTACTTCTCAACTTACTTTCTGAACATCTTGATTTTACGATTGAAACCCTCACATGTTTTGTTGTTTTTTTTTTATTTTGTCTATCATTTATATCAGATATCCTTTATTCAGTATAATGTTACTTGTACTAGAGTTTAAAGTGTATTACAAGTAGACAAAATGAAAACAACAGGTTGACATTGATATACAAAAAAAAATTGCAATTATTAGTTCTCATTTCTGTTTACTGTTTGCTTACTGAGAAATACAGGTTTATAATGCAGCACTATACATACTGAGATGTCAATGAATAAAATACATAACATGTACAAGAAGCAAACACAAGGTGGTGCTAATGATACAGTCCATAAAAAGCATAATTGAAAATCATCAAGGTTATAATTCCATTGTTTCACAATTATAACTTGTTCAACATTTGATTAGCGTATTTAAATATATATACTGATTCCTTAATTTAAAATTTAATAATTATTTAGTAATGGGTTATTATTGTGAGAAATAAGTCGTAAATATGAATTAATGCTGTTCATTCTTGTATATTTAAATAAAATATAAATCCGCAACAATTACATAGTATATTTCTATTTTCAAACCCATTTAATTCACAAGAATCAGTCCTAGTTACAATGGGTGCAGGGAAGAAGGCAACAATAAAAGGAGCACCAGGCTCATCACACGGGCCACTCACACCCAAAAACCCACACAGAAACAATTTGGAATTTTCAATCATTCTAACAGTAAAGTCTTTGGAATGTGTGATTGAAACTGTAGTACTCGGCAAAAGCCCATGCTAACATGGCCAGAGTGTGAAAGCTTTGCTACAGACAATAACTCGGCAAGGATTCAAATGCAGAATCCTGGATTTTTGATACAGAAACTTTAACCCCTTTGCCAATAAATTTAAATATTAAATTATTTATTTATTACTGTTTAATTATTATCATGTATATATTTACACATTGCACAAATGTATGTATATATTACACACACACACACACACACACACACACATATATATATATAGATATATACAGTATATATAGTTATAGATATAGATATATAACATACATGTGTTGTACTTGTGTAAGAGGGACAGCAATACACCTATAATTAGACTACCAAGTCATGGCTAATCAAAAATCATTTAAATTAGCCTATATTGGTAAGAACAACACCATAAATAAATTCAAAGCGTACTTACAGGGGAGGATAGGGAGGTGCCTAACACCCACAATAACAAAAATAATGACTTCATCTTAAAGTCTGATTCATTCCTGAAAAACAGAGGATACAGAATATAAAACTAACTATAAGACGTATTAAATCTATCCATTGTTTTTAAATATATCAGGTTAGAAAGAACAAAATTAAAAATATGTACACTGTAATGCATTTGGAAAAAAAAGAAAGGAGTCACTCAAATGCTAAAAACAACAAAAAATATTAATGTTGTTAGCCTTTATATTGTACCAAGAGATAATAATTGACTGTTATCCTTATCTGTACACAAATTCACCTTACTATTTCCTAAAACTCAACCCATTTTAAGATGCAACAATTAAACCATATAAGTCATTTTGTGCACATTAAGAAACACATGTAAACAGTAAACTGCCATATTAAAATTATTTCACTACATACAAATTAAATAAAACACTCTTCTTTTTCTTACTTTTGAGTGAATGTTGCAATTGTTATTGACGCAACCCCAGAGAATGATACTAAAAAAATTATTTCTTAAACAAAAACTGTAATTAACAGTTACCTGAGAAGGAAGGTTTTGCAGTAATAATAAGTGTTTCAAGAATTGTTTCTTATTTAAAGTGAAATACTGTACATGTCCAGGCGTTTTTGAGCTGCAATTTAAACTTCAGTTAGTAGCAGCTATGTCCAATGAATGCACAGCAAAACCCCAGTGTAAAATTACCCGCAGTCATTCGGCTCCTATTATGTGGCACAGATTCATATATGAGTTTTTTTTTCTTGTTTGGTAACCAAAAATTAATTAAACAGGCATTTGAACAATTCCAGTATTATTTATATGGTTCTTATGGTTCTTTTCATTTTATTTGTTTTTTAGATTGTATTTTAACTTTGAATCAGTTAAATTAATGAAGTATTTTCAATGGCAAGGCAGGGGCACAGAATGGATTTATGTATAAAAGATAAGAATAAAATACAAAAAAATGCAATATACAGTATATATTCATATGAGTAACAGTAACGTCTGTGTTGTTGTGTCTTCTTATATGTTAGGGTTCTTAATGATGGCCACGTATTGCAGGCTAGTTGGACATAAAAGTAAGAATTTCACAGTTCTCTTTATATATGACAGTATTATTACTATTACTAAACAGCACACATGCATCTGTTATAGCAAAGAGACTGGCAGACTAGCAACTCTCTAGACTCATGAAAATGCTGAAGAGTCAAAGTATATCAAAATGAAGTGTGAAAAAGTGAGAAATAAATAAGGGAAAACAAAGACTGTATAAAAATAATAAAAACAGCAGAGAAATAAACCTCATTCAAGTACCAAACACTCAAGTACCAAAATCCTTTGCATAAAACTCTCCCTTGCATGTCAGGCTAATTTTCTTTCCTTGACAATGAAAGTTTTGAAACCCCTTGTTTGGCTCCCTATGGCCCTAAGTCTTGACTATCATTTCTGTGGTCAATGTATACAGTCAGTTACGTAGGCTAGAGCTCTTTCTGGTGGCTCCCAGTGTCCATGCACTCTTAAATTTCAAGGCCCCTTTTTTGCTACCTGTTTTAATTTGGCAACTTAAAAGCTATATTATAAGTTAGAGATCTCTTGCTATCCCAGCATGATTTCATTCTGTTATTAATGATAAGGTCAGGCATGCCTAAGATATTCTGGGTTGTCTAACCACCACAGCTGGAAATATTTTACTGGTCTATGGCATCCTTGAGGACTTTCATTGGCTTTTTTTGCGGTGTGACCTTTCACAGTCACCCGGGTCTTATTTTCCGTGGCTCTCCCACACCTCTCCACACTGACCAATTTAAAGTATATTGTCTGGAATGCCACTGATAGATACTATTTGCTTCTTCTTTTTGCCTCATTTCAGCCCTTCCGTAAGGTAAATGCTTGCTGAGGCTCCTTTATACTTTAGCTATCTTTGATTAGATTCTAGCTAAAGGACTGCATCTTGCATGATGATCAGTTCATATCACACGTTGTGCTAAAAAACTAAATGGTGCTGAAGCATTTTTCTGTAGTTTTGTGGATCTGAGTGTAGTTCCTTTGTAATGTTTTCTTGTTATTTGCCACACCTAACGTATGTCATCATCATATTTTTCTTTCCACTTTTCCTGTTGAGGGTAATAGCAGAACACTGAACTTGACTGAGTAGCCTTCCAATTCCCAAAAACTTCCTCCAGGCCTTCATGAGTAATAGCAAGACATTCCCAGTACAATCAAGAGATATAAACCTTACAGCATGTCCTGGGTCTATCCATGAGTCTTTTTTCAGTTTACTGTCCCTTGTATACACCTCTCTAGTAGGTAATCAGGGGGCATCATAGCTACTGTACAAATAACAGTAAACATTTTCCTCTCTGCAATTTGACATTGCAATATGGTAATCCATTCATAAAGAGGAACAAACTCCAGCTGTCAACTTAACAGTATCTAAATACCTACTATGGGGAGACTTCAGAGTAGGAAAGAGACCATACGTTATTAAGAAATTTGCTTCCAGTGCCTATGCTGTGCATACAGGAGAGTCAGACTATATTAAGCTTAAAACAGGGATATTGGGACTCACTCCTTTTGACCCACATATCCATGTTGGCCTCGGACTAAAGAAGCTGTATGGTGCTGACATAGGAGCTCATTATAAAAAAGGCAAAGATAAGGGTCAGGAACATGCCAGGTTACATGACAAGACAGGGACTGACGCAGGCATACTAGATAACATAAAGTGTTTCAAAAATAAAATGAATAAATCTTACCACCTAATTTATTTTAAATAATTGTTTTCAACCTTTATCTACATAAATAGAAAGAGAGTAACACTAAGGATAAAAAGTACAAACAGACAGTCACTAGTACAATGGCATGGCTTAACATTTTACATTTAAATATTTCTGACTAGGGGGCTTTGCCCCCTGCTCGTTTCGCTCACCAACCCCCCCAACCCCAAACCCATGTCTGCGCTTCGCAGCAGCAAATTCATGTGTCTCTCATTCACGTATGTGGTTTTCACTTTCACCAAACAACAAGTCTTTTAATTCTCGCGGATACGCAGATACGCCTCTTCATTGGGAAGAAACACTACTTTTCCCTGATGGCAAAACGAATTTGATGATCTACAAGTCTCCGACTTAAAGTTTGCCAAAACCGAACAATATCTACATGCTTCTGTCACATCAACAAGTCCATATATTCAATCTCTTTTCGCTTTTACCTTTTCATCAATATCGCATTGAATTTTGATTCTGTGTTTGTAATTACATAATCACAACGCAAACCGTGTGCGTGGTTATATCAGCAGAACTTTTTGAAATCTCTTTGAAAAAGAGCTCTTGTCTCATGGGGCTTGAAATTTTCTCTCACGGGATTTCACTTTCACCAAACAACAAATCTTGTAATTCTCGCGGATAGGCCTCTTCATTGGGAAGAAACACTACTTTTTTTTTCCCTGATGGCAAAACGAATTAGACGATCTACAAGTCTCCGACTTAAAGTTTAAATTTGAACAATTATATTCGATCTCTTTTCGCTGTTCCATTATTTCACCAAGTAATAATTTCCATTTGTTTGCGCTAATGCGATCTTTACTATCCTTTTTTGAGACTTTTGAATTTTCGTACTTCCCTTATCTGTAACCTGCTCTGCATGTGTACCGCGCCAACATTTTTGAATTCTTTACAACGTTCTACTTTGTCATCTACTCTTTGTCTTTTATTTCCGGCCCCAGGCGTGGTTAAATCTCTTGGCACAAAGACTTGCAGGACGTGTAAGTGTCTCTCCGAGAAAATCAAGTCTCATCTCCTTCCAAGATTTTTTTTTTTTATAATAGAGAGACAAGTAAAGATTTGTAATAAAAATAAATTCTCAAAGAATTCAGCAATTACACTCTTGAGCATTGCAAGACAGGAAATGCATCTTATTAAGCTATATTTTTTTACAATTCAATGCAGTATTCAAGCATTCATGCCAATATTCTGCTACATTTTGTGGTCAAATTCAGTTTGTTCTTATCACTATCAAAATGACCCTGGGCAATCATCATGTCTACAGATGGTCTAGAAGTTGTTGACCACTTTCCCTTTCTCAGTAGCCAGTTGTCCCAAAGGTCAACCATAGTGGAGGAAATTCATCATCACATAAGCGATGTAAGCACTTCTTTCTGAAAACTGCACTGTCAAGGTTTCATGAATCTTCACCTCAAGATGGAAACTTTAGCTTATTGGGAACAAGGATGATTGTGTTTATATTCTCCTGTTCAGTAACAGCACTTGGGTTGTCACATAAAAATTCTTGAAAGATTCCTCGATAGTTTCCTCCAGACAACTCTTTGGTTTAGATGAGAGGATGACAGCAATTCTAAAGCCACCACAGAGGTACCAGTTACTACCACTGAAGCTATGATGCTGCAAAATCACCTCTACTGAATGGGCTGCTGCATCAAAATTCCTGACTCCTTTCTCCACAGAAAAGTCCTCTACTTTCAGTTCAGCTAAAGTCATAACATCTGTGTTGGCCAGAGGAAATTGTTCAAAGACACCCAAGCCACTGAATGACATCGATAGCACTGCCATAATTCATCAAGGATCTCTTTGTTTTGAGACCAGCTGAGTCTATAATAAAGCAGACAAAAGACCAGATTGGATGAGAGGGAGTAGAAGCCTCTTCAAGAATGTTTGAAAGAAACTAGGTAAAGGGTTCTCCTTCCCCTCCTGTTCTAATATTTGAGGCACAAAGACTGAACTCCTCAAGCATTTACAGTCACACATATAAGCTTCTTGTTTGCAGTGATTGTCAAAATACTTACCTATTTTCAAAATACATTCAACAATAGCTGCAACACATACTGCAGCCTGTTGGATTCTTAATGAATTGATAATTCACAGATTGACTTTGCATAATCCATATTAATTGAAAACTGTATTTAAAGAGGACTGGAGAAAAATGGTGCTGCAGTGGTTTGTGATGCTGCTTCACAAAACCCTGGTTCAATTCTTTGCAGTATCCGTGTACTGCTTACACCTTTTCCTGCTTATGTTAATTTTCTAGGTGTACTTTTTCTTTTCTGAATTACTTCACATGTGGAGAGGTGCAAAGTTTTCTTCTGTTACAGATGGTCTAGTCAGTAGGATGCTCTCTGAAATTGACTGAGACAGAAAGTAATAGAAGAGGAGATAATGGGAAACAAAATAAATGTGTGAGGCACCTAGAGCCTGTGTTGCCCAAAGGCAAACTACCAATGCTCCGTAAAGATAAGTGGATGAATGGGAAGGTTGAGTATTTGGGAAAGGTCATTACTGCTTGTGCCAACTCATGACTGTGTGTTTCTTTCCATTTACCAAACTGGATTTGTCTGCTACAGCATAAGAGATAAAAGAGCAAAGCACACTGTATAGGCTTTCAAGAGTGCAATAAGGATTAAAAAGTACAATCTACAGCTACTGAGAAGCAGTTGAGTGATAATGAGATACTGATAGCAAGCTGTGTCAAATGTGACAAATGAAAACCCTTAACACTTCTCAGAAAATAGGTTTGTGACTGGATGAGGAGGCTGTCGATGAGTACTGTCTACAGTTTATAATATAGACCTCTGAAGGAAGAAGGAGATAATGAGTTAAATGTTTCTTTGTATTTACTGTACATTCAGTCAGGAATGTTACATGATCTCATTCATGCTAGAATGTCTTTCTAGTGGATAAACCAAAAAAAACAGAATTGGTCATAAGAAAGCTGTTTGTCAGAAACACTCTCACGTTTTGCTGAGACACTGGGAAAGATTAATGTGGTGAAAATATAATATTAACCATGCATACTGTATGTCAGTCATTGATGCAATTTGCCAAATACAGTTTGATGCAATACTTTCACTGCAAAAAATGCACATCCATTTGCTTGTATTTAGCAAAAAAAATCTGACAAAGGGATAAGCAAAATTTACTTGACAAGATTTCTTAAAGTAAGATAAATAATCATAAAAACACATTTTTGGATAAGTCAATAATTCTTACAATAAGGAAAACTACTTTTAATGTCACAGTTTAAATACTGTGGAATATAGGGGCGCTCTCGTCCCCTTGAACCCTCAGATGACACGTCAGACACCTGATACAAGTCCAATATTTTATTTATTTTATAGTAATAATGTGCACCAAGCACCTCCACTCCACAACACTCCAAAAATAAATCAATAATCCAATACAATACCAACTCCTCCACTCCTCCCAGCAGCTCTGTCGCACTCCCTCCCAACTCCGGCTCCCTGCTGGGATCTCCCACAATCCTTTTATAGTCCATGACCCGGAAGTGCTTCTGATCCTTCAGTCCATGTGATTACCCAGCACTTCCAGGTCAGGTGAAAACTCCTTTTCTTCATCCCAGAAGTACGTCATTTCTTCTGTTGCTGTGACTAAGACGTACTTCTGGATTATAGGGCAGGTAGCAGTCCCCGGGCCTCCCTGTAGTGACCTCTGGTGGTCCCCATGGTATCCAGCAGGGTTGTGAAGGGAAACTCCAAGGTCCATGATGCCCTGCTGGAACCCGGGGCATCTCCACATTGCAGGGAGGGTTCCATCTGGCGGTTTGGGGGTATTGGCCGGGATAAGCTGCCGGCCATAGTCCACAATACGTTTCACTTAGCTTAGAAATAATTTTTTGCACTGTGTCAGTTAACATTATCTTTGACAACTGAGGAGAGTAAAAATAAATCTCCTGTCAGCAGCATTCATGGAATTAATCACCCTCTGGGAGTGTCAATGGTCAGACAAAGTGAAAGACACAGTATAAGTCTTGGAGACCTAGGACAACTGGTCACCCACCTCCTCCTGGGCTTTCTACAGTAACGTCTGTGCTGGGCCATTGAACATGATGACAATCTTTCCATACTTTAATTTCAAGGCTTAGGGTCTCATGTGTCTATCTATGGCACCGAGCATCACAGAAGAACACCAAAAAGGGAAACAGTGTAGAAGAGTTTCAGTAATGCTTCATTATGTATTTCTTATATCTGTTCAGAAATAACTAACAAACAGATGTAATATGCACAGTTAATCATTAACTCTATTCAGGATATTCTACGCCAGTACTGGAAGCAAGATTTCAGAACAGGGTGGGCCTAAATGTTTCACAAGTAGGCTTATAAATAATTGATATTATACAAATATTAAGGGGGCATCATAGCTGTTGTTGCATTCAGTTTGGATGCTTTTTTGTTTTCTCTAACTTACAAATGGCTGCTTGGTGAAAACAAACTGCCCACCTTTTAATGATATTCATGTGTGTTGTGTGCTGCAACTTGTGAAATTATAAGTGAATCTTTCCTCAATGAAGTTATCTCCTTTGTTGCCCTCCCACTTTATGGGGTTTATTGTAATGGGAGGTATATGCATTTGGATGTACACTAAAAACTGTTGAACTGTGTGTTGCAAAAATAGGCGTTTTCTAATTGAGTAAATCTCTCCACAGACCACTGATCAAACAGGAGAATGCATGGTGCACATTTGAAACCACCTACCCTGATGTTACACCTTTGCAGAAAAGAAAACGTAGCATTTGGTATCTAGTATTTCATCTGTGCATCTTTTCTGTTGTATCAATGAGCTACAAAAACTGCTCACTTCTCCAGCTATAATCAAAGTTAGAACTTTCAGCCTGTTGAGTTGTGGCTCATCCATATTAGATAAATCCAGAACCTCTGATGATCCTTCACCATCTGCTGACACAGTATTCTAGAATCTTTTAGCATACTCAGAAGTAGCGTTGGTAGCAGTTGTTGTTTTCACTTGCCATTGGGAGCAGGCGAGAAGGCAGGAGTTCTAAGGATTCACATATGGGAGTGAGAGAGAGAGAGAGGATTGTGACATGGTATTTCCTGCAGGGGTCGTTAGCTCCC
The DNA here is from genome assembly GCF_900747795.2 of Erpetoichthys calabaricus. NCBI lineage: Eukaryota > Metazoa > Chordata > Cladistia > Polypteriformes > Polypteridae > Erpetoichthys > Erpetoichthys calabaricus. Next base: position 180,726,989 of record NC_041398.2, read on the forward strand.
TGATTGGAATAAGTTCTTTTGTAATTGAGGCATTTTAAGAAACCCATAATTTTATAGATACTGTATAATGTAAAAAGGCGATATCCCTCCCATAGTGATACAGCGATAAGAAATCACATATGAGAAAATAACAGCTTTCTTTAATGACGATTTACATGGCATAACAGATGAAAGGAAGCCATAGCAAGACTTTTATCAAGGTGGGACCTCGATGTAAACAGTCTGCCATTTTCGTTGCTGTGCTTGAAGGGTTCTCAGGACCAGATGACGATAACTCCCATCAGTCCGTCGGCTTCCAGGTGTTTGGCTGCTGTCCAAGTCTTTCATACTGTTTTCTCCACGTGTAGGCCCTTACTTAGGTAAATCATGTCATTCCAAACAAGGCAAAGAGAGGCACGCTGACTCTTAACACACAGAAATAGTAAATGTTGCCCGTTTGTCTCTGTCTATCTTGTCCTATGCTTGGCCTAGCAGTTCTAAATGCTAAGCCCCTTTGTACTAAATCTGGCTCAACTGTGCACGTAAAAAGAAAAGAAAAAAACAGATTTAAAATGTCTGCACAGAGCACAGTGACATTAAACTTATTAGTCTGATTACACATGGTAGCTGCAGGTTGACAGGTGCATGATGGAGAACAGCCTGGGAGCCTGGGATGAATATGAGAGTGTGTGTGGAGAGTAGACAATGAGAGGTGAGATGTGACTTGCTTGTAACATTTGTTAGGGTTATTGATTTGCTGGTGAAGTAAAATAATAAATACATTCTGTTGTCTCACCTGCTTGTCATATCTATCTGTGTCAGTCTCTCCAATCTCAGTACGCATTGCAATATTTTAATCATGGGAGATGCATATTAAAATGCATGTATGTAAAGAAAAAATCTAAGGTACCAAACAGGCCAATGAGTAAAGCAAGTGAGCTTAACCCTACTCAGGCAGAATGTGTATTTGTGTTGGACTAAAGTAGTAAGTTTTCAGCCTGGATTTATAGGCTGAGACTGAAGGAGCATCTCTTATACAAGCAGTGAGATTGTTCCATACAGTGGTTGAAGTGGCCTGGCACCTCATCCCAAACTCTTTGATTGAATGTTGACATATTCATACACTCGAAGCTTCATGATGGGGAAGTTTTGTTGACCTGTAGCTATGAGCTTGACCTATTACTAATATTTCATCAATCCATTGAATCAATAGACCAGCATCATGCTCTGATCTGCTAGGTAAACAAGGCCTTATCTTCTTACTTTTGTGTAAAAACGAGGATTTTGAAATCAACCCTAAACCTAACCATAAGCCAATGTAATCATTTAAGAATAGGAGTTACATTGTCATATTTCAACTTTAAGTTCTTGTAATTTTGTTCTTGCAATTAATTTAGATTTAACTGAAAGCTGCATAAAAATGTATTGCAGTATTCAGTCATAATAGAAATAAATGCATGAGTTCATTTCTCTTTATCCACCATATTTAAAAACCATCTTAATCTGCTTTAATAAGAGTGTTTTGATCACAGGTGAGCATCTCATTTTGTTACCTCATGCTTGTAGACTACTTGAGAGATATTTGCTATCTTTACAACGTTGGCAACACATTTAGGCATGTTTACATAAAATTCACAAAGCACTTGCTGTTGTTGACATTTCTGTCTGCCTGTCTCTCTTCACATCAAACACCTTGACATTCAATGCAATGATTTTGTTGAAATTTGGTAGACTTATTCTCCAAGGTAATTTGCCATGAAAGTTTAATTTTTATTGAGATGTCTCAGATAGACTGTGCTACAAATTGTTGAGACTTGAAAAACATCCTATTTAAAAGCATTAGAAAATTTTCAAAACCATTAAAGCCAAATGGGATAACATTTTGTGTGACCTCCACTACTGATTCAGTTACTGTTCCTAATTTAAATAATTTCAGTTTGTACATTTTTGTCTTATACTAGCACTGTAGCTACTCCTCACAGTAAAACAGATTTCTAATACATGATGTTGAAGTGCCAGAGGAATTGCGCCCGTGATATTTAACTTGCCTTCTCATCAGCGGGTTGTACAAACCTGTGCATTGACAACTCATTTCTATTGCTTCAAGTTATAACAGGTCAGTTAAATGATCTTCATAATCATAAAAATTTTAAAAAATGCAAGCAAGGAAAGAAAGAAGTCACTTAATGTATAGAGAAATAAATGAAGAACCAAAAAAGAGCTCTATAGGAGTGTCTGTTATGCATACTGTATATACAGTATGTATTCAAGATTTACATTACAGCGATCCCTCGCTATATCACGCTTCGCCTTTCGCGGCTTCACTCTATCTCGGATTTTATATGTAAGCATATTTAAATATATATCGCGGATTTTTTGCTGGTTCGCGGATTTCTGAGGACAATGGGTCTTTTAATTTCTGGTACATGTCTTCCTCAGTTGGTTTGCCCAGTTGATTTCATACAAGGGATGCTATTGGCAGATGGCTGAGAAGCTACCCAACTTACTTTTGTTTCTCTCTCTCTCTCTCTCTCTTGCGCTGACTTTCTCTGATCCTGACGTAGGGGGTGTGAGCAGGGGGGCTGTTCGCACACCTAGACGCTACGGACGCTCGTCTAAAAATGCTGAAAGATTATCTTCACGTTGCTACCTTCTGTGTGCAGCTGCTTCCTGAAGCGACATGCTGCATGGTGCTTCGCATACTTAAAAGCTCAAAGGGCACGTATTGATTTTTCACTCTTTGTTTTCCTCTGTCTCTCTCTCTCTCTCTCTCTCTCTCCCTGCTCCTGACGGAGGGGGTGTGAGCTGCCGCCTTCAACAGCTTTGTACCGGTGGTGCTTCGCATACTTAAAAGCCAAACAGCCCTATTGATTTGTTTGGTTTTCTCTCACTTTTTGACATTCAGTGCTCCTGACGCGCACTCCTTTGAAGAGATATGTTTGCATTCTTTTAATTGTGAGACAGAACTGTCATCTCTGTCTTGTCATGGAGCACAGTTTAAACTTTTGAAAAAGAGACAAATGTTTGTTTGCAGTGTTTGAATAACGTACCTGTCTCTCTACAACCTCCTGTGTTTCTGCGCAAATCTGTGACCCAAGCATGACAATATAAAAATAACCATATAAACATATGGTTTCTACTTTGTGGATTTTCTTATTTCGCGGGTGGCTCTGGAACGCAACCCCCGTGATGGAGGAGGGATTACTGTACTCTAAAAACTACTTCATAGTTGTATTTTAGGTTCATTAAAATGAATTCGCTGACACTGTAAGTTATTGGGAAACTGACACGATCACTGATGTTGTATCTAATGCTGTGTTCTTCAGTGACTTTGTTCACTGAATATTCGCCTGGAAATTTGGTGTGCAGCCAGCTAAGACAAACATTTTTCTCCAAGAACCCCATGATGACGCTTTGCGAGATCAGCTTAGACATCACTAAAATGTAGAAGCCATGCATAGGACTTTCACTCAAGGTTACAGTAAGACACTACTTTGCATATGCATGTCATCCCAACTCTATCCAGCCTGGTTTGCATCTGCATACATTTAAAAAAATACTTTAATTTGAGGGATACATTAGCTGACCATAATAAGAATATTAAGAGTACTGCCAAATGATATATAACACTGATCTCACCTCAGTCTCTGTCTCAGTACCACATGGCTAATTTTAATTTTTTTTTTTTTTGTTCTTTATTTCGCTTTATACAATTTCTTGTATTAGGAATTTGTTAGTTTTCGCATACCCCTTGGGTTCAGAGCACAGGGTCAGCCATTGTACAGTGCCCCTGGAGCAATTACAGGTTAATGGTCTTGCTCAAGGGCCCAGCAGAGTAGGATCTCTTTTGGCAGTGACGGGAATTCGAACCGGCAACCTTCTGGATACCAGCACAAATCCTTAGCCTCAGAGCCACCACAATTTGCATGCATAACTAGAAATGTGCTGCCCTTATGAGTCAAAAACATGCCTTAAAGGAGCCCTCTCCCTCCCCTTTCTCAAGTCAGAAAGAGACCCTGTGAAATAATAATAATGAAATATTTATTACTTTTTAGAAGGCGTTTCTATTTTCTTGATGTAAGAAAACATGCAAAGTATCTACACAGGTAAATAAATTTCCTCTTGGGGATTAATAAAGTATCTATCTATCTATCTATCTATCTATCTATCTATCTATCTATCTATCTATCTATCTATCTATCTATCTATCTATCTATCTATCTATCTATCTATCTATCTATCTATCTATCTATCTATCTATCTATCTATCTAATAAACTAAAAAGAAGTTCCATCTACGTCTAGAGCCCTAACTACAAACAATGCAATGAGTCCAGTTCAGTGCTACCACTTTAAGGCATGGGCAATGTTTGGCCCAAGATTGGAAATCTGTGAACACAATGACATTTTTATTTTTTTTTACATATTGATAGTTTGTGGTGATTTGTTGTATTTTATTTGTGTTTATCGGTCAAGCTGCCTCTTTTGTGCAGAGAATAGCACTGGAGCATTACAGCTCAGATAACCTTTTTGGCCAAAATAAATGGTCCAGCACAGTTGATAAACACTTCACTATCCTCTGTAACACTTAGAAGAACATTGCACCACTTTATTCCACTCAAATTTACTTCACTTCGTTCTTCCCCATTGACTTCAATGCATTTTGCAGAGTTCCGCGAAGTTCCTGAACATTTCCGTGATTTTGCCAAACTCAAAAACAAAATGAACTCAGCAGTGTTTGCTCATCACTACTGGGTATCCATTATGGTCCACTACAGCCAACACTTTTAAATTGAGACTTTCAACACTGATTTAACTTTTCATTGGAGACTTCTTTTACCTTTTATTGGCTAACTAAAAAGATTACAATATGCATGCTTTCGAGGCAACTCAGGTACATCTTGCCTGAAGAAGGGGCCTGAGTTACCTCGAAAGCTTGCATATTGTAATCTTTTTAGTTAGCCAATAAAAGGTGTCATTTTGCTTGGCTTTTCTCTACATTCATAATGGCTAACACGGTACAACACCTTAGTACTACAGACTTCTTTCAAAAATTGTATTCTTAAGAAATTTGAACTACAAATAGTTATAGGCCCTCCAGAACTAACAGTAGTATAAAAATAATTTTTATATTACTTACAGCAGGTGAAAGCTAATTTTATCCACAACAAGCTAAATTGCATCCAGAAGCAGTATTTGAAAACCGGTCTAGATATCATATCAGTTGTACAGTCAAATGCAGGAAAAACCATGTCAGATTTGCTGATAACACCAGAATGATTGGCTAATATACAAAATTTCACAAATGTGGTGCAGTAACAAGAGCAGGCCTTTAACATCAGCAAGTAGATGTTTTCTAGAAGCACAGAGCCACACCTCTACCTGTATCAGTGGAGCAGAAGCAGAATGTGGCAACTCATTTAACTTGTTTATTAATAAATACCTAATAACGTGGGATGTTCAAAAAACAGCTAAGGAAATGAAGAATGAATACATGAAGAAATTTGAACTCTTGGTAACAAAATGACACAGAACGGTCATCTAGGCATGACATCAGTAGAAAAAATTAAACATTAAGATTACCATCAGTCGAGGAGATCTTACTAAATAATGCCAAAATAAGACATGTACTAACATAAGTATTTCTAGTTGCACCAGAGAAAAACTTTTCTTGTCTCAGGGATTGAGTGATTGAGCACTAAGAATTTTTACCCAAACTTCGTATGCATCATCTTGAAGCACACTCATGTTCTAATTGATATCCTGTTACACCAACAATATCAAAAGGCATACATTTTCCATCATATATTAAACATTTGTATATATTGCTGAATTGTTTTTCTGTACTATTTATGTTTAGTTAATTTCTTTTCATTCCTGTGCTCTGTCATTGCCAAGGTAGATTTCACACACCTTGCCCATCTGCCTAAAATGTGCACGTTAGTTTAACTGGCTGTTATAAGTTGTGGTGGACTGGCTTCTTATCCATAGCTGTTTCCTACCCTGAGTCCAGTGCTGCTGTGATAGGCTCCTTACATATGTGAACCTAAAATGGATTAAGAATGTTATGTTACGTAATACATTGTATCAAAATAAGTAAATAATGAAAGACTACGCAGCTGTTTAAACTGATTATATTTTGATTGCCTAATTAGCCTTGGAGCACTTATACCACTGCAAGGCACACGTCTTCCAGAAAAGTGAGTAATGATGTTTTTGGCCCGGTCTTGACATTACCATTTTTATTACTAAATAATTCACCCACTAAAATCCAAGCATTCCCTAGTGTATTACACAAGAGTACTGCTCTTTGGTGCATCAACATGAGGTTAACCTATACTTGTAAATCATGCATATATATCCTAACACAATAGCAGTCTAAGGGTTGTTGTTTCTTCTGTGCCTAAAGGTGCAAATTCCAACATTCAAAAATCACTTGCAGGAAAATATGGTTCTTTCAAAACAAATTTTTCAAGCCCAGGCATACACAGTTCATACCAAAATATTAACACAATGTGGATTTCAAGACAATATTAATACTTTCTTTGTACCCAAAAGTGTTTTGGGGAAATACCGTGTGGGTTTCTGATCTGTACTACAAACTAAACAAACCTGTCAGCTTTGTTTAATTAACAAATTAACAAATAAAGGGGATCCTTTTGTTTTTTGTCAAAGTTCCGATTGTCTGGCCTTATGTAGACATGAGCTTTGCAAACATATGGCTGATTAAGTTTACATTAAAATAGCTTCCTGACATACATACTGTATATGGTCATATTTGAGCAAATTTGCATCACTAATAATACAATCAAAGTAAGTTAAATTAGGAAAAGATTCAGAATTAAACTCAAAGGATTACAAACCATCCATCCATCCATCCATTACCCACCGCTTATCCGAGGTTGGGTTGTTGGGGCAGCAGCCTAAGCAGGGAAGCCCAGACCTCCCTCTCCCCGGCCACCTCCTCCAGCTCCTCTGGGAATACCCCGAGACGTTCCAAGGCCAGCTGGGAGATATAATCCCTCCAGCGTGTCCAGAGTCTGCCCCGTGGCCTTCTCCAAGTGGGGCATGCTCAGAACACCCCCCCCAGGGAGGCGTCCAGGGGGCATCCTAACCAGATGCCCGAACCACCTCAACTAACTCCTCTCAATGCGGAGGAGCAGCGACTCTACTCCGAGTCTCTCCCAGATAACTGAACTCCTCACCTTATCTCTAAGGGAAAGTCCGGCCACTCTGTGGAGAAAACTCATTTCGGCCGCTTGTATCCGCGATCTTGCTCTTTCAGTCACTACCCAAAGCTCATGGCCATAGGTGAGGGTTGGAACGTAGATCGACTGGTAAATCGACAGCCTCGCCTTTTGGCTCAGCTCTCTCTTCACCACGACGGACCGTTGCAGAGCCCACATTACTGTTACAAACCAGAACAGAAAAATAAATGAAAGAACAAAATGAGCAGAAAAAAGAAAACTCATGTCAATACATCATATAAGCACAGCTGTAACTGCGTTTTTTCCAGAATTTCAAAATCAAGCGGTTACTGAGTTGCCAAGGTAGGATCCAGCATGAGTCAAATGTGTAACAAAAAAATCCTCTGTCTAATAAAGTTTGTTTTAAAAAAGTTTAGTGAAAATTTAAAAAGGAACAAAAAATCAGAAAATAAATCGCACACAGAATAAGAGGCAAAAAGGTTTCTTCTCTGTTCCATTACAATCTTAGCTTTCCCTTGTTAAACATCAGTTACTTTCTATACTTAAAGGTTGAGTTACTTCTCTATGGTGAACTTACGTAGGCTTCACTTCAGTACATTCTGTACGTATGGTTTGAAACTGTTTGCCCTACATGACGTGCCAACTGCAAGGTACATCATAAACTGAACTAGTCTATAGTCGGAATGACAGGAAATAATTACAGAAGCTAAATTGGCCCTAGAGTGTAATTGGGGTGTGTGTGTGTGTCCTCGCCCTGCAATGGACTGGCGCCCTGTCCAAGGTTTGTTCCTGCCTTGTGCCCTATGCTAGCTGGGATAGGCTCCAGCAGACCACCTTGGCCCTGTTCAGGATTAAGCGGATTAGAAAATTACTGTCATTTACAATTTAGCTTGTAGGGGTTATAATAGAACCTCCAATTGGATATGAAATAATATATAGGCAAACATTTTAACATAACTAACAAAACAGTTCAAATCAGTTAAATTAATTTAACATAATCTAACTAACTAACAAATGGTTCTCACAACAGCATTTCTGTTTTTGAAAAGATCTATGACTTCAATTATGGGATATGATTTAATATCATTGAAGTACTCCAGAAGGAAAAAAAGCAAATCATAAAATAAAAGATAAAGAGAAGGCATGTTTGGAAGAGAACAAAGAGACAGTTCACTCAATTTTCGGAGGAAATATTTATTGAAAAACACAAAGTAGTCCAGGAGTATTAAGATCAATGGCAAAAATATTGCAATATGCTTCCCAATAGCAAACAATGGATGTAAACCAAAGATATTCTGAATTTTGCATTCAGACTGCCTTTTAATAAGAACAGAAAAAGGAATTAAAGTTAAAAAATAAGAAGCAAAACTCAAATATTAAACTTCTAAATTGTGAAAACACTTTGATATTCTGACCAAAACAGGAAATGCTTAATGACAAGTAACTGAAGTAACTAGAGAAGTAGTAACTCAGGGAATATTTATCCCTGCATTTTTGAAGACTGCAGAAGTTACGGGGACTATATAAGATATAATGACCATTTGAACCAATGGCCTACTAAAGATAAAAAGAAAAAGGGGGATGTTGCAAGGTGAGTGATATGATATTTTAGGTGTGGGACACTTTTTTGAATAGTGTGTAAGTGGTCCATCCTCCTCATGAGACAGTCGGAACCCAGGTCCTATGTCCTCAAGTCCATTGGAACAGCCAGGGTTTTACTGTTTATTTTGATTTAATACATTCACTATAATCTTTATTCACTTAAGTGTTTTGCTTGAATAAATTAGAATTTATTACCCTTTTACAGTAGTAGCAGGAGTCTGATGAATGTGAATTTCCCATTGGGATTAATAAAGTATCTATCTGTCTATCTATCTATCTATCTATCTACACTACGTGGCCCTTGGCTTTGCACAAAACATGAACATCACCAATCCTAATGTTGAAACATAAATCCTCAGTGGACACCTCCCGACTGGTTTTCTTAATACCGCTACTGTGCATAATACCTCATATTATTTTTATTTAGCAATGCACGCATTGTTTCTTTTGGTTGAATATACTATTGTTTTTAATGAAGCGGCACAATTACGATATTTTGGTTAAATTCTGCATACCTTAAGGAAATGTGACCTAATGACATTCAACCACAGATAAGCCTTCTCATGTATAGCTTTTTACAATATAACCATAAATTACCTTAATTATTATAATTGTGGGTTAAATATGTACATTTGGCATAGCAGGGAATAATGGAAAACCTATAAAAAATAAGCACTAAAGAATGATGCCAAAATCTGAAAATGTTTTTATTGAAAAAAATTTATTTAATAAGGATAAGACTGCAAATGTTACAACAATGGCTATTTCATCTCCCTGAAATGCACTTTATATTTCAAATAAATCAATTTTAAAAAGATAATGGTGTTTTTATTTTTATTATTTTTGCATTCAGTATTTCATTTCAACTAATGTACAGTATTACAGACCAATAAGGCAGTATAATAATAATAAAAAAATTATCTAGCAGCAATATTCAAATTCCATTTCCCTACCAAGAAAGACAGAACAGACATTTAAAGGCATAGCCACAAGGTTAGGAAAGTTTCAGCATGTTTAGATAATTAGGTATAACAATGATAAAGGCCTGCCAAATTAAAAGAAATTAAAACACACACATCAAAATAAGAAACCAAGTTGTTGTTCTTCAAAAGGTAAATTTTATTTTAAACGTTTCAATTTAAATAAAACATTAACACATAACCTCTCATATTTCTAATTGTAATATAGTTGATGAGATAGGATTCCTGCAGTCTAGGGGCCTCATGTATAACGCCGTGCATAGAATTCACACTAAAACATGGTGTACAGACAAAAACAGAAATGTGCATAAAAACAAAAAAATCCAGATGCATAAATCTGTGTGTACGCCAACTTCCACATTCTTCCGCTACATAAATCCTGGTCTGCGTGAAATGTAACATATAAATAGCCTCTTAAGTTTAGCGTTCTTTGAAAAAACAATGGCAAAAGCACAGGGAAAAAAAGAATTTCAGCGAATACCAAGTGGAGGCAATGAAAAATGTACTATTTGTTGGTTTAAGCAGTGATATAAACAACAAAAGAAAGTTGATCAAGTGACATAGAGTGGTGGAGAAACTCAAAAGTTCAAGTTCAGAAAGTCGCACAGTGCCCGAAATAAAAAAGAAGTTGTCAGATATCAAAGTCAAGTCGTAGCCTTAAGTGTATTAAGGAACAGAGAAAAGAAAAAACAGAGACACAGTGGAAAAAAAGGTTGAAATTTCCACTTTAATCACAGTTTATTTTGTCATTAAAGTACAACATCATAAAATTCATCTTAAAATTGTTTAATTTACTAGTTTCTCAAATCCCATCGTAACTAAAGTAGCACGTTAAATGCTTTGTATTCTAAATGTTCTTCTGTGTAATCTATGTGTGTGAATCACTAAGTGCTTCTTAAACAGGCTTTCTCTTACACCGACAGGACACAAAATACATTACATTCATGATATTACAACTCTCTGAACAATTTAAATACTAAGATGTATAACTGATATCATTTTCATGATGATAGGAATTAAAGCATATATAAAACATGGGGGCAAGGTGGCAGTGGTAGCGACGAGCTGATGCCGTACAGAGATTGTTCCTGCCCCTCGAAAAAATGATTTATTGCAGCAGTACTGTCTCTTTCAAACATACTAACCCCCAATTCCTGTCCTTCCTTTTCTTTCTCCAAATAACCAATTGCCACACAATCAGCTCTTTCATAAATGTCAAGTAATCTGTAAGCTTAGAACGCTGATTTTTCTAAACTTTTAAGGAACATTGAAATATCTTTGTAGTACATGTTTAATTATTCCATCCATCTATCCATCTAGGGTCGCAGCAGTCCCAGCAACCATACAGCGCGAGGCAGGAACAATCCCAGAACGGGGTGCAAGTTCATTGCTACCGCTGCCCACTGTGTCCACACATTTAATTATTAACAATATACATTATTTAAATTAAGTTAGAATCTGTATAATGCAATATATATATATATACTTTACTGCATTTCATCTTAAAAATGATATCAAGAGCTCCAAGAAGATAGCACTTGGAAATCTAAATCGACTTAGAAGCCAGTCGTCATCATCTTCTATTGAATTGAATTCCTTTATTGTTATTGTATGGTACAATGAGATTCAATATGCAAATCTTCCATAAACTTATTTTCCTATAAAATGGTAAAATAACAACAATAATAATAATACTGTAAAAAAAATGAAAAATATGCAATATGAAAGCATAAGTTCTACCGGGAGCAGTGTGTTTAGAGTGTGTTTAGAGTTCTTGGGATGAAACTGTTTCTGAACCACGATGTCCCTACAGGAAAGGCTCTGAAGCATTTGCTGAATGGGAAAATTCAAATAGACTGTGCGCATGGCTAAGGCAGCGTGTGCTAGAAGCTGTATCCTGATAATTCTCTCCGCTCTTGGCACAATCTGCCATAGAGCTTTCCGATGAGCTGCTGCATAGCTGTGATTCCACACTCGGATACAGTGGGTTAAAATACTCTGTATGGTGCACTGAGAGTAACAACGCTAAAGCAGCTTTGGTATTTGGACTAGTTTGGCAATTCCTTGCACCATTATATGGTTACAGGTTGACTACAATCAGATGCCTTAAACTAAAAAACAATATGCGGTTAATTTCAGTGTATTTCAAAAAGCTGCGTCAGGGGTGTGAATCTAAAAAACAAAGGGAAACCACACAGGAAGAGTAGCACTGCTTTGATGCTGGGTGCCGGCAGTTTGCAAAACCGAGACGAAATCTTGTGTATGCAATGGTTTGAGCTTGCGTGAGTATGTGCGTGGCTTTTTATACATTGTGATATAACTGTGGAAATGGGTGTACCCAACATTTTTTGTGCATACGCACTGTTTATACATGTGGCCCCAGCTGTGCAAAAGAATAAAAACTTAAAATATTCCTTAAAACACTGTTAATTTCTCCATGATGGTTTCAGTATTTATCTCAGTAATAACATTCCAAATGTATTTATTGCTTTATCTTATTACTTTGCTAATTATATTTCTGGTTAGACCTTTCTTCAAGTTCACAATAATAACAGTGAGAGTTGAATAGTAATTGTCAAGTTTCTTAGGTAGTTAGTATCTATACATATTAATAAAAGGTAAAGCCCTCACTGACTCACTGACTGACTGACTGACTCATCACTAATTCTCGAACTTCCCGTGTAGGTGGAAGGCTGAAATTTGGCAGGCTCATTCCTTACAGCTTACTTACAAAAGTTAGGCAGGTTTCATTTCGAAATTCTACGTGTTATGGTCATAACTGGAACATGTTTTTTGTCCATATACTGTAATGGAGGAGGCGGAGTCACGTATCGCGTCATTACGCCTCCTACGTAATCACGTGAACTAAAAACAAGGAAGAGATTTACAGTATGAGTCAAACGTGGGAACGAAGGTAAATGACGTTAATTTTTGAGTGTCTTTTAATACTGTGTAAGCATACATATTAACACATGTGCAATTAAACGTGTGCATTTACGGGGTGATTTCTCAGTCTTAAAAGCTCGCCTTTTACTAAAAAGGTAAATGCAAAACTATTTTCAATCATTCTATGATCTGCTTCTCACAACTGAAGGCACCGTGGCTGATGCTATGTCACTTGCTGGCCAACCATAAGCGTTACCTGGTAGGTAACCAGCCACTCACTTCACTCCCTTACGGGAATCGAACCTCTGAGGTTTTCTTTTGTTCTTAATTAAAATTTAAAAGCAATACTTCACCGCTGCTAAGCCCCTCTAGCGCTGACGTCCGAGGTTCGATTACCGTAAACAAGTGCAGTGAGTGTGTACGCCTGATGAGCCAAGAATAAGGGGGAAAGACGTGTCGCGTACTCTTTGCATTATTGGACAGTAAACTATTTTCAACCATTCTATGATCTGCTTCTCACAACTGAAGGCACCGTGGCTGATGTTACCTCACTTGCTGGCCAACCATAAGCGTTACCTGGTAGGTAACCAGCCACTCACTTCACTCCCTTACCGGAATCGAACCTCGGACGTCAGCGCTACAGGCAAAGCCCCTAAAATTGCGTCACAGCGTGTGGTTCGTTTATTTGACAACATGTAGATCGGGGTAATTACATTCACGGCATTCGTAGTCTGATTCACAATCTGATTTTATGGGTGGTTACCTACCAGGTAACGCTTATAGTTGGCCACCAAGTCAGGTCGAAGTGATCACTGGAGTGAAGGCAGCTTCACAAAAAAACAGATACTTAACAAACTGTCATTAGTATATTTTCCCTCAATTTAAAAAGGTTTTCTTTTCTTCTTAATAAAAATTTAAAAGCGGTACTTCGCCGGTGCGAAGCGCGTGGATTTGACCGACTGACACATACAGACATATTCATGAGTGCAGGTACTTCGGAAAGAAAGCACCGTGTAAACCTAAAGTTTAAATTAAGTTCATAGACCTACAAAAGGTTGCCATTCATTTGAGGCAAGATTGCTTTTCTTCTGTACAACTATATGTTGCATTCTCAAGAGTGTGCTTGCACGGCTTCGGATATAGATATATATATATATATATATATATATATATATATATATGTATGTATGTCTATATATAAATATGTAAGCTTATAAGTACTGCCTTACTTCTCTTTAAGAAAGGAAGATGTAATGATACTTGATTTAAACGATTCCATGTCTTCCTGGGTTGGCTTAGCTTATTGTCAATATCTTTACACCTTTTTTTAAGACTTATTGACTGAAACGGGCTTTCACGAAAAAAGTTAGTGCTTTGCTACAGGATACACCCTCCATAAGTTAAGCAAGTAAAAATAAAATATATATTTCTGTTTTATTTAAACCTTTTAAGTTCGTATGCATAGCCCCATTTGGCTGTTTAATTTTTTTTTTTCTTTCTTCAGTAATATTTAATCTCCTTAAAGAAAAAGAACATATCCATTTTACATTTTTTGTATCTCTTTAGTAATATTTTAGTGTAAAAGGATAACCAGTATTTAAACCTTTTATGTTACTTTATAAATTTATTTTACACAATATTGAAAAATTAATAAGAAAGCTACATATTTTGGCAGCTGCTGCTTTAATTTTCAATGAAATGAAAAAACCTCTCCAAGAGAAAACGAAACCCTCATTTAAAAAAGTTTGCTGCAGATGACTTAACTGAAAATAAATGAATAGTTCCTATGTGTATAATACATATTTATCTATTTTACTTATGCCTTTATTCCAGCAACTTGCAACATCTGAGGTACAATTTGTTACATTACTTTTGTTTTTTGCAGCACAGGCAGGTGAAGTGATTTCCTCAGGGTCACAAAGTGGTGTCAGTACCAGGATTTGAACTGACAAGCTCCGGGTTTACTGAAATATTACTGAAGAAAGAAAAAAAACGAAAACGGGCAAATAGGGCTATGCATACAGATGTCCATCCATCCATTATCCAACCCGCTATATCCTAAATACAGGAGCCAATAAGTAGATATGTATATATACAGTATATATATATATTATATATATATATATATATATATATATATATATATATATATATATATATATATATATATGTGAATGTATGTATGTATATATGTATGTCTATATTTATATCTATATATATATATATATGTAGATATGTAAATTTGTATATGTATATATATATGTATATGTGGATGTGTATATGTATATATATGTATATGTAGATATGTGTATATGTAGATATGTATATATATGTATATATATTTATGTATATATATAGTTACATAACCTCTTTAACACACTACTTCTCCGCTGCGAAGCGCGGGTATTTTGCTATATGTAGATATCTGTATATGTAGATATGTATATATATATGTATATATGTATATGTATATATATATGTTTACATAACCTCTTTAACACACTACTCCTCCGCTCCGAAGCGCGGGTATTTTGCTATATATATATATGACAGCAACACTCATAACAATGACAACACAATTACATATATATATATGTAGATATGTATATATATGTGTGTCAATCTATCTATCTATGTATGTCTATATATATATATATATATTGTGGTGCCATGTCCATGCCCGGCCGGGACGCCTAGGAGGAGTGGAGGAGGGCTTGTGCCTCCTCCAGGACACGAGGGGGCGTCCTCCCTGGTGGCTTTGGGGACCACGGGTACGGAACTTAGAAGCTCAACCCTGTAGGGGCCCGTGGTCACCGCCAGGGGGGGCCCCGATGCCTTGGGAACATTGTCCCTCAGTACTTCCGCCACACCGGGAAGTGCTGGGGGAAGAGACTTGAGGGCACCCGGTGGACTTCCGGCTTCTCCTTGGGAGCTTCCGCCACACAGGGGTGTGGCTACGGAGGTCCTGAGGATGCACCTGGAGCCCATCCGGGGCACATAAAAGGGGCCGCCTCCCTCCAGTCAAGGGCGAGAGTCGGGAGGAAGAAGACGTAGCGTGTTGGAGAGGAGTGGAGGCAGACCGAGAAAAGAAAAGGCATTGTGTTGTGGCCAGGACTTTAAAGGGGGTGATTGGTGCTTTGTGCACTGGGTTTGTGCAAGATAATTGTAAATAGAATGTATAATAAACGTGTGGTGGACTATAATATGGTGTCCATCTGTGTGTGTCCGGGCTGCGTATCACAATATATATATATATATATATATATATATATATATATATATATATATATATATATATATATATATATATATGTAGATATGTATATATATGTGTATATATATGTAGATGTGTATATATGTAGATATGTAAATATTTATGTATATATATGTGTCTGTGTGTATATATATATATATATATATGTGTGTGTGTGTATGTATATGTGTGTGTTTATGTATGTGTGTATATATATGTTGATATGTGTATATATATATATGTATATATATGTGGATGTGTATATGTATATATATATATGTAGATATGTATATATATGTATATGTATATATATGTTTATGTGTGTGTGTGTGTGTATATTATATATATAAAAGACAGCAATACTCATAACAATGACAACACAATTACATTGACAATCATGTTACGTTATTTTTAAAATGTTTCCTTTTTTTTTCATAACCTCTTTAACACACTACTTCTCCGCTGCGAAGCGCGGTATTTTGCTAGTATTAAATAGAATTAAAAATCCAGCCTTTTTCGTGAAGACCTGTCATAGACACCTAGCACACTGATTATCAAATCTTGAGATATGCTTGATTAATTTTGTTAACTTTCAGGTTTGTTATTTCAGTTTTGTGAAAAATGTAGAAATTGTTTGCTTTGACCGTTTTTTAGAGACCTTTGACAAAATATCGATTAGTGTGGATATTTTACTAGTTGTTAGTGGAATCCATGCATTAAGGGCAGGTGGGGCATTGTCCTCATTTCCCAGCAGATGATGATGCTGTGCAAAAATTAAGTAAGTAGTTAACTTGCCTCAATCATGTTAGCATTGTTAAAATGTTTTTAAGAAACTCAGCTCTTTTTTCACAATCAAATTTGTCTAATTTTCCATGATGCAATTTCTTATTTAAAACATTATTTGTTATTGAAGTATGTGACATTTTCTTTGTGCCTGTTTCTAGGTTGCTTTGGCCAGCCCTTCAAGCCTGCTTTGTTCATGGCATACTCTGCTACACTTGTATATACTGAACTATTCAGTTCCACCTTGGGGTTTGAAGGTTAGTGCCCTTTTAAGTGAACCATTACTTTGTTTGTGATATGTTGTGATATGTGCTTAAAGGGTGTGTGAACATTATTATTGTGAATCATGTTTGCTAGTTATTTTCAATACAATTTAAAATTTTGCCTATTGAAAAAAAAACAGAAAGTTATGAATTTTAATTTGCATTTCAGTTTTTAGTGTAGAGTATTTGATGTTGAGATATAGCTGTGCCTGGTGTATTTCAATTAATATTGTATATTTTCCTATAGCATTATGTACAAATTATCTGTTGTGGCAGAAATGACAGATTTCCCGATCAAACTTTGGCGTGCCAACTGGGTCATTTTGTTTACTATAAAGGACAAATAAACCAAAGTAATGCCTGTCTTGGCAGGGTTGCCCTGAATCCTGGGCCAAACTAACAAAAGAATTTATTAACTGAGAGGTCACTTTGTAAGAGGAGTTCTGTCTAGTGGCTCGTCCTGGATTCAAATGACACCTCCTTCCAGAAGTCGGGTATTCTTATGGAAGGATCAGAGTCAAATTCCCCTTACTGGGTGTTTTTTTGGTGCTGGGGGAAGAGAAGGTGAAGGCACAATGTTAGCAATAGTGCTCCCATTCTTTCTATAGGTTATTACATACCTTGACACAGCCTATAAGGGGATCTTCTGACATGCATGCACGACACTGTCTATTTTGGCATTTATTACCTGTAGAATTTTTTTTCTGGGCTTCAGAGTTCCTGAACAAGTTAAATACTTTTACCATTATTGCGCCAAGCCAATTTGTTTAGTTTATTTGTGCTGTGAATTTTAAAAATAAGCAACTTCAGTTGCTATAGTAATATTCCCAGAATTGTCCAAGAATGTGCAATGTGTGACATCATTGAGCAATAATATAAAAGGTTTGCGCATGCATTTCTAGCATAAATAAGATTACAATAATAACAGAATTTGTATGTGAATTTTGCGATAAAATATTGTTCCAGCTTAACATACTTGCTTTTGGTATCAAGATAATTGATTTTTAGTTAATATTTTGAAGTTAACAACAGATGGCTTGATTTTTGATAAAGACATTGACTTGAATTTTCAACTACATCTCATCTCCTGATCCTTATCGTTAACCATTCTTACTGTCTCTTTCTGAGTCAGAACTGAGATCTTTTTAATACTGTCCCTTGATGATTGTACTCTCTAATAACATTCTGTATGTTTTTATGGCATTATTCAGCTGATATCTCATTATCAATGGTGCTGGTGGTCTAATACATTGTGAAATTCAGTGTCCCTCCTTCACGCCCTCACACGAGGGGTTATCTTCTTCCTTGATTGCCCTCCAATGCTGCCTCTGATTTAATCTTCCACGCGGCTATTTCAGCTTGCATATTTACACCCTTTGCATTGTTTATTTGTGGTCAAACACATCATCTGCACTCACTCTCCCCAAGCCAGGATCATTCCTAAGACTGCTGGCACAAGAATGTAGGTCTTGTAGAGTTCTTTATGTACTTGATGATGTCTCTTTCTCTAACTCTCACTTTCTCACTCATTGCACACATACACACACACCTTTGCATGGCTTATCAGGGTGGCTCTGCTCCTTCTGATAGTGTCTTTCTCCCATGTCCATGTAGTTCCATCTGACTTTTCATTCCAAAAATGTCAGTTATTTGTATTTATCACAAGCACACAAAGCTATGATAAACTCATTAAAATTAGTTTTATTCCTAGTACATTAAGATTTCATATGACAAGAAACCATTCGTACATTTTCAAAACAGTATATTTCAGTTCAAGACCACCGGGGAATGCATAACCAACCTTTTTGCCAGATATAAAGAACCATGGAGACCAAAACGTTTATTTGGTCCAGGATTGCCGTTGACTAGAATTTTTGGTTTTTTGGCCATATTGCAGTTTTTACGTTTATGTAACTTAATATAAGCATAATTTTGTCAACCATTGATATGTGTGTTTCTGTATGCAGATCTTATTGTCATTTTATAGTAGTAAATTTGTGCTTTTAGGCTCTACCCAATGAAAAGCGCAGAAAATAAAAATCAACTGAAGTGACTCTGGAGTATGGTCCTAGTCTCTCACGGATTGTTTAATGTGAATTAAAAAGTTAAACTTATTTTCAGCTTTCTCAGTTCTTTTTCTAATTTAATGCATAGTAACTATTCATCCATCCATCCATTTTCCAACACGCTGAATCCGAACACAGGGTTACGGGGGTCTGCTGGAGCCAATCCCAGCCAACGCAGGGCATAAGGCAGGAACCAATCCTGGGCAGGGTGCCAACCCACCGCAGGACACACACTAGGGACAATTTAGAATCGCCAAACCACCTAACCTGCATGTCTTTGGACTGTGGGAGGAAACCGGAGCACCCGGAGGAAACGCACGCAGACACAGGGAGAACATGCAAACTCCATGCAGGGAGGACCCAGGAAGTGAACCCGGGTCTCCTAACTGCGAGGCAGCAGCGCTACCACTGCACCACAGTGCCGGCTGTATAGTAACTATGTTAAGTAAAAACAAAAAAAAATATCTACAGTATTTTTTAATTGTTCCTGTCCTAACTTACAGTTGCTAATTTAGTATAAAACATCAATAACTAATTTTAAGAATTCCAGGCTATTTTCAAGTCAAAAGCCATAGTGTGATAGATATAAAAATATTTTGTATTTACTTTATATACTGTATTGTAATAAATTGCATACTCATTAATCTTTCATTTAGTCTCAACTAGGGGATTGTAAAATCTCTAATCTCTGTGACTGGTGCTTCAGTACTTGTTTCTGTATTACCATAAGGAAAAGATGAGGGGATTTTAAATACCGGTGGGTTCTGTGGTTGATATCCATGTATTGGTAAAAGTGGTTCAGGTTTGAATTTTATAGGGCCAAGACTAGGGTCAAATAAGAGTATTGAGGGAAGAAGTGAACCAAGTGAAGGGTCTGGATCATCATCTGTGTCATTTGAAAAATAGGGAGTCATTATAAACACTTTAGTGAAACTACTAGCACTTTCAAGATCAAGTTCAGAAACCGGTAGCGGCAACAAAAAAGCCTGTCCAGAAGGATTTGGAAGTTCAGTGGCAGGTTGTGCTCCTCTCTTCCATAAAGATGTTAGTTGATTGAAGTTAAGAGAATGAGTAGGCAGCTGAAGAGATGAAATACCAGATCCTGATGAAGTAAGAGTGCCTGGAAAAGCACGCAGCCCATTTCTAAATGCAGAACCAGGCAGAGTGCGCATAGATCTAAAGTACTTGGGATAGTCTGTGATTTTCAAAAACCTGGAGGGATACTGTTTATTTGTTCCTTTAGGCAATTTATTTTCCTGGAAAAAAAAAAAAGAAAGAAACAACAAGGATTGACTATGTTACTAATCTCTTCAAATAACAGTTATAAATGTATGCTACATCTAATACTTTTCATGGTCATTTAGTCTTACCACCTACAAATACCATTCATTTCATTAACATTTTCCAGATTTCAGTGGCTTTCTTCACAAGCTTATTTGATCTACCATTACTAATAACTAATAATATCTCATTAACAGGTAGAAATGATTTTATGTAGCACCCTTCTGTGATAAACACAAAAATAAATAAGTAATAAGTACAAAAGTAGAATAGAGTTGTTTACATAATGTCAATTATGAACAAAAGTAATTTTGACACAGAAAAAATGAAAAGGTAAAACATTTCAGCAGTATAGCCAACATTTGTGTTTTTAACCAGATAGTCTTTCTCACAGGGTACAGATTACATTATATTTTTAATTTTAACATTATGGGTATAACTTTTTTTTTTAAATATTTGGAAATACACATTAACACTACCCTACCCTTTACTAGCAAAAGTAGTACTGGAAAGAGAAGCGATAAAGTCAGGGTCAGTGAGTAAGAGACAGGGACCTGTAATCTTGTGGTGCAACGTCCACTACTGTAATTGTTATTCCACAGTCTGCCTGCAGGCCACTAAGACTAATTAAAGTCATTCTAACACCCTATAATCATACAGCCTAATAACATCTTTACTCTTTGACAAGAGATCTGTTGCAATTATTTGTGCACACCTCTAAATTATTATTTAAGGTAAATTGTTTTGTTCAATTAAATATCATGTCTTGAATGTTCTAATATTTTGAACTTACTTTGTACACAGGACAGAATTATCCATCCATCCATTTTCTAACCCGCTGAATCCGAACACAGGGTCACGGGGGTCTGCTGGAGCCAATCCCAGCCAACACAGGGCACAAGGCAGGAAACAATCCTGGGCAGGGTGCCAACCCACCACAGGACACACACAAACACACCCACACACCAAGCACACACTAGGGCCAATTTAGAATTGGCAATCCGCCTAACCTGCATGTCTTTGGACCGTGGGAGGAAACCAGAGCGCCCAGAGGAAACCCACGCAGACACAGGGAGAACATGCAAACTCCACGCAGGGAGGACCCGGGAAGCGAACCCGGGTCTCCTAACTGCGAGGCAGCAGTGCTACCACTGCGCCACCGTGCCGCCCTGGACAGAATTATTCAATGACTATTTCTTCGCACTTAGCCTGGCTTTTAATTAATGCAAGGAAATAATCATTTAACATATTATATCAAGTTATTCATTTAAAAATACAGGTGGTTTGGTATTCTGGCACTGTTTAGTACTGTTGCTGTTTCACATATCCAGGAGACCAGGTTCAAACCTGACTGTGCATCTTTGGTGTAAAGTTTGCACACTCTGTGTCAATATTTTTTGCCTAGGTAATTCATTTCTTCTCCCACATAATAAAAGTCCCAGATTAGTTTTTTTTTTTGGGGGGGGGGGGAGTTCCATGCATCTGAGGCTGCAAGGCTGGAAGTCTATGTCAATATTCAGAAAGAACCTGACATATTTATTATCACCCAGCAAGGTTCTTTTCTTCTAAATACACCTACAGTATGCCAAAAATTAAGAATTTTGATCTTCTCTACTCAACACCCTTGACCCTGGCATATAAACATAGTCTATTCCTGAAAAACAGTTCATAAGCTGAGCATTTGTATAGACCGCATGTACATTTATTCTTAGGGGAAAATTCTGAGGCGATCCCAACCCAGAAAATGTTCTCTCCAAAATGATAAAAAAAAGTCTATAAGCAATGTCATTATAGTATAATGCTCTATTATACAGTAACATACTACAAATATATCATAAAAATTATTCTTAAAAACTAAATAAATATATGATCCATGATAATAACACAAAAAAATCATAATAAAGATTTTGTGAACGATTACACTGAATGTCCCATACAGGAAAGTACTAGTGCATTACACCAATTTAAAAATCATAAAACATTATAGTGCATTACAGCACTTTAAAACCATTAAAAATAAACACCATTACACTAGGTATCTAAAAAATAAATTATATAAGCAAACAATCCACCTAATTTGTTGAAGAAGGTTATGCTGTACTGAGAGTTGAGGAGATGGTTGGAGGCTTGAAAGTCATTACTGTGTTAAAAGCAGCTGGTCCATCAGTACAATCAGCAGTTTCAGTCACAATTTCTTCAATGAAAAACCTTAGAAGTATAGTTTTTATGCCAGCAACTGCCTTTCCAATAAGAAAATAAAGGCATATGGCAGATTTGACATTCACGCAATTGATGATGCAGACACCACTGAGCAGGGCCGTCTACCTATGGGCACAATGGGCACTGACCGAGGGCCCCAGGAGCATAGGGGATCCCGATGTTTCTGATGCCTATGTATGTTTCTGTTTTGCTATCAAAAGTGTGGCCCCAGCACACTACTTTGCCTGAGAGTCTATGATGCTATTAAGATGGCTTCATGGCAAACAGTAGCTTGAGAGAGACAGGACATGGTGCATATGTAGTCATATTTTACCCCCACCAGAGTTTATACATCTGTATCTGGTGTTGCCACAGTGAATTTTAGACACAAATGCTTTGTGCTCATATAAGTGAACATTCCAAAAGCTAAAATTCACATATAGGGGCCTGGGTATGTACAGTATAGCTGTGAATCAATGGACACTGAACAAAACAAAACCTTGTTTCCTTTAAGAAAGCAATAGATTGTAAATAAATGATGGGAAAGTGTGGCAGGTTGCAATTACTAAATATTCCAGACAAAAACACTTCTGTTCATTTTAGAAAGACTTATGTAATGTGAAAAAAAACACAAGTCAGTTCATTACTGTATAAAACAAGAAAATGCACCAATGTGATTAAGAAAACTGCTAGAGTGTTTGGTTAGTGAGAAGGAGAAGTCAAAAGGAATCATGTCAAATCCTTGTCAAACTTTTTCTGGAATTGTGTATGCTGTCACCATATTAAACTAGAGAAAGTCCAGAGATGATTCTAGAAATATGGGGGATGAACTACAATGAAAAATATTGAAGAGGTCGAATCTTTTCCATTTAAGCAATCAAAAATGAAGAGGTAGTAGGATGGAGGTGCTGAAAATGGAAGTCGCTTGATTGGAAATTTTTAACAAATGCTAGGAAGTGTTTCTTCTTACAGAGAAGCATAGAAATATGAAATAACAAGTAGTATAGTTGATATGTATTTAGTGATCTTCAAATTCTTCAAAAGAGTTGTGTGAATAAAAATATACAAGTTGGCTTGGATTGTTCTCATTAATGCTTTTCTTTAGGTCATAAACTATGCTAACTACAATAGACAGTCAGTGAATGTGCAGCTATTCAGCTAATAAAATAAAATGACAATCCACATCTTTTACTTTGAAATGAAACATCACAACACCATGAAACTTAATAATGTTTATTATGTAACACAGTTTTTAATATATTCAACCATTGGAGGTTGTTTGGCTTCTCTACATTTTCAGATATTATTGTGTAGCATGGTGTTACAGTGGTTGGTGCTGATGATATGCAACTTTAATTACATCCTTTCAAAGTCTGCCTGATTTTTATCAGGGCATGTTGATTTTCTGTCGCATTCTAAAGGTGTGTATATCAGGTTGATTTCCATCACTGGATGTGCATAATAAATTATATGAATTCTCATATTTTCCATTCATGCATTTTATCTTGACTGAAATGGGTGTCTGATCTGTGCTACATAAGAAAAGGAAACCTCCAACCACCACTCCTAAAATAAATAAATAAATAAATAAAGGGCATCTTGTTCCAGTAGTGATATCTGTGCAGACAAGCCATTCAGTTATACTCCTAGTTTAACCTATAAGGCTAATGTGTATTGCGTCGATTATTTGCAGATTGTGATTAATTAAAGCAGCAGTCTCATGCCAAAGAAAACTTTCATAATATAAAAAAACTTTCTCAAACCCACTTAATCTACTTCAAGGTCACAAATAAAAGTGCACAATATTAGATTTACCTGTGTTTTTACAGTTCCACCATTAAGCCTCTGAAATTGATTGAGAGCCAATCCATTCCATGTAAAATATCTCTTAGGAGTATTAATCTAAAATGAAAAATAAAATAAAAAAACAGTAAAGGTTTCAAACCAAGTTGTTTTTGCTAAGATATCTTACTAACAACAATGGGCTACATTAAATTTAAGTTATAAATACTGTGTATTTTGTATAACAATGTAGCATTATTATTTAGATTAAAATAATACTGAATAACGGACTATAATAAAAGTTTGTTTTTAAGTTCACCTATCTGTGTTCTGAAACAGAGTTGTTTCATTACAGGAACATGAGAAGAATGGGTGTTGGGTCCATCAATATCAAAGTTGCTATCCTTTTCTTAGCATGGTAGTGAGGATCGTGGTGATCCCGGTATAGAATTTTAATCAAATATTTTTAATCAACACATGGTAATTTTAACAATTTAAAACAAGTATATACTTAATTTAAGTTGTATCAATGGGTTATTAAAACCATAAGGAAAAGGACTAATGATAACTAAAGGGTTAACTAAACACGGCTTAAAGCATGAGCACATGAGGATTGCCTCATCTTAAGAGGTATCATCAAGGTAATTAATAAGGTTAAAATTAAGTAAATGAGTAACAAACACCCCCTTAAAAAGCGAGAACAAACTAGTGAGAAAGCTCAAACACCTCTATTATGAAGTGGTGTTAAGATGTGAAAACCCATAGGACACTCCTGTTAATGAAGCAGTGTTTAGAATAATGGAAGAATCAACATGTGTACAAAGATATTGGTGGCTGTAGTCGATTGACTAAGATGATAGAATTCTGCATGTTAAGAGTCAGATGACGTGATGTAATAGTAAAAGAAAAGTATAAAAGGGAATTGTTTTATTGATTGCTCACTCCATGGACTGAGACATTTGAACATATCTATGTGCAAATAAAAAATCATTCTGCATTTTCATCTGGTCTGTGAGAATGATTTATTTGAAAATAATGGAAAGTTTTTTCCACAATTCCAACAACAAGAAATGAATGTGATTGCGCCTAAAGACAGTGGCATGACTATATAGTCTGTGTAGCAACACACAGTATCTACACATTGCTGGCCTGGGGACATATTTGTAAAACTTGTATATGCACAAAAGTGGCTCAGAATTTGCGTACTGAGTTTTCCACGCAGACATTGGGATTTAAGAAGGAGAACTTGATGGGAGAACATGTGTATATTTGTGGAACCTCTGTTCCATCCATACGCAACATTTTGGAAAAACTTGGAAATGATAACACCATTGATCAAGCTGGTACAGTAAATGCAGCCAAGCCAGCTAAATGATGACTCATGGGAATAATAATTCATATCACTAAGCCATTATGAGAATGTGCTTTGAAGTGACAAACATAGTAAACGTCAAAAGTGATGAATATGATGTATAGATTTTATATACTTTTTAGGAGGATTAATGCTGTGTATTTGCACTGAAGAACTTTTTTTTGTTTTTTTTTTTCAGCAGATTATATTGGCTACCTATTGTTACCTCTCAGGGAAGTGGCCAACAGGTCAGCAATATCTCAGCTAAGCTTCACTCCATCATGTCTGCTGGCGACCGCCAAGACACTTCTGAATTACAGTCAGGAGGCTGAAGACTTTCTCTTGTGTTGATTTATTGCTATTGCTTTTTAACTTGAGGTATGCATAATAAAAATAGAAATAATTTAAAATATACTTTTTCATTGTACAGTATATTAAGTTCTATATGTACATAGAGATGCAGAATATTAATAAACTGTATCAATTATAATTTTCAAAATTCCATTCAGCTGTTATAAGATATAGCAACCCTTGTATATTTTTTATGTTTAATATACTAATACAGTTGGCT
Organism: Erpetoichthys calabaricus; assembly: GCF_900747795.2. NCBI lineage: Eukaryota > Metazoa > Chordata > Cladistia > Polypteriformes > Polypteridae > Erpetoichthys > Erpetoichthys calabaricus. Next base: position 180,753,192 of record NC_041398.2, read on the forward strand.
GAATTAAATTAAAATCACAAGCATGACATCACAAAGTTATTCTACAAAAAGAACAAGAGCAATTTACCAGAGGCCATCTGTTAATAATTTCCAAAAGTGCTATCCACTGAGATAATACTGTATCCGCACGTGTACTCAGGTGCATGGGTCATCACAAGGGATATGATTGATGATATTTTGTTTATTTTTATTAGAGTAGACAGGATTTTAAAATTGATGATCAGATGTGTGAAGCCCCTAAAAGTCCACATGCATTTCCAGATTCCAAGGATTCTGTGTGTTTCAGCATAACTGGTACCACATTACTTATTATTTATTACTATTGCGTCATATAAAGAGAAACTTTTTTATACACTTTTTTAGGCTCATTCATTATTTTCTGCTTTTCTCTTGTAAAAGTGCAGTACTGTTCTGACTCTAAAAACTACTGTGTAGGATCCTCCTGGCCCCGTGTGTTTTTGCTCAGGATATTTATTAATATACTATAACTAATAGAGCTTCTGAAAGATTTCACCTATTTGGTGATTTAAACAAACAAGAATATAGAGACACTACTTATAATAATTCACAAAAATGTGTGCAAAATTTTCTCAGCTTGCACAAAAAACAAAAGTCCCTAAGTAGCTATTTTCTATGCATTATTCAAAAATGTTACATTGTATGTCTTCACATATAAAGTCTTGCCTCTTTCATCTGAGTTTACTGGTGATAAAAGACTGCACTACAACAAAAACTCAGATGTTGTCCCTGGAAAAACTGATCCCATTGATTGCAGTTCCACCTTATGTCCCTTGACAAGAGCAGTGGTCTTTAAGTTCAGTCAAGAGGGTCCACTGTGACTGCAGGTCTTTCAGTTCCAAACAGTCTCACAATCAGTAATTCATTTTTCCTTTTAAAATGTTTCTTACTGTACATTCAGGAAAGTACAGTAGTGTGAGATGCAACTTTTTCAAGAAATTAAGAAAGCTTTCCATAGCTTTAAACATTTAACTCCTTTTTATCATTTTCTGTGGAACTGTCTCTAATAATGACATTAGAACACCTGGAAAAGCAGAATGAAAGACAAGATAATGAAGATGATTTTGATGATGTGGTAAGCTATGACAGTGCAGCCTTGTTATGCTTCATTAACTTATGACAGTCAAGAAGATCTAAAATTCACAACAAGCAGACAAAAAGAATATCGTTTGTATATATAACACAAAGGTAAGTTAATAATTATTAGCAATTTTGTGATCAATTTGTTTAGCACTTTTCAGCACACTTGTTGAAACAGGGGGTGTCTGTGGTCCCAGTAGTAAAGTTTCAACGTGGATCGGTCAGTTTCTCTTGTTGTTTTCTAGGAGCAGACATGGCCACTCTGGTCTTCATTTGCACCAAAGAAGAACAGTGAAATGTAATCCATTATTTATGGACTGAAGATGTACAAGGCCTAGTCTAACAACACATTTTCGCCAAATAATTCAAGTAGAAATATGAATGTGTGCTGTATTTAAATATTGTGTAATTTTATATATAGAATTTGAAAACATCAGAATATGAAAAAACAAGTAAAATAACTCCAAGAAGACAAACAAGACAACACTGTCCACCATAAAACATTTAAGCCAAAAAAGCCTAAAAGCAAAAAAATACATTTAATAGATTGATAATGGACTTATTAAACATAACTTGATGTCAGCAGTACAACTTGAAACAAGGCCACATAATTAAGTTTATGTGTTCTTTTAGACATCTCTGTTACAACAGATCCATTCTAATTCTCATCTTGCATATTTTTTTTAAAAATCCATAAAATCCATTAAATTGAGATTGATGCTATTCATGGACATTATGAATATAGCTACTAGGCATATTTGGCATAAAGCAGCTTAATAACGTTTTTAAAGTATAAATCGTAAAACTGATATCTTATTGCAGGAGTCAGGCAACTTGCATCTCTTGAATTAAAGCAATATTCTGTACTTTTGCATGGGAAGAGTTCAGGACCATTATACTTAAGGCATGCATACCCTCTTCAACATTAAAGCTAGGATTTTGCTGAGCTGCATGGTCTGTACATTTGGCAATCTAAATTGCAGTAGTAATTGTGCTTCTTTTCAATAAAAGTTAACTTCCCAGCAGCAGCAGCTCCCCTGTGGGCTCTACCGCAAACTGTCTTTCAGTTTGGATCAACTGTCATCAGTTGGGATGGATTAAAACACGCATTTTACTGAGTCAGCCTGATTGCTTATTGAATGTGATTTACTTACAATTACTGCTCTACCAAACCACATAAATTACAATGTTTAGTGTGGCAAACAAATAATTTGCCAGGTGATTTTATACTTGTATGACTTTGAACATAACTAAATAAAATAGTCTTGAAAAGTGTCCCAGTATGAATCAATGCATACAAAACACACTACCTCCACTCCACTACTTACATGACAGAAGTTTTCCATTTCAGTGAACAGCTTTAAAGAAGTGTAAATTAACTAGGAAAGAATATTTTATTCACACTGCTAGCATAACATTTGATTTACAATTACAATAACACTGTCTGGTGCAAAGTATTAAACATCAGCACTAAATGAATTCGACACACCTTTTGACTTTAATTCTGAACAATAAATATGCAGATATTTGTGACTTTTACAATAACAAGTTTCATGAAAAATGGCAGTCATAAAATAGCATTTATCCTTTATTTCATGTATACATATCCATAACATAAAAAAATTAAAGAAGTTCCTGTACATTAATAAATACCAGTAAGCATTTATTATTCATGCACATTAGTAAATATAATTTAACACTTGAGAAGACATACTTACAGGAATGCAGAAAGCCGAGTTTAAAATGCATAGAAACACAATGGAGATCCACATTTTTCTTGGTATATTCTGAAATGTAACACACACATATTGGTAAACGTGCAGTATAAATACATTTGGGCCTATTTTCCCAAAAATATTCAAAATTATTTTAAAATTACCTTGTATGAAGAGATGACTGTAATCTGTTATTTACCATGCGTTTTATACAGCTCTGTCTTTACCTGGAAGCCAGCCAGCCCCTGCTTTCTGCTAACATCATGAGTGTCACATTACAAAGGGTAAATGGGCAGAACAGAAAACCTTTCTTTTTTTATCGTAATTATCTTAATATAATGTCTGTATGAAAAGCAATTAGTTTGAAAATATTGCTGGTTTGCACTGTGATAGTCAACCTAAAAACTGGATTTGTCAAAATAAAGAGTTTAGAAAACTGTTTTTAGTCTCTTATTTCCCAGAGAGATAAATTGCCCTCATATTACTCAGTACTCATTATCAACGATTAGCAACCTACCCTAATAATATGTACAGCATCAAAAAATAACATTTTTTTGCATTTGGAATGTCATTATCTACTAAAGACATACACATATACTCTGATAAACTTTACAGAAATAAGCTAACAAAGAAATTTAGCAAAAAAAAAAAATATATATATATATAATATATATATAATATGTGTGTATATAAGAGGGGGTACCCAACAATAACCGGAATTGGAAAAAAAAAATTTGTTTTAATAATGTTTGAGCTCAAGAAAAAGTCACACAGGGCAAATCAAGTGAAATTTCCCCTAAGAGAAAGCAAAATTTAACACAAGCCCACCCACCACAAAGAACAGCGGGTTTGTGTTAAATTTTGTTTTCTCTTTGGGAAAACAGCTGCTGAAACCGTAGTGATGCTTGAAACTGCTTTTAAAGAAGCAGATTTAAGTAAAACACAGGTCTACACAGGTGGTTTTTGCATTACAAACGAGGGGAAATGTCACTTGATCTTGCTCCGTGCGACTTTTTTTTGTTCCCATATATTAAAAAAGAGCTCAAAGGAAAGTGTTTTTGTACCGTGGATGAAGTCAAAGAAAAATCGCTGCAGGTATTGGACAACTTTCTTCTTCAATGATTCCAAAAATATTTCCACTAGTGGGAAAACCATTGGGACAAGTGCATTCATTGACATGGAGAGTACTTTGGACGAGACTAAAGTTTCAGTAAGTAAAAATTATTGAAACATTTTTTTTTTCCAATTCCTGTTATTTTTGGGTACCCCCTTGTATATATATCACTTGAAAATTCAGCTCAGCAATTTCTCAGTTTGAAGCTTATTTCAGTATATTGCTGGTTATGTGACAACAAATTCTTCAAACTGCTAAGCAAAGTACAGAAAACTCTATCACATTCTTACATAAGACAATTTCAAGTTGTTACACACTTGGGCTTGGGAGGCAGCCAAAGGGTCCAAATGGGAATGAAGGTACTAGAGATAGGGGACTGGAACAAGCACTAATGCCTTTTTCGACAGAACAACCAGACGTGCAAACCAGACGACATCACATCCTGCTCCACTCCTGTGACATCACTTCTGGCTCCCAATGATGATGTCACTTCTGCTTCCTCCAATTGCCAATTTTCTGCAATTTCTGTATAAATGCTCCACCATAACTCTGTTGAATTGTCAAATGTATCATTACAGACAACCTTTCTCCACATCGCTCCAGACATTATACAGGGAGGCTTCCCCAAATCTTTATATTTGTTTTGTCTTTTTATTCCTTGATAAAAGTAATGTGAACAAACCAGTCATAATAGACTTTGGTAATGAGTTATGTCTGTGAATAGCAGTTTCGTAAAGTTTTTTATTGCAAAGTTATCTGGAAATTGGACAGATGATGAAATAATGGAGTTGCTATCCATATAAGCTGCAAGGAAAATTGTTAAGCCAAGTTGTTACTTGATTTTGGCTGTACACTGTTCATTTCATAGCTGCTTGTTAGTAAATCACATTTCCCACCAACTATTTAACTATATAAGGTTTTTGGTGGTATGTACTTCTAATAACATGGTCTCACCAACAAAAGTGTGGTGAAAGACATGGCAGAAGGCAGTCTGGTGGACATTTTTGAAACATAAACATGTCTTCAGCCCAGCAGCCTGGGACACAGCCTTAACTCTTTAACAAACTTGGATAATTTCATACATCCATCTGTCCATCCATTCAGTTTCTTTTTCATTATTTTTAATGAAGACCAAAACACAAACAATGACACACTTTTTAATCAAAGATGCACAATAGTACAATCATCGTGTTCCAAAAAAAGTCTCCTTCAGCTGTCTGCATCCAAAGGTTATATGAAAAAAGCCCATTGTGGCTCCTATTATACATTAAAACAGGAGAAAAGGTTGTTCTGTTTAATTTGCTATGCTTGAAAATATTCAATAAAAACAGCAGATAAAGATCAAACAACGACCTGGCAAGCTACTTTCCAATAACTTAGTGATGTTTCTTGCCAAACAGTTATTGAACCATTCTATAGAAAGACTTTTTTTTTTGTTTCAACTTGAGATAAGGTTTCATTTTCCCATTGAGTTAAGAGAGGTGAGGTAGGATTCTTATATAGGGACAAAATGAATCGCTGTGCAAGCACGGCACTCTGGGATAATAGATAAACTGTATTTATTTATTTATTTGTTCCCAAGAGAAATTTGGTTTAAGTAAAGTTCTATCTATTGTCCTGTAATGCCGTGCTTACACAAAGATTAATTTTGCATATATATAAGAGATGTACAGTATCCTTACATAATTTTATCTCATCTGGGGTTACTCCAATTTTTGCTATTAAGGAGTCTGGAATGATATTACATACAAGGCTATCTGAGAAATATGCAACAATGTTTAAAGCCAAATGGCCTGAGTGTAGAGCATTTCTACAACTAGTGACCTAGTAAGACTGTTGACATTGTTCAAACTTTGAATCTTGGTCTGGATACTATTTAGACAGTTTTAAAAAAGGTATATGTGCAATTTTTATGCACAAATTACCTGAGGTAAAATCCTTGTAATTTCCTGGTAATATCTAGATATATTAGCTATATTTCATAAAAAAACTGGCCAGCACTATTTCAGGAATAGAAACTGGTTGAAGATGACAAAACCATTGAATCATTTTCTAATAAAAATATTCAGTACCTATGTTATATCTCAGTTACATTAAATGAAAACAACATGATCAGTAAATAAAACTATCATAGAAAAATTATTCCTATGTTTAATATGATATACAGTAGTTACAGTAATGTTTCTCTGGCCTCACTGCTTAATAATTAAGATGCCCCTCAAAGTTCTAGGAGACTGGCTTTGAACTTCAGCCCAGGCATTTCTTGTGAATGGAGGTTAAACATTCTGCATGTTTTGTTTTTGAAAAAATATCTAGAAATCAGATAGATGATGAAATAATGGGACTACCATCCATTCAAGCTGTAAAGAAAATTGTTAGACCTACTTGCCACTTGATATGGCTGTGCACTGCTCATGTTTTTTTAGATGAGTTGGTACATTGATTTGCTTCCTACATCTCGAGTGGGTGCAAGTTTGGGTGTGTACATGTGTGTGCTTTGTAATGGGTATACACTCCATCCAAGCTTGGTCCCAACCTTGAAGTCAGTGTCAGATCTGGTTCAGCAAATGGATGACTAATGGGACCATTTGATGTAAATATGAAATCATAGTTTTAGTTTTGGTTGCTGGGGATCAGTTAACCAAAGCACTTGTCTTCAATTGTCACCCAAGTCACAATGCACCGGACCCTTATGGCTCCTCCTACAGGTGGTGAGCCCCCTGGAGGTATTTCTAGGCACAGCCAAGGAGTGGAGGGGGTCCAGTTCAGTGGCCTCAGAATTGCATCTCTGCTTTTTGTGGATGATGTGGTCCTGTTGGCTTCATTGGCCTGTGACCTTAGACATGTACTGGGGCAGTCTGCAGTTTGAAGATCAGCACCTCCAAGTCTGATGCCCTGTCCGCACATACATAGATTTTTGTGTGCGTTTTGGCCTTTCATCCACATGCAAAATGTGTTTTAGGTCCCTGAAAACTGACCTTTTCAAAAACTCCTTCAAGGGTGAAGATTTTTAGACATTTAATTTTCCATGTTTACGGAGGTTTTGGGTTGTAACATCAGAGTGCCGGTCATCTTTAATTGATGTCGGTGTACGCTCGATTATATGTTTTGTTTACATGAGGCAATTTTGATTGCAGTCGTAGCTAAAGTAGTGCTGATGTTGAGTTATCTAACGGGACTTTTTATATGTTTACATTTAAATGTACAATTATTTTATCACTGTATTGAGCAACAGATGTGTCAGAATGTACTACAAAGGTCACTGTTACATTGAACACTGCAATAACGCAGACCTCTGGTTGGTGGGACAACTTTGAGAACAAAGTAGTTGTTGCTGAGGAGAATTTTTGTTTCTTAAGGACGTTGCTGTTGTCTTTGAGCAAGCTGCTTCACCCACACATCGAAGGAAAGACAACTGTAATGAGATCACCTGTCAGTGTTGTCAAAAAAGTTTACTGCACTCTCTACAATTTAGCAGACGAGGGGAGATTACACAAGATGGCAAATGCCTTTGGGTTGTCAAGACAGGTGGTTTATAAAATTGTAAGGTGAGTGTGTGAAGCAATTAATGTCCATTTGGGCCCTGTGTATATACTGTACAATTACCTGTCACTGAGTCCAAAATAGAGAAACTTGTAGCAGGGTTTCACCAGGACTCATGTTGAAATAAACCAGCCATCCACACATTCTAAGGATTATTTGAACAAAAAGTAAAGTTTTTTTCTTTGCAAACAAGCCACCTGTGATTACAAGGGTTCATTTATTGACGTTGTAGTGAAATGGCTGGGTAGTGTTCATAACGCTTCATTAAAAAAAGGCGTTAGACATTATCTAAATGACATTCCCTTTGTTATCTGCGCCTGTTTCATGCTCTTTGGATTTTTGCCTTTCAGAAAGTATTTGATCACAGATACAGTATATCTGGCAGAAATGAGATTCCTTCGGAGGGTGTCTGGACTCAATCATAGTGATAAGGGTGAGAAGCGCAGGCATTCGAGAGGAGCTCAGAATAGAACCACTGCTTCTCCACATTGAAATGAGCCAGTTGAGGTGATCTGGGCATCTGATAAGGCTGTCTCCTGGATGCCTCCCTGGGGAGGTGATTCAGGCATGTCCAACTGGGCTGGTCTGGGAATGCCATGGTATCCAATCAGAGGAGTTGGAGAAGGTGGCAGGTAAAAGGGATGTCCGGACATCATTTCTTAGCCTTCACAACCTGGACCCAGATAAGTGACAGAAGATGGATAGATGGATGATGATCATACTATGGAAAGTAAACAAACATGAAACTGATATTTTCAACTGTTATGAAAAAACTAATACATTTACTACCTACTTGGTCAGTGTTGTCTGTAAGCACTGTGTAAATTTATTCATACATTCTATCATTTCAACTAGTTTATAATGTACATTCCCAAATATAACGCTGCATTTTTATGATTCTTCATTCTTCTTGCTGATTGGGAGCAAGCACTGATAGCACTTTGGCAAGTTACTAATGTCATTAGGTCATGATTCATATTTAAAATTAAATGAAAAAGGGACACTAATAATGAGAATTTGTATATAGCAGCACCTATGTTAAACAGATGATTTTTACTATAACAGAAAAATCACCATTGCAAAAAGTACAATAAAACAAAAAATTAGAAGTATTTTGAAACCTGTAACTATATTGACCTAACACTAATTTGTGAAAAGGGGTAATGATAATCTATTAAGTCAAGTATATCTTGTTTCAGCCTGAACGTTAAAACAATAATTAATGCCTTTTGTAAGGTTACAAAAATGTAATTGAAATTACCACACTCTACCTCAGGTATTTGATGCATGTTGCAGCCTATTACACATTATAAACACTGGATAGAAAAAGACACCATAGAGACCATACATTCAAACATCTCACATGTTGGAATTCTCATTTTATTTGTTTTGAAATGAAGCTATTTTTTTAAAAATTCACATTGGAAATTCAGGGTTTCTTAAAACTTTTATTTAAATTAAAATTTAAAATATCTGAATTATAATAAAACAAATATAACTAAGTAATCAGAAACACAACGCTATACTGTTCACATTATAATGTGTAAGAACAGTCCACTCAAAGCACAAGTAAACATTCCAGAAATATTGCACATTAAATTATACTGAATCCATTTTATCCTTTTCTTGAACATCACTGATAATCAGCAAATATTTTCCAAACTTTTATTGCCCAAATGCCACACTTGTAATAATCAAGCTCTTTTTTTCTTATTTTTCATAAATTCTTCTTGAGCGTGTGACAGTTTAAGGTCTCCGTGACCCCTTGAACCCTCAGACCAGACGTCAGACACCAGGTAAAAGTCCAAATATTGAATTTATTATAATAATAAATGTGCACAAAGCACCACCTCTCCACAAATCTCCTAAATCAATAACCAATCAATAATCAATAACCAATCCTCCACACTCCCAGACACGTTGCCACCCTTCCACCCAGCTCAGCTCAACGTCTGGGATTTCCCATCGTCCTTTTATATTCCCTGACCCGGAGGTGTTCCTGTCCAACAATCCCACAAGTCCTTATGACTTCCGGGTCAGGGTAAAAGTCCTTTTCCTCAACCCGGAAGCACGTCGTTTCTTCTTGTCATGTGATCATGACGCACTACCGGGTTATAGGGCACGTAAGAGTCCTTGAGCCTCCCTGCAGCGTCCTCTGGTGGCCCCCACGGTGTCCAGCAGGGTTGGGAATAAAAACTCCATTGTCCATAATGCCCTGCTGGTCTTCGGGGCACTTCCATGCTACAGGGAGGGCTCCATCTAGCGGCCTGGGGGTATTGGCCAGGGTAAATGGCCAGCCATCCCTCACAAGTGTTAATTGTTTTATGGGGTTTAAAGGTCAAGGAATCTCATAGTCACATCTACTTTTGTGTTTGAAATTTTTGTTGAAAATAAGTAACATTCTCCCACAATACAAATTTCTTTTTCTTAGGAGCACTAAGGCAAAGTCAATCAGAGGTGTGCAGTCCATAAAATATCCAGGTGAAGAATATAAATGTCAGGTTATGCACTTCCTCATCGTCCTTGATTGGATTTAGACCTTAAAAGTTTAACATTTATGTTTTGGCTCTGGTTATGCTTGTGTATTTTGGTTAACTATGATTTTTGTCATACATATTGAATTCTATTGTTATTTTTTTATAAATTCACAGTTTCGACCTACTCCTTGTTGATTTGGTTATGATGCATCTCCCAGTATCTTTTCATAATAAATTCTGCCACTATCCTGTGTAGTCAGCACAGCTCAATCAAGTGCATTCCACTTGGAAAGATTCACTTTAAAAAATACTCCAAAAATTATACATTGTTAATCTGTTAATTACTCCATGTTGTTTGTAGTGATGGCATACAAAAACTTTGTTCAATTAATGTGGAATGGAAATCTGATACAACCAGCTTCAATGGGAACTGGCATTGAGTTAATACTAAACACTAAACAGTATTAAAGCGTCCATGAAAACAATCTTAAATTACTCGTGTCATATAATTCACATGCCAGTTATCCAGTGGAGTGTCCAAATTGCATGCATGTTTTGCTAAAAAGTTGTTAAATAAATACTTTAAGAAAATCAGGATAGTGCCCAAATTTGAAGTGCATTCATATGGGATTAATCTTTTGAACTGAAGATCCGACTCTCCCCCTCACTCATTGCTCAAGAGCCCTGCTTTCAGTGACGTCTATCTTCTTGGTCATTACTATAAATAACTTTATAAAATTACTACTTTTGGGTGGAGTATTCTTTTAACTATTATATTTAAGAAAAATAAATGCTGGAATTTGTTAACCATAATAATGCTACAATCAGGAGACCCTGAAGTGTTGACCAACCTGAATTTCAAAATACTTCCAAACTTTTAAGGAAATAACAGGTTCTCAGTTTTTTTGAGTAGATGGAACAATCACCTTCTTTGATCTGAATGTCTATGACCCTCTCAGGGCAACTTGTTAATAAAACATGATCTTTTATTTTTAGTATCAGATTTTAAGGACCCCACCATTAAATGTGGAGTTCCACATTTGTATCAATTTATGTACAGTAAGTATAAATGTCTTGATCTTTAGCAGCTTAAGATTATATTTGAGTGCTGTAGATAGTTGATCATTCTCTGGAATTTTTGTTTATTGTTTTTATTCTTTTGTAGTGTTTTTTGATGACACTAATCTGTGATCACATTGTGTTTCGTGAGCAGTGTGTTCATTGCAAATACAGAAATCAATGACATATCAAAAATGTTGTATGTAAAAGTAAAGAAAAGAGACTCTGATTTAAAATATATAAATATTTTAGAACTTTTGATGTTATATCATTGCATCTTTAACTATGTCACATGTGAAATACAATAAAACACTGCAAAATAAAACACCCTGCAATACCTCCTTTGTCATTGAAAGTATCTTTGTGAACACAATGCTGAATAACATAACCTTATGAATCTCTTGCGATAAAACATTTTAGGAATTACAAAGTATAGTTTAATCTTGTTTGCTGATTATGATTTATGAGAAAACGATACCTTAAAGAAATAGTTCTGAATAGAGATGAGTGAAACCCATGGAGTTTGCTTCACTGTGAGTTTGGTGAAATAACAGAATTGTTTGCAAACCTCGTTAAACTCCGTAAAATGCATTGAAGACAATGGTGAAGGAGGAAATGAACTAGTCTTGAGTGGATTATGATGGTGTAATGGCGTGTTATGTGTGCCTGAAGGCTAGGGAAAAGTCCGCTAACTACGCTTGACTGATTATAGTGGCCAAATCTGTGATCTGAGCTGTGAGGCAACAGTGCAAACCACTGTATCATCTTGTCTCAAATAACAAAAGACACAGATGGAACAAACACCACTATCCAAATACAACAAACAATAAGTAAATAAAATATACATCATTATAGTCTTAGAGTTCCACTATAGGGGCACACACTGGCTGTGCCACAGAGCAATGAGAGCTGGACTGGCTCATTTCATTGTTTGACGTGGCTCTTGGCGCAGCTAGAATGTCTGCTTTTTTCCCTGATTTATCCATGCAGATACTTTTATCAAGAAGAAAGAACTGCCTTTTATATACAGTAGTAATAAATCTTTTGTTTTTATTTCACAGTGTGTCCTGTGGTTTCTGATGAGAGAAGGGGGAGGGCTCCTTTAAGGCTGTTTTTGAGATGGTAGCTGGGTATTTGGGTAATATGCATGCATAATTGGTCATGGGGTACTGCACTGCCAGTGCAAAGGTATCAGCATTATACAGGGTGAGTCAAAATTATGTTAACATTTGAATGGCGGCAACAATTTATTCACAAAACATACTTCATATATGCAAAATGATTTACAGGAAAGTCTCAACTTGTTCGCCATCCTGTTCAACACGTGTACCATACTGTATGTGGCACATAAATTGTCAACAGAAATTGTATATAAGTATATACATAGCAGTACCATTAGCGTTAACATAATTTTGACTCACCCTGTATATACGGTGGCAGTACTTGTAATATCCTCATTATGGTCAGCTAATGTACCCCTCAAATGAAAATACTGCAGATGTTTTGCTTAGTGTTTTAAGCACACCTATGATGGAAATCCAGCAGTGCTTCTTAAACTTTCAGGCTTTGAGACCAAATTTTTACCTAACGACCCACATACAGCAATCAAAACGTGGGAACGGGTGTTGATTTGATATGAGTGGAGGAGCGGGCTTCCCCTTGGTGAGTGCAGTTTTTTGTGCTTGCCACCCAGCAATGGTCACATCTGCAATGTTCTTACAGTAAACATGTGTAAAGGTTGTGCATATTGCTGATACAGCTCTGTGACGTCACTCTGGCCTCACAAAGCATCATGGGTCACCCGGAAAAAATGTTCAGCTTAGTCAGCCACATAGTGTATTTTCAGGAAAATATTTGGCAAACAAAATCACCAGTGATCACAGCATATTCCCTGCAAAAAATGCTATGGTGAATTTTGCCAATCAACACTAGTTCTAAATAAAATGACAAATCTGTTTTCTTTCAATTGATGTGGCTGAAGAGACTTGAATGGTAACTGCTGTAATTTGTAAAAAAATGTTTCCTAGATTTTAAGATTTCTCCAGATGTTTGAGGATGTTCAGCATGTACAACAGAACATTCTCAACACTCTTTTCTGTTTGATAGATATAATATTATGTAATTGAAAATTGAAGCAAGTTCTTGGACAATATGTTCAAGTGTGATTGGCTCAAAACATCTCCTTTGAACTGAAGTTAGGGCAACTAGGCATAGATCATTAATTGCCTCTGGACTAATGGTTTTGAACACTAAGACAATTACTGATCATTTCTAATGGTGAGAGGCTACTCTTCTTTTGACTATTTAAAACTTAATGTAATGTGGATGCTCATAAAGTGTTACTACTGATTTTATCTTTCCTATGTGTTTTCCCTGGTTTATAATGTGATGTGAAGCCATCAGCAGTGGGATTGTACTTTATTTTTATGCATTTGTTTTATTTTTATACTCTTGCCAGGGGAAAATTTCAGTGGTCATTTAATTTTTAAGTGCATCTCAATTTCATTTTTTTCTTCTAGTATTCACTTAACGAGTTGCTAAGGAGTATGACATAGTTATCTGAGATTACCTTGATGACTAGCGTCACAATGTAATAAATTCCAGTGGAGCAACAGGAGCTCTTTTGTGTGAGATTTCAGAGTCTTTCTTGAAGAAAAAGAACATTTCTGCATTTTGATTTTTCTGACAAAAGCTCGTCTTCTGGTCATAGTGTGTTTTCAAGTAGTGGACTCGTACAGTATCTTCTCATTACAAATAATTTCCAAGTTTTTATTATTGTAACAGTTGATCACACAAACATCAATGTTCTTCCTAGTGTGTTTATGGTGACAGCTCATTTTATAATTGCAGTGAATTTTCAAAATTTCATAGCGGCTTGCCTTCAGTTGCTCATACAGATTCAGATAGTGAACAAGTGCTAATACAAAATCCAATTTTCTTCTTTTGACCCTTGATTTAACCTTCACCTGGTTCTCATCTTAATATTTTGACTCTGGTTATTTAATAAGAATTTGAGTGCTCCAGAAAGTTTATGTTTTTTTTTTTATTTTACTTTTGGTTTTCAAGGAAGACATCTTTTGTTTCATTTCTGAAAGAAACTCACATCTACTGCTTTACAGCTTATAATATCAGAGTAGTGTTATCTAACACATTATGTCAGCAGTCAACTGGAGCAGTAAATTTTTGGATTGCTTCATTTTGCATCTTCATGTTTTCAAAACTGGCATAACAGGTAGTACGTCTTGTTCTTTCTTCTCACTTTCTTTTATCTTTGTTTCACTCTTTGTCCTCTAAGTTGAAAATTATTTCTAAAATATATGCCATTTTATGCTAAGCTGTTTGTAAGACTTTGCCCATTCAATGAGACTGATAATGTGATCTTGCTTTTTTTTTCCTTATGATTGGGTCCTAAATTTCAAAAATGTTTTTTTCATTGAAAAATACAAATATATTTTGGGTATAATGATATTTGGATGTTATTAGTACCTAATAAATTGAACATTTTTATGGGCCTTTCTTATGATCCCTACATATGTTCTTACATATATTTTAGGAACATCCTAGAGATGGGGATCTTAAACTTTTTTTTTTCTCAAGACCCAATCTTATCCTTCTTAGTGTCTTTGAGACTGTCTCAGTTGGACTGATTCTGATTCAGCTAATAATCATAACAAGGCAACATGAAAAGGTGTAATTATGAACAAAGTGAATTTCTGTGTCTTGTGCAAAGACATTACAGCTATCTTTAGCATCATGATGTCAAACAAACCAATATGACAGCACATAAATATTAATTTTCCATTTTATTAGAATTAACACAAATAATTATTGGATGTAAAATAGCAGCCTATCTGTTAAGATCAGTAGTCACAAATATATCAAAATGAGTTTGAGGTATTTAGAAGACCCAGAAACCCAGGCCATAACCAGAAGAGTCTCACCCCAGACCATCTTGACCCAGACAAAATAGGGAAACCTGGTTTAACTGTTCAAAATATAAAGAAATATTCCAAAAAATATATAAATGCCCTACAAGATTGAACATTACTTCAAACCCCTGGCTTGCAGACAGGAGGGCAACAAGGAAACTTTATGAATGAAATATTTATTTAGAAAAATAAAGAAACACAGCAAACATTGTAAAAAGAGCAAAAAATAATGTACCTACAATTGGAAGTTGAAGCAAAATAGTCCAAATACATAACATGAAAACAAAACATTCTTCCAACCTATAGAACCGCAGGCTTCATTTCTTGCTGTGACTTCCAGATATAGACAGAGGGAGAACCCAGCAGTGGTGAAAACATGGGAACCCTGCCTCCTGGGGCTGTACCCACAAAACATATGGAATGGAAGCTTATTTAAAAGGACATTACATAATTATAAATATGAGAAAAATATGAAAAAAAAATTATTAAAAAAATAACAATAAAACACATAAACTTAATTTTATACATAAAACTACCCAGCTTTAACACGGCAAGTTGCTTATTGCTGCATTTCTCATAGTTTCTTACAACAAAGAGCTATGTTGTAACTGGAAGAGATCAATTGGGTCTTAATGAAAGAAAAAATAACTTGTGGGAAAGAGGGGAAAATGGCAAGGGCTTCAGCCACTGTAGCCACCCCTCTGTGTGAGTCCTTAAGTAACATAAACCAATACATAAAGCACTTTCAGGGAAAATAAAAATAGAGGACAAAGTTCACAAATATTTCCAATGGAATGAACACTTGCTTACAAACTGATACAGAAACAATAGCCCATGGTAGGAACACTTTAGTATGCGGAAACACTATAAGCAATCAAGATCTGTAATCATGTTGGTTAGCTTAACTCAAGATTCTTAGCTTTGTTTCTTCAAGTGAAAACTAATTTTTCTTAGAGCATCTTGTTTTACGTTACTAGAGTCACAAACTAATTGCAGTCACCTTTTTCTGTGATAATTAAAAATAGCTCACAGTGAAATTTTGTATAGTATATTATAAGCAAATATCTACATGTATATTCATTAAATATAGAACAAATTGCCATGTATTTTTTTTTTATTATTTCTTTTGATCTCCTCTTCTCTCACGTGTAGTAGAAGCCCCAGCAGTTGTTAGTTTGGGTGTAATTTTGCTGGCAGAAGTTGTTACTAGGATAGTTGTCGTGGGAGGAATAATAATGGGAGTTTCTGAAGTTGCTTTAGTTGTAGGTATAGAGATATTGGTTGTTGTTCCAGGTCTGTAACTTGTGACAGTTGTAATATTAGTCATTGTAGAGGTAATAACTTTGGAGGTAGTTGTGAATCCTTGAGTAGTGGTTAAAGCAGTTGTGGTCTCTGGTGTAGTCATAGGTGTTGAAGTGGGTAGAGTGCTGGCAGAAGTAGTTACTGGGATAGTGGTGGGAATGGAGGTAACAATGGGTGTTCCTGTAGTCGCTTTGGTTGTGGGTGTAGGGATAGCGGTTGTTGTAGGTTCTTGAGTAGTGGTCAAAGCAGTTGTGGTCTCTGGTGTATTCATAGGTGTTGAAGTGGGTAGAGTGCTGGCAGAAGTAGTTACTGGGATAGTGGTGGGAATGGAGGTAACAATGGGTGTTCCTGTAGTCGCTTTGGTTGTGGGTGTAGGGATAGCGGTTGTTGTAGGTTCTTGAGTAGTGGTTAAAGCAGTTGTGGTCTCTGGTGTATTCGTAGGTGTTGAAGTGGGTAGAGTGCTGGCAGAAGTAGTTACTGGGATAGTGGTGGGAACAGATGTAACAATGGTAGTTTCTGTAGTCGCTTTAGTTGTAGTTGTAGGGATAGTGGTTGTTGCAGGTTCTTGAGTAGTGGTTAAAGCAGTTGTGGTCTCTGGTGTATTCGTAGGTGTTGAAGTGGGTAGAGTGCTGGCAGAAGTAGTTACTGGGATAGTGGTGGGAACAGATGTAACAATGGTAGTTTCTGTAGTCGCTTTAGTTGTAGTTGTAGGGATAGTGGTTGTTGCAGGTTCTTGAGTAGTGGTTAAAGTAGTTGTGGTCTCAGGCGTATTAATTGTTGACTCAGTACTTGATGTCGTAGGAGAGGTATTGGATTGTGTAGATTCTGTAGTAGAATGCGTGGTGTGCCCTGAAGTTGTGGTCTGCGTAACACTAGTTGTAGGTGATGTAACTGTTACACCAGTTTTAGTTGTCCATGTAGATGTAGTGGTATGTAAAGTATAACGATAAAAATAAATATATGGTATTAGAAACATCCGTACTGGATGACGGGGTTGTTGAGTTAGCTGAGGAGTCTGTGTAGTTTGTGGCTGTGGAGTTGAAGACACCGGGAGATCAGGTTTTGGAGTCACACATGGCGAAAAAGTCCGAGGCTTATATCCAAGAAAAAGGAAAATAGCACATACAGAATGTTTTTGTTGTTGACAATGGTATATTGAGGGCTTTAAAACTTTCACTTGTGGTGACTTCAATAATGGAGATTTTGGTCTATGTGGCAAATAAAAGATTTTAGGAGACTGTGCTATTGGCATGTTCAGTTTATATACATTATGGCCTAAGGAAACCATACTTGCTGGATCAATTCTTGACTTCTCTGGTAATTTTCTTGAAAACTCCCTACTTGTATACATTTTAGAAGGCAAATATAATGGAGGTATTTTCAGGGGAGCTCTAGTTGGTGATCTTGTTAATGAAGAATGTATATTATCTATTTTTATCCTTTTGTTATGAAATGCAGTAGTTCCATAAGGCAATGAATGAAAACCTTGATAACGGGTAGAGGATAAATGAGGAGAAATTTTAAAGGCTCTGTTCAATGCCGAGGAATGTAAAATGAGTGACTTTGTCTGGGATAGTGCTTTAATGTTAGGAATAATACTGAAAGATGATGACATTCTTCTTATATCTGTTGATGCTTTTGAGTGCTTTGCAGAAGTGAAAAGACATCTGGTGCCTTTTAGTTCTGGTAGAAGTCCCCTAATCACCTTCTGAAAAAAATATAAAATCTATATAAGCTTTTTTGTTATGCATAGTAGTCCAATAATAGCTGCTTTTTGAAATTAACACAGCTTTCATCTTTCAGTCAGTAGCAATCACTCCACAACAATAATTCTTAAAGAATAAAAACTTTGAATCCACATCCTCTGCATTCTGCAATTCTTTAGAATTAGCTGTGTAATATACAACTCTAGAAGTAGCATGCTTTATGTGTCTAGGGGCTTTGTGATAAGAGGTCTATGACAAAGCATTATTTTAAATACATAATTAGATTCTCGCATGTTTACACTCCAAATGGGTGTGGGTGTGCCCATACCAGCACTGCTCCAGAGTTAATTGGGGTTCTTAGCTGATCGCACATTCACTACAAAATGTGAGTGGATCAGTCAGGTGCCTCATTCACACCTCAGGGTAGGTGGAGGACCACACCTGCACCAATTTGAGCAGGATATAGGGCAGCTGTATGGCAGAGTGGCGGGGTTCAAGAAATAGAACAAGCTCAGCGAGAACAATGGAAAACTGTGAGAGAGTAGTATCGGGTGCCTGATTAGAGTCAGTGAGTGATCAAGAGAGAGACAGACAGACAGACAGACAGACAGAACAGTGGTTAGCCCTGCAGAAGAGGGAAGGATCGGTGCTCTAGGGGCAGATTGTCCCAACTGATTTATCAGAGGAGTGGGTTAGATGGTGGTGGAGTCCTTCTCAGGGATCAGAGGGATATCAGGTGTATGAGAAGGAAGACGGAAGGATGCTGGCAGACATTGATGGAGGCAACCAAGACAGGGGGCAGTAGAAGAGTTGTGGCTGCTGTAGTCTTTACTGGCTGAGTGAGCTATGGGTGAGCTAGGGAGACAGAGGGAGTTGTGCTGGGTTCAGTTTGGGGAGAACAGAGAAAGATTAAGGACCCGATGACTGTTGTTTTATGGATGGATTTAATTGGATTATTTATTTGGATTTTAATTCACGGACTATTCACTGTTTTATGGATTATTTACTTAATTTATATATTTATGAGCTGCACTATAGGACACAGTTTGTTTGGGGATTTTATTAAAAACACTTGGCACTTATGCACCAAATCCTTGCTGAATGTTTATGTCCTCATTTGCCTGGCTCATCTCAGTTCATGACTGTCAATGGTTCCAGGTTTAAAACACTCCCGGAAGCAACCAGGGAATGTAGAACCAACCTGCACCATCACAGGCTTGACAAGTACTTGTTATAATTACTTGCCCAAGAAGCCTTTAACCTTGGTCAACCAAACCTGGGAGCACAGGGGAAACCACTAAAAATTGGGTTAAGATGCCTTGCAGGTTAGTGGATACAACGATACACACTCAGGAGGGACACTAAATATACTGTACAAGGAAACCACCCCAACTCTGTATAATCAGAAAATGAAAGGATAAGGACCACTATTTCTGGTTAAATGACCTAAGATGAATTCAGAAGGATTTGGCAAAGATAAAAAATGCAGTTCAACTATGACCTTAATATTAGACATAGTTCTCCCATAGGGAAAGCTCTCAGTCTATACTGATTTGAGGGCCCTGCTGTAACTAACTGGGGAAGCAGACATAAGACCTTTAACATTCCCTGTAGGCAACAGTGGTCTCTGGAAGCAGTACTCTGTTACTGGGGGAAGTTTATGGTTAAAAGTTTCCTTCCTGAGATTTAAATGGGTTAAAAATGTGACTTCATGACTATTATTGTGTGGTTTATTATTATAGATTCCAAAAGTGTAACACCCTAATATATACAGGTAAGAAACAAAAGAAAACAACCTAGCTGATAAAAATAATAACAGTAATCTTAAATTGGCTTAATTATACAATATATGAAAGAGAAAAGAAAAAAAACTAGTGTGTGTGATGCTGTGACCATGTATATGTACATGTATTACAGTAAAATTTACTCAGCATGAAATCAATAAATACATTAATTTATCTTATTCATATGAAGTATGAAGGCAATAAAAAGCCTGATCCTTTTCTTCTATAAAGAGACAGTATTTGTAGAGGTTTATTATAATACCATTGTGATTCAGCTAGCTATAGATAGATAGATAGATAGATAGATAGATAGATAGATAGATAGATAGATAGATAGATAGATAGATAGATAGATAGATAGATAGATAGATAGATAGATAGATAGATAGATAGACTAATTTTCTTCCAAAGCTGGGTTCACTTTAAGTATCCATCCATCCATTCATTATCCAACCCGCTATATCCTAACTACAGGGTCACAGTCCGGATATATCAATAATACAAATATTACAAGTAGGTAAAATATTTTCAGGTTCTCATTTTCTAAATGTTACATTGCAGTAGTTATAGGAATAATCATTAAAAATGATAGCCCTGGAATTCATGAGAAGGCTAGACTTTAAAAATGAGTAGTGTGCATTTGTTAAAAATGTCTTTCTCAATCTGACATTTTTGAAATAATTATGTCTAAATACAGTGCACTTTTAGCAAAACGTAGCCTTGTCAAACCTGTCTAATCCATTTCAGAGTTACAGGAACCATATCCTATCCCACCAAAGTGTGCATGGCAGGAAACACCCTGGAAAGAATGCCTGTCCATCAAAAAAATCACTCAAATAGTGCCACTTAACTAAATACTGAAAGTCAGAATACCAGGAGGAAAACCCATTAAGACACAAGGACACCTTCCAGACTTGCCGACAACAACAGGGTTTAGGTATTGAACCTAGAATGCTATTTCTGTGAGGCAGCAACACAAATTATTCCACTGCCACATCAGTGCACTTGTGTTAATGCATATTTCACACAAAAGTAGGTATTTCTTTTCCAGGAGATTGGATTGTTTGACTTACTATTTTTTATTTTGCTTTAACTTTAGCTGTACATTGTTGTTAATAATTTAAAAGCTGTTGATGACATATAAGGAAGTATTCTCTTACTCATCGTTACTTCTTTCCTGTCCTTCTTTTATGAGCATTTTTAGCAGTAGGCCTACTATTTCCTGCTATCAGTATCATGCTTCTATTTAGTATCTTCCATATTATTTGTGGTAGAGCCATTGCCTTTTTTTACGCCTTAACTTTTATGTGAAACATGATAACAGTACAGGCTATTACAGGACTAACTGGAAAGAAATTCAGACATTTTGATGGACTTACCTTGCTTGATGAAACTGCAGCTAAAATAGTTATTAATAATAAAAGTTTCTTCATCCTAAATGAAAAATAACAGATTAAAATGCAATATTCTATATTCAGTATTTCCATATTTGAATAAAAAGTCATACAATTCATACTGTGTATACAGTATTATGGCATATATTCTATCAGGCTCACCATAGTTAAGTCACTTTTTACTTCATTCACTGTCATACACAATTAATTGAATTTAGAGTTGTGGGAGGCCAGATAATATCCTAGCAGAATTGGTGTAAGGCCCTTAAAACCCCGGATAGGACGCCTGCCCATCAAAAGTCCAAGACATATACAACCACTCTCATGGTGCAAACTCTACATGGACAACAAGTGAAATGGATACCATACAGTTGTTCTTAGTACAGTAAAATAAATTGTAAATGCTACGCTTAGTGTATTTTAGCAAATAACTGTATGATCTTTAATTCTTTGCATTCTGCTGTTACTCTACACATCGTCAAGTTCATGCCTTCCTAGTAAATTCTATCATAACCAGGTTTCTTTCTGATGGTCTTCGTTAGGTGGCTAAATTTAGACAGTCGGGTGCAACATTGAACAGAAAATCTCACGGCCATCTTCAAACTGTACAAACGCCTGAAAACATCCAAGCAGTAAGGGCATCAATTTTGCAGTCTCCTAGACATTCAGTAAGCAAACATGCTTCTGCCTTAGGCATTTCCAACACGTCTTTGAGGAGGATTTTGCATGAGGACCTTAATTTCCATCCATACAACAAGATGGTAGTGCAGGAACTCACTGAGAGAGACTGGGAGAGCTGTAGAGAGTTGTGCATGAAGATTATGCAAACTGTTCATCGAGATGCCATCGTCATGTGCAGCAACGTGGCACATTCCCATTTGAATGGTTGCTTAAATAAGCAAAACTGTCTCTATTGGGCTGAAACCGACCCACATGAACTTCATCAGAGACTCCCGCACAGTGAGCATGTTACAGTTTGGTCTGTTGCAGAATTTGGCATTGTAGGCTGTTACTTTTCTGAAGGGGTAGGGGGGCAACGATCACTGTCACCTCAGAATGTTACATTGAAATGCTAGTGAACTTTTTGCAGCTCCAACTGGAAGAAATGGATGTGGTGGATGCCTGGTTTCAACAGGATGGAGCAACAGCTCATACAGTGCGGACATCCATGCAAGTTTTGCTGAAGATGTTTCCAAGGAAACTGATCTCCCTGCACAGCGATGTTGAGTGGCCTTCACATTCGCCTGATCTCGCTCTGTGCGATTTCTTCTTGCAGGGCTATCTCAAGTCAAAGGTATACACACATCGACCTCAAAACCTTGAGGCCCTCAAGGACGCTATTTGCCCCGAAATCTGTTGGAGTTGACCAGAGTGGGTCAGGTGTTTGCAGGGATACTTTACATTTTATTCTCACCACTTCTCCTTCTGGTAGGAAAGGAAGGGCTGGAATGGGCCTGCGTCTGCGTGAGCTGAATCATTAACCACCCCCATTCTACAAGCGATGTGTCAATACCATTAGAATTGGATAAATGAGTCCTGCAAAGCCATGCCATCTTTCTCTCTCTCTCTCTCTCTCTCTCTCTCTCTCAGCTGCTCCATGCAGATAGACCATGCTGTCTGGCTCTGCCATTTTCCATCCCGAAGAGTGGTCATCAAGGGCCATACTGAATCAACCTGGACAAGAAGCTAATTCAGCTTACAAAGACAGAGAACCACCTGGGAAATAAGCATATGGAATGCTAGATGAACTGCTTATTATCAGTTGTATTATTTTACCAACGATTACACTTATATTTTGTGCTTATTATATATAAAGAATGAATTGGTGTGTGACATCTGTTCTCTCCTCTTATGGTACTCTGTCTAGCTGCTTGAATTTACAGATGTAAAAAAAGGAGGAAGTGTTGACCTACAGTAGTAGTCAATCCTGACAGTGTGGTATGAGAATAGAATTTGGGGCATTTTATTATGGTCTATGTAATAAAGAGCATAAAGGCGAAAATAGGGTCACCATATGACTCTACCACTGCAAAATATTTATATATTTTCTCATCAATACCAAGATATAATATTCACATGAAGCATAAAGAAATCAATGCCAAGGGAGTAGTTTTCTGTTTGGACCTGCTAGGACTGACCCAAAAGGAACACAGGAGGTAATGTGTCCATTTGCTTCCTTTTTAGTTCTGATGTTCCTGATCCGAAACAACTGTGATCCCCAACTCGGTCTGTCTTTCCTTACATCTCTACTCCCCTGTCTAGATTCCTTTAAAAGGACTTCAACAACAAATAGAGGCTGTCAGATACCCTGAAGAAAAGGAGAAATTCCACAAATGGCAACATAGTGGCGAACTTGTGCCCCTGCCTTAGCCTATACTTTAAAATATCATAGACAATAAATGGAGATTTCCCACCTGCTATCCCAATCTTTCTTTCATCATTCTTTCTGTTATGACACAATACACATATCCATCCATCCATCCATCCATTATCCAACATGCCATATCCTAACTACAGGGTCATGGGGGTCTGCTGGAGCCAATCCCAGCAAACACAGGGTGCAGGACAGGAAATAAACCCCGGGCAGGGCGTGCACACAGACACACACACACACACACACCCACACACCAAGCACACACTAGGGACAATTTAGGATCGCCAATGCACCTAACCTGCATGTCTTTGGACTGTGGGAGGAAACTGAGGTACCCGGAGAAAACCCATGCAGACACAGGGAGAACATGCAAACTTCATGCAGGGAGGACCCGGGAAACAAACCCGGGTCTCCTAACTGTGAGGCAGCAGCACTACCACTGCGCCACCGTGCCGACACAATACACATATATATTCTTAAAATGCTTTAATTCACTAGATGCAAAAGAGAAACAGGTTCAAGATCTAATGCCAGCCATATGCAAGGCTCACACGTGCATACTCTCAAACAATTTCACACTTATTAGACAATTTTCTAAAAAATACAGTCAAACAGAAATGTTTGTGATGTGGATAGAACCAGTGCAGGATTTACGTATAAGCTACACAAGCTATAGCTTAGGGCCCCCGCCTTATTGGGGGCCCCCAAAACAAATTGTCCGAGTGAGCAATTGTCATATATACTTAAATATACTACAGCATTATTTGTCCCAATCAGGCCCGGCCTTAGGCATAGGCGAAGTAGGCGACCGCCTGGGCCCCGGCGTCCGAGGGGGCCCCGGATCGACTCCTTGGTCTAATTTTCACGCATTTCACAGAGCTTCCAGGGGGGCTCTGCCCCCTTCAGGGGGCTCCTGGACCCCCCTTTCGCCTAGGGCCCCATAATACCTAAGACCGGGCCTGGATAGAACCCTACATTACCCAGACAAAGCTTACAGTATATACACACAGGATCAATATGTAAACTCACAAAGAGGACGGCCAAGCTGGAAATCAAACCTCTGTTCCTGTTGCTACAGTATAAGGTAGCAGGGCTAAATACTGCACCCTTGCACCTTACTATTCATATTGTGTAATTATCAGTCTTAATATAATAGTACTCTCATGATTAAAGACCAACTGTCTCATTTTCAACTACATTTACAAAACAGCATAAAGCAAATTATACTTTTTAAAAATATATACAAAAATTGAGTTGCAGTGTAGAAGATGTGTAAGATTTATACCTGCTGCCAGTTGAGTTTAAATTCTGTTTCCTAGCCAAGGGGTCTCACTTTCTGCAAAGACATGCAAATAGTAAAAAAAAAAATCTCATTCAGTAATTTTCAAAAAATGTTGAAACTAAATTCCATGAAACAGAAGGAGTAGGGGAAAGATTTCCGTGCCAAATTAACTTAATCATAAGTGAGAAATAAAAAATGTATATTTAAGCAACAAAATGTGCAAAATTATTTTTACTTAAAAGCTATGCATGTTAAAAGTAAATAGTGCATTATCAGAAGAAAAGGCTACATTTACTTTGGTAAATTTTATTGCTTTTGCAATATAGTAACTTAAAAGAGTCCAGCCAGGAGCAGATAGCCACCATTGTTTTATAACAGGCTCTTCAGCTTTCTATTTCTAAAAGATCTTACAGAATGCCATGTTTGCTTTGAAAACCTCAAAACAAAGTTAAGGAAAGTTTGAATAGATAATTTTCAATATATGCACAATGATAAAATAGTGATTATATTTATGTTATGACTAAAATGGTCACAATATACAGTATTTTGTTTAATAAACTAAACTATAATGATGAAAATGATTGGCTATTTACAGTATACACAATGATGTATAACAAATTCAGTTTATACTAAAACTATATAACAAAATATTCTAAAGCATACAATATCTGTTACTGATTTAACTTTAATACTGACATGTTGCTTACTGATGCCTTTCTGTACTATTTCATAATTAAATGCAATTAAATGTAAAAATACAATCCTATCTACACTTAGATTCATTTTTTTCTTATAACTATAGCGAAGAATAATATATAACTTACCTGTAATTGCTGTCAATAAAAAGTGACTCCACCGTAAGTGGTTCTGTTTTGCCTTACCCATTTATTAGGAGACATTCCTGTGAAATTATCTCATGCAATTTAAATGCTGTTACTTAGATCGCAGAGTGAAAAATTAATGTTTTACTTAATTTGCAATTAGTAAATTATTAATGACAACAACAGAGATTCCCATTTAGTATAGAGTAGACATTTATTTCATGATCTGTGTATTGTTATTTTGTTAAGTAAAGAACTGAAATAGGCACGTTAAAAATATAAACATATTACTCAGATCTTAAGTATATTTAGTGGTTTTGATGACTCAGGGTGAGACTGTTAATATGCATCAGTTCTTCCAACCTGAAGAAGTGTTATTTTTCCTTTTACATAAAATAAAAAAGAAAGATTTGTGCTGATATCACTTCACAAAACAGTGCCATAGAGTTCATACTCAAGTTTTTTTTTTATGTTTTATGTATTTGCGAAATAGAAAACAAGAAGTTGAAATAATAGAAAAAACACGCAAACATTAAAATAATAACAAAACAAGAAAACTGTTACCCCTCTAGGCATAACTAAATGTCGTCAATCTATTATTGGGGTGGCCCATCTGCTTGGATATTTTTTAAGTTACACACATAACTACTCCATCTCATCACTGTCTCTCCCTACACTCAGATCGCAACTTTATTTTCTCTCTCTAGTAAGCTAATGCCTCAACTGTCTGCCAGCTCTAAGTTTTAAAGTATTATGACAGTTGATGTTTTTTACATTTTTTTGAACGATCTTATAATTTCATACAATGATTTTGACTAATACAGATTTCAAAAATACTTCAGTTTTCTGCTTATAGTTTTTTTGTAAAGACTTGTTAATTTTATTTATCATTATGTTTCGAAAAATAATGTAATGTTAATTTTGTTTTTAGCAGTCACCACCATTTTAAGAGGAAAGTTCTCAAAAGTTGCAACATGTGGCATTATTGACACTTTGGTATTTAAACTGGCATTGTGTGTTCTTCACTGTCCAGGTTAACCTTTAGACTAAAGATTTTTTTGTTTTTTAGTTATAGTCTCAGTTAGACATTTTAACTTATGGTAATGACTCTTTCCTTTGGTTTCTGGCTTATGTTTCTTTGAGTGCCCACCAGATTCTATCCTGAGGCAGAACAAAAATGAGTAAGGTGCCATCTGGGTGTTACTTCTGAACAAGTGCAAGAGTCACTTCCAATATCAATGATTGCCCTTGTTTGGGTCTAGGGAAGATAAGCTACAACAGCTTCAAATGAAGTCCTGGTTTCCTTGAACCCCTGGTAATTTTCACTGGGCTGTTCACACGCAGGGTATAGACTCATCTTTACTACATACTATAGTTCTAGCTCTCCTGACCTAAGATCCTTTGGGGCCATTTAGAGACTAGAAAGTTTTTAGGCCTCTTGCCCATGTAATGGCATCTTTATGGGCTCACTTTTCTGTTTATCACCCCCAGGCAAATTACCCAAAGAACATGCACTACAATCAGAAGACATACTGTTGCGTAGTGGAACGCTTCTTTTCTCACGTAGCTGAGAATGTTGCCAGTGTAATATTTTGTCTTATCTTTTAAGGCCATACTGGACCCAACTCTCTTCTGTGCCATCTGTTATGATTTCTTAGTATAAGGAATGAAAGATAAGGGGAAATCATGAAATCCAAACAGGCTGACTCTAAACTTAATCGATATACTGACTGAAAACAAAAGGCCAAGATATTGTAAAATACAATTTAAAACATTTTAGACCAAGTAATTCAAAAAGAAAATTAGGCCATCTAATTTAAAAAAAATATGCGAGAAATCACGGACAAGTAATAAAAAAAAAAATCTAAAGGCCTAAAACTGGAAGAAAACAAATAAAACTGAAGAACACAATATGCAACAGCAAAATTAGCCTGACAAGTGGCGAGTGAAAAAGAGCGACTTTCAATGTTCAAGGCTTTCTCGATGCCTCAGAGGCTTCCCTGGGATTTGTGCCACTTTTAAAGGAATCAATTTCCCAAAAATGGTATTTTTTAAACAGTACATTTCTTACACCATGTTACTGAGAGTGAAGGCAGAGAAAAATAACTTCTTTTTTCATGCAGAATGGAAGGTAAATTTCTTATATAAATAATTGGCATCCATGAGAGCCAATGCTGGAATGTCAGGAACACATTAGGTGTTGTCCTGAGTAGTTTATAATTTTAATATTATTACTATTGTTATTAATTTTATGACATTTCTTCCTCGCCATTTTCTTTTGTGGTCTCTGTCCTTTTGTGTTTTGTGTCCCCATAGATGCCACTATATTATTAATAGAAACAGCTCCCATGGCTAGCCTTGATGCTCTCTTTCGGCTAAAACATGGCAGTACCCACAAGAAAGTGTCTAAGCTTTTTCCTTATTCCTATTCAGCCTGTTGGTCCACTGATGCCAGTCCAGTAATTTGAAAAGTGATGCATTTTAAAGAAGGATTTTCCCCTCCTTATGTTCTTGTAGATACAGATCCTTTATGTTAAAATTATGGTCTACACAGAGATGGAAATAAACAGATGTTTAAAAAAATCCCCACATATTAATCTCTATGATACATATCTACTCTCTATATATAAAATCCTAAGCCTAAAAGTGCAACGATTTTATGTTACGTTTTTTTGTCACGCTTTAAATCTGGCTTATTTCAAAACTTACATATACATGTTTGGTATCATTCTTTTCAGAATTTATCGTACTTTAATGTGATGTTGTTAGATTTTCAGATTCTTATTCTGTTTTTAAATTATAAATTAAAAAACATCAAAAACTCATGTCCCGCAAGACGAGACTTTGTGCCAACAGATTTAACCACGCCCGGGGCTGGAAATAAAAGACAAAGAGTAGATGACAAAGACAGCTGCTGTCCAGGCTTTTAAATGTTCGTGAGATGCAGACCATGTGGCACGGCAGCAGCAGCAGCAATCCAACAGCTGATCGAGCAAACAGGAGGTAAAAAAAAACTGTATTTGTTTCCCATTGTATCACTGTTTAAGAGGGGGTTTCAGAGGAGCGACCGTGTCTCCTTGAGGTGCGTTCAGCCCCCCTCTTCGCAACACGAGTGGCAGAGATGTGAAGTAGCTGGCGTGTAGCGCCAGCCATGGGAGTTGGTGAGCGAAGCGAGCAGGGGGTAAGCCCCCTAGTACATGAAATAATATCAAAAACATGAACTAATTCCTGATTCTATTAAATCTCATGAATATTTTCTGATTACTAGAAATTATTAACAGTACACACAAAATGTTCAACATGTTAATTTGATGTTAAAGGAATACTCCACCCAAAAAATATATTTTTTTATGTTATTTATTATATTATTTTTATGTTATTATGTAAGGAGATCGTTCCTCCCCCACACTATGCGACTCTTCAATTACACTCGGGGTGGTAAACATTAACATTATACAAAGTTATTGTCTGTTATACCTGTATTTTTATCACTCTTTAATTTAATATTGTTTTTTATCAATATGCTGCTGCTGGAGTATGTGAATTTCCCCTTGGGATTAATAAAGTATCTATCTATCTATCTATCTATCTATCTATCTATCTATCTATCTATCTATCTATCTATCTATCTATCTATCTATCTATCTATCTATCTATCTATCTATCTATCTATCTATCTATCTATCTATCTATCTATCTATCTATCTATCTATCTACCTCATGATATAACAGATGCCATTGGTGACCAATGCTGTACATCCGCAAACAATGTGAAAAACTTCCATGGAATAAAAAAAAAAAATAAAAAACTCATGTTACTAGTATTGCATAATCCTTATGTCAGTTAGCCAGTCATATGTGCAAAACAAGCAAAACTCAAGCTATTTTGGTAAAATATTGTTAAAAATATACTGATCAGTGTGCATCATAACTAGGAAACCTATGGCCTGATGGGGTTGATTTTTTTAATTAAAATCAGGACTCTTGGCCAAAAAATAAGGGGAAAGGCAGAGCGTTAATTCAAAAAGTCATTCCCATGAGGCTTTAGGTTTTCTGTTCCCTATTTCCCTACATTTTTCTCTCCATTCAGCGACCACTGTAAAGTACAGTGATCCCTCGCTATATCGCGCTTCGCCTTTCGCGGCTTCACTCTATCGCGGATTTTATATGTAAGCATATTTAAATATATATCGCGGAGTTTTTGCTGGTTCATGGATTTCTGCGGACAATGGGTCTTTTAATTTCTGGTACATGCTTCCTCAGTTGGTTTGCCCAGTTGATTTCATACAAGGGACGCTATTGGCAGATGGCTGAGAAGCTACCCAACTTACTTTTCTCTCTCTCTCTCTCTCTCTCTTGCGCTGACTTTTTCTGATCCTGACGTAGGGGGATTGAGCAGGGGGTCTGTTCGCACACCTAGACGATACGGACGCTCGTCTAAAAATGCTGAAAGATTATCTTCACATTGGCTACCTTCTGTGCAGCTGCTTCGTGAAGCGACAAGCTGCACGGTGCTTCGCATACTTAAAAGCACGAAGAGGCACGTATTGATTTTTTTATCTGTCTCTCTCTCTCTCTCTCTCTCTCTGCTCCTGACGGAGGGGGTGTGAGCTGCCACCTTCAACAGCTTTGTGCCGCAATGCTTCGCATACTTAAAAGCCAAACAGCCCTACTGATTTGTTTGCTCCTTTGAAGAGGAAGATATGTTTGCATTCTTTTAATTGTGAGACGGAACTGTCATCTCTGTCTTGTCATGGAGCACAGTTTAAACTTTTGAAAAAGAGACAAATGTTTGTTTGCAGTGTTTGAATAACGTTCCTGTCTCTCTACAACCTCCTGTGTTTCTGCGCAAATCTGTGACCCAAGCATGACAATATAAAAATAATCATATAAACATATGGTTTCTACTTCGCGGATTTTCTTATTTCGCGGGTGGCTCTGGAACGCAACCCCCGCGATGGAGGAGGGATTACTGTACATAGAGGAAGTATTATATATAAAATATATATTTTTGAGTCAAGTATTCTTTAAGTGTTCATTTTTTGTATTATCCAGTCTATTTATAATTACTTTATTCATTTTAAAAATCCAAAAAGTTTGTCTACCATTTGAATCATTGTGAAGTGGGAGATTAGTTACACTGTGGTTAAATCTGTGAGGTGTATCGCAATCTGATGTTTTATTAGACTAAAGTTTATTTTACTTTAATATTCCTAAATTCTAGTGGTTATGGTTCAAATGAATTTATTTCAATATTATACTTCAAAATCCATGGAAAAATAATATGTATACAGAATCTTTCTTGCCAGTAGATTTGTCTTGGCCACAAGACAATATTGAGTTCTGTTATTTTTTTTTAACACATGAAAGGAAAAGAACCTCTCTGTGTTAATAAACAGCTCCCTTGTGTGTTCTGTTTAATCATTCTCCTGTTATACCCTAATGTGAAATCTTTGCATTTGGCAGTCTGAATCTACTTACCAGTGTAAATCCCCATGTACCACAAAAATCAAGATACTGACACCTTGGTAGGAAATGCTGTCATATACAAAAGAACACATTGAACAAGAGTGTTTCAATCTGTGGAATGTTACAAGAAAAACAAATTCTAAAAATTCAGAATGCCCAGAATGTATTTGCTTTGTACAAAGTTGTGTTAAAATACTTGAACTTAAGGCCTCTTGACCAATGAATGAGGGGGAGAGGAAGGTCTTCAAAACGTCCATAATTCTGAAAATGTTCATTTTTAACACCCTTTTTCCATTTCTTTCTGTGCACAGTGTACAAGCATGTAAATATGACTAAATAAAAAATGGGTTTGCATGTCAATAATTGTCTTATAAACCTATAAATTTAATTAGACATAGGACGTAAGCCAGCAATGCTACACCATGCACCACATGCCTGC
The DNA here is from genome assembly GCF_900747795.2 of Erpetoichthys calabaricus. Classification (NCBI taxonomy): domain Eukaryota; kingdom Metazoa; phylum Chordata; class Cladistia; order Polypteriformes; family Polypteridae; genus Erpetoichthys; species Erpetoichthys calabaricus. The sequence continues at coordinate 180,784,698 of NC_041398.2, forward strand.
TGTAGACTGTTTCATCCGGTATGCTTTAAATAAGAATTTAAAAAATAACTCAAAGCAATTTTAATGAATACATAGAGGATCATACAATAAATTACAACTGGGAAGTTTTTGTAATGCATTTAATATGAGTACAATAACAACAAACACAACTTACAGAATATATTAACTGATAGATATTACAACAGAACACCCTACAATGTTTCTGTAATTGTTATTTAGTCAAGTACCTCACAGTTAAATAACAGAAAGTGCTAATGTTTGCTATAGTTATTTTTCATTACTATTTTTGTAATAAAATGATAAGGTTGTATCTGTTTACATATTGTATTTACAAATATGGTTATTATTTTGCACAATTACTAACCAGTTAGAACATCTTTTCGTAATGAGGAGGAACAGTTGTCAGTTGTCCATTGGATTCCAACTAAGAAACAATAAATATCTGATTTTTTGTGGGAAAGGACTAATTCTATTAGTGTAACTAATGTGCAGAGGCTTAATGTCAATATCTCTGTTGATTGCTTTCTGTTTAATGCACTCAGGTGGATTTCACATATATACCACATTATATCTTAAGTAGTGTTCAACAAAAACTACAAGAGTTGATAAATTAGTGGAATAATGGAATAAACCTCTGATCCTGTCTCACCCAACTAATAATGTAGGCTTTACAGATACATCCAGTAGATAAGCAAAATAAAAATGTCTAACTTGTATATTACAAGATAATAATTTAATATTTTGCACCATGATAATTCATAAAACAAGCAATTTGCTTCAACATACTTGCTTTAATTACTGATGTTATTGAACTTACATGAAAGGAGGGTTTCATAATTATTTTGTAATTGGTAAAACTAAACATTTTTCTGTTTTGTATAGATTTAACAATTTAAATATGTAAATTTCATTAATTTTGAAAAGATGGCCTTCTCCTTGACCTGTTGTTTACAAAGTTATTGGCTTTCAAAATTTGCTTTACATTTCCTGAAACTGTCATTGGCTTTTTTAAAGTTATAGAAGTTAGCTTTTGGGGATATTTACTTGCATCTCCACTTACCAGAGGCTGAGCTTCTGGTGCATTTTCAGGAATGGGTAGAAAAATCCCTGGGAATATAAGAATAGGAGGAACTGCTGGTGCTGGTGGAGGTGCTGGTGGTGGTGGTGGTGGTTGTAATGGTGGTGGCGGTGGTGGTAATGGAGGTGGCGGTAGTGGTGCTGGAGGTGGTGGAGAGGCTTGTATGGGAGGCTGAGGTAAAAATGGTCCAGTTATACTTCCTGGACCAGGAGATAAATTTGGGTTAGGAAGAATATAAATTTGCCCATTAGCCATTGGCGCATTTGGTGCAACCTCATTGCATGGTTCACCACCTAATTGTGTTTCAGAGGGAGCCTCGGGTGCCCCTGTGAATATAAAAATTGGAGCAGGAGGAGAACGTGGTGGAGGAGGAGGTGCACTTGGAGCAGAAGAGAAAATAAAAACTGGTGGTATTTCGTCTGGCTGACCACTATCTGAAAATATAAACACTGGTGGTACTCCTGGTGAACTTGCTCCTGATGGTTCAGTTACTGATGGACTTGATTTTGGAGGTAATGCAGGAAATTCAGGTGGTGGAGATGAAGGTTGTCCTGGCGCCTGTCCTGGAACTGGAACAGATGTTTGGGTTGGCATTTGTATTGGAGCTTGTCCTGGTACTGGACCAGACGGTTCAGTTGGTATTTGCACTGCAGTCTGTCCTGGCCCCTGACCATATACTGAGGTTGACATATGACCTGGACTTAGTCCTGGACCTTGACCGGATGGTTGGGTTGGCATTTGTCCCGGACTTGTTGCTTCATTTGGGCCTAATGGTGAAGGAGAAGCTTGTCCATTTCTAGCTGCTGGGAAGGCACCTGGGGCTGGTGGAAATAATGGTAATACTATTATTGAAGGAGGCTGTGCAGGACTAACAGATGGTGCAGGTGGTGGTGGAGGTGCTGGTGCAGGTAAAAATATTATTGTAGGGGATGATGCAGCCGTAGGGTGAATTGGAGCTGGTTGTGGAGAGATGACATGATCAGATCCTGGAGGAGGTTGTGCAGGGCCTTCAGGAATGGAAGGCTTTCCATTAGGGACACCTGGGCCTGTAGAAGGAGAGGGTGATCCAGGAACAGCAGGATCACGGCCAGGATAAAGTGATGGACCTGGTGATGAAGGTTTAGAGTCCAAGGAAGGGAATGGTTGTTGGAATATAAAAATATTTGGGGATGCAGAAGGTGATGGTGAAATTGGCCGAGTTGGCAAAGAAGGCTCAGAGACAACTGGTCCTGTTGGGGAAGGAGGTGACTGAATTGGTGGTACAATTATGAAATACGGTGGACCAGAAGTAGGTGAGTGACTTGGAGGGAAACTTGGTGGAATAGAGGGAACAGGTGATGGGCCTGCAGGTGATAAAGAGGGACCTGATGGAGGCGTTGGAAATGCAGATGGAATTTGTGGAGAGCTGAATGGGTCAGATGGAGAAGATGGTCTGTCTGAAGGAAATGCTGATGGTGTTGAAGCAGGGTGGAGGGGAACTGAGGGAGACAGTGGTGGTCCAGAAGGTATGTTTGATGGAGCAGTAGGAACTTGAGTGGGAGGAGAAGGAACAGTTTGTGGAACTGAAGAGCCGGGTGACTGTGAAGTTGGATCTACAGCAGCTTTTGCCTGTGTATCTACAGCAGGAGATATTACAGGACTAGGAGGATTAAAAATAAAAATTGGTGAAACAGGAGGTGGAGCTGGTGGAGATGGTAGTGGGGCTGGAGCTGGATCACGAGGAGGAAACACAAATATTGGAGGTGCTGGTGCAGGTGGCTGTAAAGAAAGTAAAGGTGGAGAAAGACCAAATGAAGCAGAAGAAGGACCCTGTGCTTGAGGGCCTGGTAACGCTGGAGGGAATATGAATATTGGAGGAACAACAGGAGGTGCAGAAGGTGATGGGGAAGTAGGTGCAGGAGATGGTACAGATAGTGGTGGTGATTTTTTATCTTGTGGTGGAGCTGATGGGAAAATGAAGACAGGAGGGGGAGGATTTGCAGGAGATGTAGAAGTTTTACTTGGTGCTGATTGTCCAGTTTGTGTGAAAAAAGAAGAGGAAGAAGGATGAGGTGATGCTGGAGGAAAGATGAAAATAGGTTGTGAAGAAGCAGAAGCTATAGGGGCTGAAGGATAACTTGGTTGAGTTGATTCAGATTTAGAAGATGCTGAATGCTCTGAGGAAGATGCTGGGTGTGGGAAAATGAAGACTGGCTGAGGACTGGCAGGAACATTAGAAGCTTGGCTTGGAGGTGCTTGATTACTCTGCACATCAGAAGGAGGAGATGAATGACGAGAGGGAGCAGGAGGAAAGATGAAAATAGGTGGTGAAGAGGCAGGAGGTGTAGATACAGAAGGAATACTTGGTTGAGCTGATTTAGGCTTAGAAGATGTTGAATATTCTGAGGAAGAGGATGCTGGTGGAAAAATGAGGATTGGCTGAGGACTGGCAGGAACATTAGAAGCTGGGCTTGGTGCTGCTTGACTAGTCTGCACATCAGAAGGAAGAGATGAATGACGTGAGGGAGCAGGAGGAAAGATGAAAATAGGTGGTGAAGAGGCAGGAGGTGTAGGTGCAGAAGGATAACTTGGTTGAGCTGATTTAGACTTAGAAGATGCTGAATATTTGGAAGAAGAGGGCGCTGGTGGAAAAATGAAGATTGGCTGAGGACTAGCAGGAACATTAAAAGCTGGGCTTGGTGGTGCTTGACTAGTCTGCACATCAGAAGGAGGAGATAAATGACGTGAGGGAGCAGGAGGAAAGATGAAAATAGGTGGTGAAGAGGCAGGAGGTGTAGGTGCAGAAGGATAACTTGGTTGAGCTGATTTAGACTTAGAAGATGCTGAATATTCTGAAGAAGAGGGTGCTGGTGGAAAAATGAAGATTGGCTGAGGACTGGAAGGAACATTAGAAGCTGGGCTTGGTGGTGCTTGACTAGTCTGTACATCAGAAGGAGATGAACGACGAGAGGGAGCAGGAGGAAAGATGAAAATAGGTGGTGAAGAGGCAGGAGCTATAGGAACTGCAGCTGGCTGAGTTGGTTTAGAGGCAGGAAAAGATGAACGTTCAGAGGAAGATGAAGCTGGTGGGAAAATGAAGATAGGAGGAGGAGGAGGAGATGGCAAAGGGTTGCTGGGTATAGCTGGACCTATAGCTGAGCTTTGGGTTGATGATGCCGAAGATTTTGTAGGTGGTGAAAAAATTAACACTGGGGAACCTGGTAAGTTTGCAGGAGGTGAAGAATCAAGTTTTGATGGATATAAAACTGGAGGTTTGCTTGGTGCCGGAGGTTTTGGGGGAAAAATAAAAATGGGTTGACTTTGGATTGAAGGTGTTAGCTGTAAATTTTGTGGAGAATTTTGAGGAATTTTTGGTTGCTGTGCTCTGTTTTGTGAGATGGGAGGAAATATGAATATTGGGGGTGAAGGAACAGCTGCAGGCTGGGATGCAGCAGCAGAAGGAGCTGCCTCTTGAGTTGGTGGAGATTTTTTTTTAGGCCTTATTATGTATATAGGAGGATGAACTGGTTTGGGAGCACCTGGAGAAGAGAGTCTAAGGGGAGGTAAAAGCCAAGTTTTCTGGGCTCTTTGAAGAAGGGACATTTTTCTTGTTCGTTCATCCAGGCTCTGTGTTAAAAATGAAAATATCTTAAGAATAAATAAAATAAAAATTAGATTTAAAGAGTCAGTTAAGCAAATAATTGAATGAATGAATGGATGTTTATTATCATAGTTATAAAAATATGCATTCAACAAAACAATATTTGACATATGACATCACCATAGTATAAGAGCAGCAAATTATAACACAGTGAATATTACACAATAAATACAAAAACGCTATGAATATGTACAAAATTGCACTTATGCCCCATAGAATGTGTGCATTTAAATGTAAACATTTTTTGTTTACTATAAACATTGCAATATTAACACAATTATTTCATAAGCTTAGTGTAGCTCATGCTAAAGCTAAAAATTATGTTTCACTGTTTTAATCACATTCAACAATTTACTTTTCATTGAGAGTGCTTTAAAACAGTATGATTTTATGTATTTAAACTTTGTTAAAATATGTTTAGAACATCAGATATTTTATAAAAAGACAAAGACTTATATAGTCCCTTGAGAAGCATATATTTTATATTTTATATACAGTAGTCCCAGAAAAAAATCAACTAAATAAAATAAGTATTGAAGCCACATTAAAAAACAATGTTAATTTGATTATATAATATACAATTTTAAATTCTTACTTTAAATTGGTTTGTGATGATCTATCTAGTTTGATATTTAAATCTAAAATGATGACCAATTTGCTCTCTTCTGCATGGTGTGTTTCTTTCATGCACAACTTTCAACAGCCCCTAATACTGACTGGAAAGTACTGCCACTACCAGACTGTATGTAATACTAAATTGGGCATCTAATATTGTAAAGCCTTAACTGAAACATATATTACTTTCTGGCTTTTTTTTCTCCTTTATCCTTATATTGTTACAGCATTCATTATCGTTTGACATCCCGGTTTGTTCATAGCCTTTGCTCAGACTTGTTTGGTTTATTAAATGTTTTACAGACCATGTAAATGAATTTACCCGCTAATCATTTTAAACTGAATACCAAAGTAAGCTACCATGTCCAAAGTAGTTTTACTTACAAACTTCTACAATTTTTATTGCATCATTTATCACATCTTTCATCACATTACATAGCTACTGCGAATAATCTATCTATCTATCTATCTATCTATCTATCTATCTATCTATCTATCTATCTATCTATCTATCTATCTATCTATCTATCTATCTATCTATCTATCTATCTATCTATCTATCTATCTATCTATCAATTTTGGTATTTATTCAAGATTTTCTTATATCAAAATAAAACAATATTATATCCAGGTGATATAATGCATTTTCTCTAGATGTTGTTTTAAAGTTACAACATTATTACTGAGCAGCCTGTACAAAATATGTTATATTAAATTACACATCTGCAGTACTTCTTTCAATGATAAATTGTTTTTATGGAAGAGTAATGAAATAAACATGCATTTCAAAAACGACTTACGTGAACACTTGCCAGTATGCAGACAAAGTACATAAAAAAATGGAAGTGCTTCATTTCTGATTAACAATTTCTGTAAATTAAATAGATATTTTCAGCAATTACATTCTGTTCATTTAATGTTATTTTGGTATATAAGACTGCTAAGACACTTCATTAAAATATGAAGGATTAACTATATTTTACTGATTCATTTTAGTTCAAGCTAAAAGCAAAATGCCTTTTTCATAAAAGTTAACATTAATAAAGAATTACATTTACTTATTAAATGCTGTATTTTAAAAACCTTAGAGCATGCAAAGTAGTATATTTACATGTTAGTAAGTTGTAATTGTTACCTTTATTAAGAATCACACCATTTCTTCCTGCCTTGTCTTGTTTTCTCTTTTCAAGTTTGTGGTAAGTCCTGTAATTTAAGGTATGTTATCAAGTATGCCATAACCAATGAACACACAAAATCAGGAAGGGAGGTGTGATTCTGCACTGCTCCAGTATGAGTCTAAAACAAAAGAGGGTGCTGTATAAATGACATTTTAAACCGAAAAATACTGTTTTCTTTGAGATAATATAATAGTAATGTCTATGCATGCCACACTTACAGAAAGCATGCAGTCAAAAATTGAGCTTCACCATTCTAAGACACTACATAAAGTAATAAATTAACTACCTTAATTTCTAACAATTACTTCCATTACGATCTATATATCACACAATATATCTAAAACAAGTACATAGGACATCAAGTCTCTAAACCTATTATGATCAGTGACATGTTACAATTTATTACTCAAAAAGATCATTTACACTTATGAGTGAGAGCTAGACTGCAATGAGATGTAAGGATTATGGGAGACTTGTGGGTAGTATATTAAGAAGTGGACAGAATTTGTTCTTGTTTTTGGATGTAGCAATTACATTAGCGGAATATATAATATGTTGATACACCCATCCAGTTATCCAACCCGCTGAATCCGAACACAGGGTCACGGGGGTCTGCTGGAGCCAATCCCAGTCAACACAAAGACACACAACGCAAAGCAGGAACCAATCCTGGGCAGGGCGCCAACTCACCGCAGGACACACGCACACCAAGCACACACACTAAGGCCAATTTAGAATCGCCAATCCACCTAACCTGCATGTCTTTGGACTGTGGGAGGAAACTGGAGCACCCGGAGGAAACCCACGCAGACACAGGAAGAATATGCAAACTCTACGTGAAGTGAACCCGGTTCTCCTAACTGCGAGTCAGTAGTGCTACCCACTGCGCCACTGTGCCGCCCATGTTGATACAATACAATAATGACTTACTGTGAATGAGTTTGTGGGTGTAATCTCATTAAAACTTTCTCTCTGTGCTGCATATATACATTATATATCATAGATACCCAGAGGACAGTTGGGGTCCTGCCCAGGACAGAGGTGGAATCCTTACCCAGCAGACCTTATGATTCTCATCCTGATTGGCATGCCCAAAGGTTACTCTCCGGAAAGCTACAATACAATAATCTGATGCCTTCAGATGTTGGCATCTCATTTCGAACCACAATTCATTGAGAATGAATATCCGCCTCTGTGGCCAGCTCCTACAAGCCACTTAACAAAAGCCAAGAAGACTATGCTAGATAAATATGCCTCATACGCCTGCTTTGTTTATTATTTGTCACTTCAATTAAAAGGGGAGACCTGGCTGGCACTCCAACATTTCATAGAGTCAGCCCGTGTTCCTTCCACCCATCCACAATATATATATTGTGAAAGCCTTGTAGAGTACAGCTCCCCAGACCTGGACATGGACAGGCAGAACACACAAGTGTAAAAGCAGCACACTTTATTTTCTTCCTGGGGCAGCTCTGTTCTCCGCTTCCCACTTCAGAACACAACAATACTGCTCAGTCCCTTCTATCTTTCTGTCTTTTCTTTCTTTCTATCTTCTCTTCTCTTCTCTACCACCACCACTCCTCTCCCAGCAAGCGTTGTCCTCGACCTCCTGACTCTAGCTTTCCAAACAGAGTGAGGTGGTCTCATTTATAGTGCACCCAGAAGTGCTCCAGGTACACCCGGATCCTCTTGTAGCAGCACTTCTAGGTGTTTAGCTCACGTCCTGAAGCAATCTGGGGGGTTGCCCAGTCGTGTTCTGGGGAAGGTATTGTCGTGACCCTACCCTCTCCCCCTGTCCTCTCTTCCTGTCCTTCCATCACAGGGGTGTCCCAGCTTGACCAGTGTCTCAGCCATCTGCCACTATATATATATATATATATATATATATATATATATATAGTAAGAAAACAAGGACACGCATAAAGATTTGGGGTTTTTAGCCCTGGATACTGTAACATAATGGTCAGTAATTTTCAAGCAAAAAATCATCAGACACATAAGGGTGGGTAAACGGACAACTTATACAGGGTCGGAGCGGAAATTAAACAATGGGATGCTGGGAAAAGCGTGGTGATGAATGGGTGGCTGGCATCATCAAACGGAGACCAGAAGGCAGAAAGGGACCCAGAAGTGCTGCGGTTCTTTTGGTCATCCGGGCGAGATTCTGAGAAAATAAAAAGAGAGAGGTTAGTTGTCCCCTGGCACGACTTATCGCTGTGTGCGTCGGGTCCTTAAGCTGCTCCCCATGCGCTTGTGCGTGACAATATATACAGTATATATATATATGGGGCACCCAACCCCCAGTTGCGGCCAGTCTGCCGCTTGCATTGTGAAGAGGGGGACTGAACTCACCCCAATGAGATATGGTCGCTCCTCCGAAACCCCCTCTTAAACGGTGATACAATGGGAAAGAAATACAGACTAATACAAAAACTATAGCCCAGGAATGTGTGGGGAGTCTGTGCACATGTCAGGATCCCTAATGAAGTCCTAATGGAACAAGGAATTTGCTTTACATCAGATATCTTTAGGGAAGTCGCTAAATTGCTTAGACAGACATGTTAGTGTAACATTTTAACTAAATGCTAAAGCAGATAATTAAAAAGTTATAAGAATGAATGGAAGAGACTGGTACCAGTTATTCTCCTTTGTCTTGTTTGCCTTCCAGGGGGTGCTGCAGGCCTCCACAGGCTTTTCTTCATTTGAACTACTATACAGGATACAGTCATGTAGACTCCAGGGGCCTCATGTATAACGCCGTGCGTAGAACTCACACTATAACATGACGTAAGCACAAAAGCGGGATTGTGCGTACGCAAAGAAAAATCCAGATGCTGAAATCTGTGCGCACGCAAACTTTCACGTTCTTCCACTACATAAATCCCGATCAGCGTGAAAAGTAACGCACGTGCACGCGCCTTCTGTCCCGCCCCAACTCCTCCCAGAATTATGCCTCTTTGAATATGCAAATCAATATAAATAGCCTTCTGTGAAAAGACAATGGGAAAAGCACGGGGGGGAAATATAAGAATTTCAGCAAATACCAAGTGGAGGCAAAGGAAAAACGTACTATTTGTTGGTTTAAACAGTGGTATAATCAACAAAAGGAAGTTGATCAAGTGACAGAGTGTCGGAGAAACTCGAAGGCTCAAGTTCACAAAGTCGCACAGTGCCCAAAATAAAAAAGAAATCACATATCAAAGTCGCTGTGAAAAGGCGAGTCGTAGCCCACCGTCTGAGTATCATATGAAAGCTTATTAGGGTACAGACAAAAAAATAGGCACACAGTGGGAAAAAAGCACAAAATGTCAACTTTAATCTCGAAATTTCCAGTTTAATCACATAGTTTATTTTGCCATTAAAGTAGAACATCATACACTTCATCTTAAAATCGTTTACTTTACTAGTTTCTCAAATCCCATTGTAACTAAAGTGGCACATTAAATGCTTTGTTCTGTATTTGATCTTCTATGTGCTCTATATGTGTGAATCACTACCTGCTTCTTAAACGGGCTTTCTCTTTCTCTGACAGGACACATAATCCATTACATTCGTGATATTACAGCTCTCTGAATAATTAAAATACTGAGATGTATACGTGATATCTTTTTCATGATGATAGGAATGAAAGCATGTTATTAAACATGGGAACACGGTGGCGCAGTGCTTGTTCATGTCTCACGCAAGAGGCTTGCGGCACCATGTGCGACCTTCGATGAAATAATTTATTACAGAAGTACTGTCTCTTTCAAACGTACTAACCTCCAATTCCTGTCCTTACTTTTCTTTCTCCAAAAACCCAATCGCCACACAATCAGCTATATAGACGTGAAGCAATCTGTAAGCTTAAAATGCCGATTCTTCAAAACTTTTAAGGAACATTGAAATATCTTCGTAGTACATGTTTAATTATTATATCCGTCTATCCTTCCAGTGTCGCGTCAGCACCAGCAAGAATAAAACGCAATGCAGGAACACTCCCTGAAGTAGCTAGCGCTGCGGCACCGTGTCCTCACAGGTTTAATTATTAACAATAAAGATTATTTAAATGAAGTTAAAGTTTTATCTGTATAATATAATCAACATATTTTGCTGCATTTCATCTTAAAAATGATATCATCATATGTAAATACACGCTTCATAAAGTATTATAACTGTAGTGCAAGTTTACAGTGAGGTAATTGTACTTATAAGTAAACAGTTCTACAAGGAGCACTTGATGGACTGATTGAGTGCGTTTATAGTTCTTGGGATGAAACTTTTTCTAAACCGCGAAGTCCGTACAGGGAAGTCTCTGAAGCGTTTTGCCTTGACTCAGGCAGCGTCTGCTTCATGCTGTGTACCGATAATTCTCTTTCCGATCAGCTGCTGCTGTGAGTCCCCACTCAGATACAGTGATATAAATACTCTGAGTGGTGCAGTGAGAGTAATATGGAAAAAGATGATCTGCTGTGGCAACACCTAACGGGAGCAGCTGAAAGAAGAAGAAGATGCAATGAGAGTTACAACGCTAAAGCAGTTATGGTATTTGGAATACTATGGCTATTTCCTGGACCATCATATTGCTGCAGGTTAATTACAATCAGATGCATTACACTAATAAACAATATGCAGTTAGTTTCAGTGTATTTATAAAGCCGCGTCAGGAATGTGGATCTAAGAAAGAAAGGGTGATCACACAGGAACAGTAGCACTGCTTTGACGCTGGGTGCCGCCAGTCCGCAAAACCGAGCAGAGAAATTGCGTACGCCAAGGTATGAGTTACCGTGGAAATGTGCGTGGCTTTACGCCAAGTTTAGGTTTTATACATCGCGATTTGAGCGTGGAAAGGTTCGTACGCAACATTTCTGTGCGTACGCACTGTTTATACATGACGCCCCAGAATATTATAAAGGAAGATTGGGAATTAGAGCCCATCACATGTTCAGTTACTATATAGTTGAATGCGTCACTGAGTTGTGCAATTGCTTTTTAAGGATACAACCCCTGATGAAGGAGCGTACAGAACAAAGAATGCAGTCTAGACTGTACAAAGGAGGGACCACCCTGCATGAATTTAAGCCAGGTGGTTATGGTTATGTTTATGGTATTAATTCCAACTGCTTATTATAAATTGTTGTCTCATTGACAGGGGCCATATGAAATTAAGGAACGGGTTTGAATTTTATTGCCTTGTGTATCAACCTAATCAAGTCCTAAAGAGTGAGTCTACCACAGTACTCTGTTAAAGCCATGGAAGGAACAGAAGTCCAATGAATTATTCAGTAGAAGTGTGTCAAGAAACAATACTGGGGCTCCTTCATACCAACAGCAATATGCCTGCATAATGCCTCACTGTGATTGTAACAACCAAGTCAACTGCTAATTTTCTTTCTTTCTTTCTTTTTTTTCTTTCTTCATTCTGGTGTGAGTTTAGGATATAGTATATATATATATATATATATATATATATATATATATATATATATATATATATATATATATATATATATATATGTATTTATTTATTTATTTGCTAATTTAAAGAGCTTCTGAAAAAAGCCAAATTTGCCCCTGGGACAAATAAAGTCTATCTATCTATCTATCTATCTATCTATCTATCTATCTATCTATCTATCTATCTATCTATCTATCTATCTATCTATCTATCTATCTATCTATCTATCTATCTATCTATCTATCTATCTATCTATAATTTGATTCTTTCCTGTTTTAAATGAGTTTCATGTTTTCTTTTTTATGCTAGTTCAAAGGTGCACATTACAAAAAAGAAAGATCACTTGGCTCAGACTGCTATAAGGTTAGTAAGTCTTTATTAAATATAAGATTTCTAAAAATAAAAATTTATAAAGAGAAAACTATTTTATAATTATACATTATATACATTTGATATATTTGTAAGGATTACACCATAACCATATTGTACTCTTTTTAAATGTATTACATAGTTTCTTGTTTCATAGGTAAAAAAGAAATGACTAAATGATTTTATTTGTATAAAACAGTCTGGTTTCAGCACCTTAGGGTATACTAGAAAAAGAAAATCTTTAAGACATGAACTTCTGTATAGAATAAACTTCTTTCTGAACAATACTTAAATGCCATTGATACTCTTAGTTTTATTCATAGCAATATAGTTTTCGTGTAAGATTCAGTAAACCTGCAATTTTTTCCACTATAATACAAAATACTAAATTCATTAATTCATAATGATTTCCTTTCAATCTTTATATTTTAGAAGTCTAAATGAGTAGATTAGATTAGTTTAGATTTATTAATCCCATTAGAAAAATTCAGATGCATACAGCAGCAGAAACATAAAAAACAAGGATACAGATATTTTGCTGTCTTTTTTAAGGCCATGGCAGGTCCTACCATTTTCTGTGCCACCTGTTATGATTTCTTGGCATAAAAATTGAGAGAGAAAAGGAAACTATGACCTCCAAGCTGGCTGAATCTAAATTGATTGAGTTACTGATTAAAACCCTAGTCAAAGTTATTATACAGTTGACAGTTTGACAGTTTTTTATGATATAAGTTATGTTATAACATTTCATTGGTCTTTTTGATTGCTTCTCTAAGATGCTTAGTCAATTAAGATGTTGTGTCAACATATACCCCTAAATCCTTTCCAGAGGTTGCTTCATGTACGACGGTGTTTCCCATCTTGCATTTATAACTAATGTTCCTTTTGCCCATGTGTAACACTTTTCTGCATTAAACTGCATTTTCCAGGTTGTTCGCCCAGTTCTGAAGGAAGGCTGTCCAGGTCATTTTAAATTCTTTTTGCTGCCTCCTCAGTGTCTGTTGTTCCCTCAGTTTTAGTGTGATCTGCGAATTTGACAAGTTTACTAACTATACCAGAATCAATGGTGTCTCGATATATCAGGTTGGAGGCTGTTCTATCAGCCAATGAAGGTCTCATGATTAGCATAGTCCATATATAGTTGTGTCAGGGTAGCAACTGGATGGAGCTCAAAGAGTATTCACATATGCATATTTATAAACTGATCGTGATTTAATAAAGTTAATTGCACAGAAATGTGCGCACAGGAGGTTTTATAAATCAGATTTCTTTTTGCCATACCTCTTTTCCTGTTTTTGCTATTTGCATATTTTTATGCTTGAATACACTCGAAGCTTTATAAATGAGACCTCTGGTTATTTTGCTCACAATAATTCTAAACACATTCCATGTCATAGCAGAAAATATTATATCTTAATTAAATTAACTGCTGTAATTGATGTCAACACAGTAACAAATAGAGAAGAATGAGTACATAAAGCCTAAAGCAATAGCAAAGTTTGTGAAAGAGTGCTAAATTATATACTGTTTGATCCTGGAAATCTTAAACCATTGGTACTTTATAGGAATGTAGCAAATCAGTCATTTTCTAACGCATTTAGTCCTGAACAGGTTCGTGGGGGTGCTGGAGTCTATCCAAGCAAGTATAGAGCGCAAGGCAGGAACAAAACCTGTACAGAGTGCCAGCCAATTTTAGGTCAAATACTCACATCCCAACCACACACTGGGGCCAATGTAGTATTGCCAATCCACCTAACCTGCTCGTCTTTGGACTGTGAGAGGAAACTGGAACACCTGGAAGAAACATGCATACATGCGGAGAACATGAAAACTCCATGGGAGGAGGACCCTGGACATCAACCTTACCTCCTTATTGCAAGGGAGCAGCGCTACCACTGTGCCATTGTGCCACCCCACTGCCATCGTGCCACCTCTCTAGTGAATCTGAGGAATTAAATTCCTGTGGTATCACTTGGTGAAATTCTCGTATTTGGCATGGCATTTCACCTTTTCTCCCATGCACCTGTTGGCAACTCTGACCACACAATGATTATGCTTGTTCCCAGGTATAAACGGAAACTGGAACAGTCAAAGCCAACCAGTACTATAAGCCACAGATGGACTCCTGAAGCTGTTGGAAGGCTGAGGAATTGTTTAGGCTCCACAGATTGGAAAGCCATGGAAGGCTGGTGTAGCAACATAGATGAATTTGCTGATATTGAAACATTCTTCTATGAAAATGTTTGTCTCCCTAGACCATTATGAGATACAACAATCACAAGCTGTGGTTCACCAAGGACCTGAGCATTCTCAGAGCTGCAAAGAACCAGGCATACAGGTCTGGGTACAGGCAGGGCCGGATTTATATGAAAAGAGGCCCTAGGCTATTCCACTTATGAGGCCCTTTCACCTTCCATTTTTAAGTTTGTAAATTACATGAGAGATAATAAAATACGTAATACGCGTTGATCTTAACCAATACATTTTTATGTTTGTTTATTAGTCATATGCGTAGAATTTCTCCTTATTTTCGGTTCAGTGTTTTAGTGTTCACTGTTTTTAGAATAGTGTAATTTTAATTTTGCTAACAATTTGAATGTAGGCCCCTCTTGATCTTGAGGCCCTAGGCTGAAGCCTAGTTAGCCTATAGGAAAATCCGGCCCTGGGTACAGGGATGAATATCGATCTGTAAGGTGGCAGCTTAATAAAGCAATAAGTGCTGCAAAAGCCACTTATAAAGATCAGCTGGAGAAAGGCTTTAGCAGTAACAGTCAGGCAGTGTGGAGTTCTCTGAACAAACTTAGAGATTACAGGCAGAAGTCATCCCAAGTCTTATCTTCCCCCATTTTGACTAATCAGCTAAATGAGTTTTATTGCCAGTTTGCCAAGGACATGAGCCCCTCAGGATTGATTTCCGACAACAATTCTCTAACTGTCCACCTTTGCAAATTAATGGCCAGACTGTGTCAATGGTTCAGTCGTTTAAATTCCTGAGGTCTATTTTCACTCATACATTAAAATGGGACAATCACATCACCTCCAACACGAAGAAAGCTAGGCAGAGATTGTTCTTGCTTTGCTAGCTTAAGAAGCTTGGTATATCAAGGTGTACATTGTTAAATTTTTGTTCAGATATCATTGAGAGTATTGTGAAATCCTCTATAACTGTTTGGTTATCTTCTGCCTCCTCTTTTTCTAAGACTCGGTTGCAGTGGGTGATTTGTTCAGCTGAGAAAATCATTGGCTGTTTTCTCCCAGCATTAAAAAATCTGTTCATTTTCAGAGCGAAAAAGAGAGCAGGAAAGATTGCAGCTGACCTTACCCACCCCAGCAGTTATTTTTTCACTAAATTGCCATCGCAAAGGAGGTACAGGTCGATTGTCAATGGTTAATGGTGAGCCAGCAGTTAGCAGTGGTGTGCAAACTGTAGCAAACAGACAAAAAAAAACAAAAAACACTGGGACCCCCAAATTAAGAATTCCAAAGTTGTCTGTATTGTTTGCATGGTCATAGAGAGAAGCTATGCTAAATATAGTCCAGATCAAACTAAGTAGGATGCAAAACTGACCAATCACAAAAAAAAAGCCAAACGGACCCATCGGATTTCTCTGAGAGACTGGACACCCAGACCCTTATGTTTAACTATATAGTAGATATGACATAAACACTAGCATTGCTACACTCTGCACAACCTACCTGCTGTTTTCTCTTTCAAACTTAATGTTTTAAATAAGAATTCAACAATTACAAAATATTACCTTTAATGAATTAATAGACGATCATAAAATAAATTAGAACTGGAAAGTTTTTGTAATGCATTTTTAATAAGAATACAAGATAAATGAAAAATATATAAGTACAACTTACATAAAATATTAACTAATAGATATTATGACATTATACAAACATCTTTTAGTTAGTCAACTACCTGCCAATTGAATAACAGAATGTGCTAATGTTTCCAATAGTTGTTTTTGATTTAGTTTTTTAGTAACACAATGACAAGGTTGTATCTGTTTACACATTGTCTCCTGAAGTACGATTATTCTGTAGTACAAACAATGAATAATGAGTACATCTTTCCATTACAATGAGGTAGAACAGTTGTTGTCCAATCGATTTCAATTTAGATTTTTTTTAACAATAATGCAAATAATGCACAGGAGCATAATGTTAATATCTCAGTCAAGACACTTATGTTTATTGCACTCAGGTGGATTCCATACATAAAGTACATTATATCTTAAGTAGTATTCAACAAAAACAGCAAAAGTTAATAAATTAATAGATCCTGTCTCATCTCCCTAATAATGTAGGCTTTAGAGACAAACCCAGTAGATAAGTAACATAAGAGCACCTATCTTTGTATATGGCAAGTTAATAATTTTATAATCTCCATTATGATGAGTCATAAAACAAGCAATTTGCTACAGTATATTTGCATTAATTATTGATTTCATATAACTTAGATGAAAGAAAGATTTTGTAGTATAACAAAATATACATCATTTTGTTATTGATAAGGTTGCCGGTTCGAATCCCCGTCACTGCCAAAAGAGATCCTACTCTGCTGGGCCCTTGAGCAAGACCCTTAACCTGTAATTGCTCCAGGGGCGCTGTACAATGGCTGACCCTGTGCTCTGACCCCAAGGGGTATGCAAAAACTAACAAATTCCTAATACGAGAAATTGTATAAGGCGAAATAAAGAGCAAAAAAAAAAAAAAACTAATTAAATACTGCATGTCTTCGTTTTTTTTTTAATTTGTAAAAAAATGAACAATTTAAATATTTCAGTTTCTGTAATTTGGAAAAGCTGACCTTCGCCTGGCCTGGTTCTTTACAAAGCTATTTGCTTTCAATTCAACATTTTCTGGAACTTTCATTGTTTTTTTTAAATTTACAGAAGTACTCTTTTGTGGATAAGTACTTCCATCTCCAGTAATCAGAGGCTGAGCATCTGGTTCATTTTCAGGAATGGGTAGAAAAATCCCTGGGAAAATAAGAATAGGAGGAACTGCTGGTGCTGGTGCTGGTGGTGGAGATGGTGTTGGTGGTGTTGGTGGTTGTGGTGGTGAGGGTTTTGTGGAGGGGGATAGTTTTGGTGCTTCGGAATTTGACAGTGAACCAGAAGAATAGAAGGGAAATGGGGCCGGAACAAATGAGCCAGGAAGTGAACTAGGAACTGGTGGAGAATGATTTGGCTGAGGTAAAAATTGCCCATTTATAATCTCTGAACCAGAAAGTGAAGGTGGAGCAAGAAAGACATTAGATTGATCAGCAGTCAATGGGACATTTGTTGAGAGCACGTTGCATGGTGCACCACCTAATGATGTTTCAGTTGGAGACTCAGGTGTCCCTGTAAATATAAAAATTGGAGCAGGAGGAGAACGTGGAGCAGGGGGTGCACTTGGAGCAGAAGAAAAAATAAAAACTGGTGGTATTTCTTCAGGTTGACCACTGTCTGAAAATATAAAAACTGGTGGTACGCCTGGTGGACTTGCTCCTAATGGATCAGTTACTGGTGGAATTGATTTTGGAGGTAATTCATGAAATACGGGAGATGGTGATTGGCTCGGATGACCAGGAATATATTGTGATGGAGATGAGGCTTGCCCTGAAGCCTGTCCTGGAAACTGACTAAATGTTTGGGTTGGATTTTGTGTTGGAACCTGCTCTGGAACAGGGCCAGGTGTTTTAGTTGGCATTTTCACTGGAGCCGGTCCTGGCACTGGATGAAATGTTTGTGTTGGCACTTGACCTGGACTCTGTTCTTCTGGACCTTGAACAAATGTTTTTGTTGGCATTTGTCCTGTAATCATTGCTCCAGGTGGGCCTAATGGTGAAGGAGAAGCTTGTCCATTTATAGCTGTTGGCGGGGCATCTGGAGCTGGTGGAAATAATGGTAATATTATTATTGAAGGGGGCTGTGCAGGACCTATAGGTGGTGCAGGTGGTGGTGGAGGTGCTGGTGCAGGTGAAATTATTATTATTGGAGGCGATGCAGCTGTAGGGTGAGTGGGAGCTGGTTGTGGAGAGATGACATGATTAGATCCTGGAGGAGATTGTGCAGGGTCTTTGGGTATTGAAGGCTTTCCATTATGGACACCCAAGCCTGTAGTAGGAAAGTGTGATCCAGGAGCTACAAGATCAGGGGTAGGGTAAAGTGGTGCAACTGGTGATGTAGGTTTAGAGTCCAGTGAAGGGAATGGTTGCTGGAATATAAAAATATTCGGGGATCCAGAAGCTGATGGTGAAGTTGACTGAGTTGGCAAAGAAGGTTCAGAGACCGTTGTTTCTGATGAGGAAGGATGTGCAGTTGGAGAATGAACTGCTGGTAAAAATATGAAATAAGGTGGACTTGGTGAAGGACCATCAGAATCAGGTGAGTGACTAGAAGGGAAGCCTGATGGCATGAAGGGAACAGGTGATGGGTCTGAAGGTGAAAAAGAGGGACCAGATGGAGGTTGTGGAAATGCAGATGGAATTTGTGCATAACTGGATGGGCCTGAGTCAGATGGAAAAGATGGTCTGTCTGAAGGAAATACTGATGGTGTTGAAGCAGGGTGGAGGGGAACTGAGGGAGACAGTGGTGGTCCAGAAGGTATGTTTGATGGAGCAGTAGGAACTTGAGTGGGAGGAGAAGGAACAGTTTGTGGAACTGAAGAGCCGGGTGACTGTGAAGTTGGATCTACAGCAGCTTTTACCTGTGTATCTACAGCAGGAGATATTACAGGACTAGGAGGATTAAAAATAAAAATTGGTGGAATAGGAGGTGGAGCTGGTGGAGATGGTAGTAGAGCTGGAGCTGGATCACGAGGAGGAAACACAAATATTGGAGGTGCTGGTGCAGGTGGCTGCAAAGGAAGTAAAGGTGGAGAAAGACCAAATGAAGCAGAAGAAGGACCCTGTGCTTGATGGCTTGGCAATGCTGGAGGGATTATAAATATTGGAGGAGCTGCAGGAGGTAGTATTTGGATGGCTGAAGGTGATGGTGAAGTAGCTGCTGGAGACGGTACAGATACTGGTGGAGGTTTTTTATCCAGTGGTGGAGCTGGTGGAAAAATGAAGACAGGAGGGGGAAGATTTGCAGGAGCTGTAGGAGTTTTACTTGGTGTTGCTTGTCCAGTTTGTGTGAAAAAAGAAGAGGAAGAAGGTTGCAATGATGCTGGAGGAAAGATGAAAATAGGTGGTGAAGAAGCAGTAGGCCCTGAGGGATACCTTGGTTGAGCTGGTTCTGATTTAGAAGATGCTGAATGCTCTGGGGAAGATGATGGTGGTGGAAAAATGAAGATTGGTTGAGGACTGGCAGGAGAATTAGGAGTTTGGCTGGGCATTGCTTGACTAGCCTGGACAGCAGAAGATGGAGATGAACGGCGAGAGGAAGCAGGAGGAAAGATGAATATAGGCGGTGAAGAGGCAGGAGCTATAGGAACTGCAGCTGGCTGAGCTGGTTTAGAGGCAAGGAAAGATGGATGCTCAGAGGAAGATGAAGCTGGTGGGAAAATGAAGAAAGGTGGATTAAGAGGTGGTGAAGGACTGCTGGGTATAGCTCGCCCTATAGCTGAGCTTTGGGTTGATGATGCCAGAGATTCTGTAGGTGGTGAAAAAATGAACATTGGGGAACCTGGTAAGGTTGAAGGAGGTGAAGAATCAAGTTTTGATGGATATGGAACTTTAGGTTTGCTTGGTGCTGGAGGTTTTGGGGGGAAAATAAAAATGGGCTGAGTTTGAGTTGAGTGTGTTGGTGGTAAAACGTGTTGTGGGGGTGGTGGAATTTTTTGTTGCTGTGCTTGGCCCTGTGAGATTGGAGGAAATATGAATATTGGGGGTGAAGGAACAGCTGCAGGTTGGGATGCAACAGCAGAAGGAGCTCCCTCTTGAGCTGGTGGAGATTTTTTTTTAGGCCTTATTATATATACTGGGCCATGAACTGGTGTAGAGCCACTTGAAGAAAGTCTAAGGGGTGGTGAAAGTCGAGTTTTCTGGGCCCCTTGAAGAAGGGACATTTTTCTTGTTTGTTCATCCAGGATCTGTATTAAAAAAACGAAAATATTCAAAATATGTTTACAAAAAAAAAAAAAGATTTAAATAGTTAATTAAAGCAAACATTTGAATGAATGAATGAAATAATTAATTAACGGAGGTTTATTGCCACACAATATGCCTGCTAGGAATTTGTTTTACATTTACAACCTTAGATATAAAATTAGTAACATGTAATCAACAGAATATACGTCATATGACATTACAACTTTATAAGAGCAGCAAATTATGATACAGTGAAAATTACAAAGTAAATACAAGAAATTAAATGAACATGTACAGAGTTGGACTCGTTCTCCATACTGTGAATGTCTTTACAAGTAAACGTTTTCCTGTTATTTATTCTAAATATTACAATATTATTACAAAAGTTTTATAAACCCGAGTGATGTACTTGCTCATGCTAAAGCTAAAAGCTGTGCTTCACTGTTATAATCATGTTCAAGAATTAACCTTTCATAGAGAGTGCTTTAGAAACAGTATGAATTTTCTGTATTTAAATATTGTTAAATATCTTTTGAATAGCACCACATTTAATAATAAGACAATGACTTATATAGTGATTTCCAAAACTCCCATAAAAAAACTAATGGAACAAAATGAAATAAACGGAATTTAATTATATAATATACAATTTTAAACTCAAGTCTGTTTGTGGTGGTCTATCTGTGATGTTCAAATCTAAACGGATGACCAATCTGCTCTCTTCTGCATTTTAATTGTGTTCCCTTCATGCTCAGCTTTCAACAGCCCCTAATACTGACTGAAACAGTACTGACACTACGAGACTGCATGTAACACTAACTTGGGTATCTAAGGTTTTAACCAAAATGTATTAATGTATCATTTGCTCTTGCTTTCAACTTTTATCTTTTACCCTTCTTTATAGATTTATATTATTACAGTATTCATTCATTCATTTATTTTTTGCTTAACATCACTGTTTGCTAGTTGCCTTTGCTCGGATTTATTTGGTTTCTAAACTATGCTTTACAGACTATACAAATTTATCTAACTTATAATCAGTTTAAAGTGAGTAACTAAGTAAATGATCACATGCAAACTCATTTTTACTTTCCATGTACAGTACTGTAGATAGCGGTTAAAGTTGCCTCATATGCAATTCAATATCTTAACAAACTGTATTAAATTACTGTTTATCACATCTTTCATCTCTTTATAAAGCTACTGCAAACAATGTATTAAGATGGTTCTTTATCTATCTATCTATCTATCTATCTATCTATCTATCTATCTATCTATCTATCTATCTATCTATCTATCTATCTATCTATCTATCTATCTATCTATCTATCTATCTATCTATCTATCTATTTCTGTTGGTTTTGATATTTACTCACAGTTTTCATATATTAGATTAAAAAACTAATCACATCCAGGTGCCACAATACATGTTCTCTAGAAGCTGTTTTAATGTTACTGAGCAGCCACTAAAAATAATATAATATTAAATTACACATCTGCAGTGTTAAACTAATATTATAAAAGAGTAACAAAGTAAATTTTAATTTAAAAAAATTGACTTACATGAAAACTTGCCGTAATGCAGAAAAAGTACATGAAAATAAAGAAGTGCTTCATTTCTGATCGATAATTTCTGCAACTTAAAATATATACTTTCATCAGTTACCTTCTGTGCACTGAACATCATTTCATTAATACAGGAGCACTAAAACACTTCATTAAAAAATGAAGGATTAATTATCTTTCACTGAATCATATTAGGTCAGATTAAAAAAATGCCTTTTTTTAAATATACAAATTAATGAAGTTACATGTATCCAATTTTAAAAGCTGTATTTTAAAAACTTGAAAACATACAAAATAGTAGATTTGCTGTAAGTAAGTTGTAATTGTTACCTTTATTAAGAATCACACCATTTGTTTCTGGCTTTTCTTGTTTTTCCCTTTTGATGTTTGTGCCAAGCTCTGTAATTTAAGGTACGTTATCAAGTATGCCATAACCAATGAACACACAAAACCGGGAAGGGAGGTGTGATTGTGTGCTGCTCCAGTGTAAGTCTAAAACAAAAGAGGGTGATGTATAAATGGCACTAATAATACGTTTTTAACATAATATATCTGAACATTCACTTAATTTTAATTTGAAAAACACCACTTTCTATGAGCTAATATAATAGGTATTTCTATGTATACTGAACTTGCAGAAAACATGGAATCAAAAATTAAACTTAATCAATCTAAAACACTGCATAAAATAAAGAATTTAATACCATAATTTATTGCAGTTGTTTCTGTCATGATATGTGTATCACAAAATGTGCCCAGATCAAGTACATAAGACATTTATGACATTTTAAAAGTAAGAACAAGTCTGTAAACCTGCTTTAACTTTGTCACTTTTATTGATCACAAAGAGCTATCTGCACTTATGAGCGAGATCTGGACTACAGTGAGATTTAAAGATTATGGGTGACTTGTGAGTAGAATATAAAGCAATGAGCAAAATTTGTTCTCATGTTTGGATGTAGCAATTAGATAAATGAAACAAATAATATGTTAATACACCATAGAGGAAATATGAATGTTTAGACAGTTGAATTGGCTTAGTGATGAGTGTGTGTGTATTCACAACTACAGATTAACATCTCATCAAGAGTTACTTTCTTCCTTGTGCTGCATAAAAACATGACTGCATATGTGTGCGTGTTTGTGTGTTTATATATACAGTAATGAGTATTTAGGAGATCTTCAGACCGGCAATCAGCTGTTAATATTTATTTATTGTATTTTTATTCACTGTTCTGAGGAGACATGCAAGAATTTCATTGTATTATGTACACATGACATTAAACTTGACTTGACGAGAATATGGTGAATCAGTAGAAGGATAGATAAATAGAAATAAATATAATAAATGTATTTAACATAAATACTTATACATACGGTATGTACATATACTTCCCTAACTCAATTAATGGTTGCAGGGCGTACTTATGTAACAATATTGACAATTAAAAAGAAAAATAGCATAAATATAGGGGACATCCTAACAGCTCGATTATGCTGTTGATCCTAGCCATCCACACATTTGTTATTGCCTCTAATTCCCACCCTTCAAATCTAAAACCATACTTCTTCCAAGGATGATAAAATAAAGGTCATTCTGAAATTATATGATATACACAGTAACTGGATTATTCCCAATTTCATCATGATTAAAGATTCCATTCATCCATTTTCCAACCTGCTGAATCCAAACACAGGGTCACAGGAGCCAATTCCAGCCAACACAGGGCACAAGGCAGGAACCAATCCCAGGCAGGGTGCCAACCCACTGCAGGACACGCACAAACACTAGGGCCAATTTAGAATCACCAATCCACCATGTCTTTGGACTGTAGGAGGAAACCCACGCAGACACGGGGAGAACATGCAAACTCCACACAGGGAGGACCTGGGAAGTGAACCCGGGTCTCCTAACTGCAAGGCAGCAGTGTTACCACTGCACTATGATGCCGCCCTGATTAATGGTTCTCCTCATTTAAAACAAATTAGCGTAACATTTGCGTTTATTTTGGTAAACAGTTATGTGGACAAACAAGAGTGAGAAGTAAGAGAAGTCATATAACTGATTAGTGTAAAAAGACACCTACAGTATATTTATTGATTATGATTTTTCTGTCAGCAGTATCATCTACAAATGGGTACATTAGTCCTTACAAATTGTCCTTTAGTAGTATGAGGTGCCACATTTTTTTAAACTGCAGTACATTACAGCAAGTTAAGCATAGTATTGGCAGAGAAGTCATTGATTTTCAGTTTTTGAGTTTGACTGCTAATTAATAGGATCGAAATTTAAGTTATCCTGTTGATCTGGACATCAGCCTTTTAAAACGTCTTGCCACTTATTTGAGCGGCTTCAATAGTTCTCGGTGGAAATAGATTATCCCTGAGTATTTAAGGTGTTAATGATCTATCAAGTCCAAGATCAAGCTTGTAGTTGATCAATCACATAATGGATGAAACTCATTTGTGGTGAAATACCCAGGGAATCCCCAAGATGACACTATCGTAACCTGGAGACAGAAGGTGTCTTTATCTGATGCCTTTTGTTTAGTGATGGCCATTATAATACTCACATGAGCATATTCATATACATGTTATGTGGTTGGGCTGATCCTGGGCTGAGCAGTTTACTAACTAAGACATTAGACCTGAAACCCAAACCTGGCATATTCTAAGCTTGACATAAGCTCTCTGTGTACATATCATGAACATTATGAACGTTATTATGAACATATCAGGGCTCTTACATAAAACTATTAGCTTTATTCTAAGGCACATAAATGCATGCTTAAGTTTAATGTAAATGCAAAGGCTCTTAGGAAAAAAATGGCAATTCAAGGATTCCATATGTGAAATTAGCAGTTTTGTAATGTATCTGATAGCACTACAAACATGAGCAAGATTATGTGCCAGTCATAAATTCATGGGTCTGTCCATCTTGTGAACAATCCTTATATACTGCAGAGAATGAGGCCACAAATGCTACATAAAATTGTTTTCAAATAATAGAAAGAGGCAAAATCAGGGAGCTTACTTTTAAAACATCAATATTGAGAAAGCAGAGCACAACTCTTAGTCTCTAACAATATATATATATATACAGTATATATATATATATAGTGTAACAGTTAGAGGTGTGGTCCACCTCTTGAACCCTCAGGTACCACTCTGAACACCAGGTGAATGTACAATAATTATTTATTTTACAACTATTATACTGTGCACAAAGCACCCTCCACTCCACACTCATACAAACAATAAACTCTTCAATAAACCAATACTCTCTCTCCTCCTCGCCCAGACACTTGCCTCCCTACCTCCCAGCTCAGCTCAGTGTCTGGGCTTTCCCACACTCCTTTTATATCCCCTGACCCGGAAGTGGTTCCTGGCCGAACCCACAAGTCCTTATTCCCTTATTGGTCAGGGTAAAACAGTCCTTTCTTCAGCCCGGGAGCACGTCGTTCCTTCCGGTCACGTGATGATGACGCACTCCCGGGTTATAGGGCACATAAGAGCCCACTAGCCCCCTTACAGCAACTCCCGGTGGCCCCCAAGGTATTCAGCAGGGCTGTGTATATAAACTACAAAGTCCATGAGACCCTGCTGGAACTCGGGGCACGATTATGCTGTCCGGAGGGCTCCTCCTGGCGGCCCGGGGGTGGCGACCGGAGTCTGTAGCCGGTCGTCCATCACAATTCCCCCCCCTTAGCGGCGACAACTGGGGCGGAGCGTCGATCCCCGTGAGGGACGTCCTCCTCCAGGAGGACGCGCTATCCGGACCTTGGCTATGTTGTCGAGATCCCCCAGCGAACCTTGGGGCAATGGTGTATCTGCTATCCCACCGCTCCCCTGTCCTCCAGGGACAACTTCGCCAGTCGTGGCCCGGTTGCCGACAGTTATAGCACCACCGACGTCCTTCTGGTGGCCTCTCTTCCCGAGACCTGAAACATCTCGGGAATTCGGTCAGCTCCACCCTTTCCTCCGCTAAGGAGGGTTTTACGGCCTCTTTGCTGCTCTCTGCCCGTTTCTTTACTTTGTCAGGAGACCCGCGTTTTATTTTGGGGATCTCCTGCTTTCTCTGGGGCTTGTGCTCAGCGTGAGGCTCTCTCTGGAGAAGAGAGAGCCTCTTTGCTGTTTGCACGCCCGTTGTCCTGTGATGTTTCGGAGGCGGCGTCATTAGTACCGCATCGCTCCGGGTAACAGCACTGTTTAGCTGTACCGGGGAGATCGGCACTTCCCCCGCCCCTCCAGTAACTAACGACAACGCCCTTGTTTCATCGGTCGGGGTCTGGAGTGGCGACTTGCTCCGGAAGGCCACGTCACACTCATGCCTCGGAACGATCGCTTCCTCCCCCGACCAATCAGTCTTTGTGCCACACTCCAGTGTCGGGTTCACAGTGCTTTGGCAGCCGCTACTTATTAAACGCGGTGCGGGCTCACACTGCGTCCCCTTATGATATACGGTACAGAGGGCACCTACCTGCACCGCCGCATTAATCGAGGTCGGGGCTTCTTGGCCTAATCACCGCAGGTATCCCATTAGACCCTTCAACGGCGCTTTGGCTGTAGCTCCCAGCTCTTCCACACGCTCCTTTAGTTCCTTCAGACTCTGGAAGAAAGTACATAGGGGCTTGAGATATTTCTCGAGCTCCCGCAAGTTTATAAAGTTAGTTATTTCGGCCGGAGGCAAGGTTACTTCCTTGTTTCCCTTACCCTCCGGCCGGGAGCCAATGAGCACGTCCGCTCCTGGCACGTGCTCTGCTGGGGCGCGCAAAGGCTTCTGGGAAATGGAGTCCGTAGAGGGACGGTTGGCTACTCCGAGCCGACTGAGATCTGCCTTTTTTCCTTTAACGGCAGATCCTTCAGTCACATGCCGCCCCTCTTTTCCTTTGTTTAATTTTGCCGCTGCTTCGCTCGCCGCCCCCTTCCCTTTCAGGGAGCTCAGACTCTTTGGGGAATTTTTGACCTCACCGACGGCTCCAAACTGACCTTCCTCCCGGTCGCCATCGCGCGAGGTCACGTGGACATTGTCAGCGTATGGGCTTCTCTTCTGCAGACTCCTAAACCGGCTCGCCTTCTTCTTCTCGCGGCCATCTTGCCTAGGCGTGAGGCGGGCGTGCTCTCTGTCCGCTTTGTGCAGACAGGCCTCTGCAAAACAAGACGTAAAAGTCCCCGGCGGTTCGAGTGCTTTCCCAGCACTTACCTCGGAACGTAGACGATCTTGCTCCAACTCTCTGTAGTAGTCTTCGGGAGTCGCGATTCTACATTGTTCCGGTTGTCTCCCCGGTCGGGTTTGCTCGGCTTTGTATTGCGCCCGGTCTTCCTCACCGCCTGTCAGGTAAGCCCACAGCGTTTCCAGCCCATCTGGGACCGAAGTCTTCTGGGTAGATCCCGTCTTCTTCCCAGATTTCTTCCCCATTGTGGTCTGCTGTATATTATGGCTCACAGCTGCAGCGCTCTTTGTCGCGGGTGGGGTTTTCACCTCCGCGGTTTCAAGAGGGACCTTCCTAGGGTTCTCTGCTACAACACAATTTATATTTAATGCAGATCCTCTGCCAATGGACGGCCAGAGAATCCTGCCGACTACGCCAGTGTAACAGTTAGAGGTGTGGTCCACCTCTTGAACCCTCAGGTACCACTCTGAACACCAGGTGAATGTACAATAATTATTTATTTTACAACTATTATACTGTGCACAAAGCACCCTCCACTCCACACTCATACAAACAATAAAGTCTTCAATAAACCAATACTCTCTCTCCTCCTCGCCCAGACACTTGCCTCCCTACCTTCCAGCTCAGCTCAGTGTCTGGGCTTTCCCACAGTCCTTTTATATCCCCTGACCCGGAAGTGGTTCCTGGCCGAACCCACAAGTCCTTATTCCCTCTGGGTCAGGGTAAAACAGTCCTTTCTTCAGCCCGGGAGCACGTTGTTCCTTCCGGTCACGTGATGATGACGCACTCCCGGGTTGTAGGACACATAAGAGCCCACTAGCCCCCTTACAGCGACTCCCGGTGGCCCCCAAGGTATCCAGCAGGGCTGCGTATATAAACTACAAAGTCCATGAGGCCCTGCTGGAACTCAGGGCACAATTATGCTGTCCGGAGGGCTCCTCCTGGCAGCCTGGGGGTGGCGACCGGAGTCTGTAGTCGGTCGTCCATCACAATATATATATATATATATATATATATATATATATATATATATATATATATATATATATATATATATATATATATATATATATAAAATACTTTTTAAAAACCACGCTTATATTAAGTTAAAAAGTGTAAAAAATAAGTCTCTCATACATTACTCATAAAATAAAAGGTGGGCGCTTTTGCTAAGATTTTAAGATGTGTTTTTTGAATGTTGATTGATGAAAAGCGCCCATGCTTTTATTTTAAGAGTAATGTATGAGGGACTTATTTTTTACTTTTTAGTACACTTTTTAACTTAATATAAGCATGGTTTTTAAAAAGTATTTTTTATATACGTATATATTATTTTTAACTTTTTAGTCGTGGGTTTGTTTTAGTATAATTTTGTAATCAATATTTTAACACTTCCTTTAATATTTCTATTCGTTACTAGCACCATCTATTGGTAAAATCTTGAACTATTCTTCATATGAAAATTTAATTTCTTAATTAACATGGATTAATTGATCAATTAGTGAAACTGATTATTGATTCATGTATTGTCATTGGAAGTGAGTAAGTGTGCAAAATGTCAAGTCATTTGGACAATAGGAAGTGGGTTAAATATCGATTACAAGATTTGTACCAGACAACAAACAGGTGAAGTTAAAATAAGCATGGTAAAAATAATCCAACATCCCAAGCTTAATGGTGCTTGCTTTGTATGGGTCCTGAAAGTGCATTTTGCAGATTAGCCTCCCAAATGGAATCAAATGTCAGATGATTTGAGAATGCAAAGCTGACACTTCAATAACAGAGCTGCTGTGACATCAATCATTTCTCTGCAGCAACAACTCCATGTTAATCAATATATGACAACCAGAATGCATAAAATAACTGAAGAAACAAAATTAATATATATTTTAATGTTGTGCAAACAATAAAAAAGAAATTAATATTGGTAGTCAATGAAAATCTCCTGGTTGTGTCTTAACAGAGATTAATAATGTGGGTATTTAGTCTTTATTGCTATAGATTTTAGACCTATTTCTAACCTGCCTTCCTTAAGCAAAATCCTAGAGAAGGCAGTCATTATGCAGCTAAATCACCACCTCAATAAACATGATATTCTTGATAAGTTTCAGTCAGGTTTTAGAACAAATCACAGTACAGAAACTACACATGTTAAAATAGTAAATGACTTGCAGGTAAATGCAGACAGAGGTCGTTTATCTGTTCTCATCCTCCTAGATCCGAGTGCTGCATTTGATACCATTGACCACAATATTCTTAGAAATCGCCTTAGTCAATGGGTGGGCCTCTCTGGCAGTGTCTTAAATTAGTTTGAGATTTGCCTGGCAGATAGAAAATTCTTTGTTAGTTGTGGTAATTATACTTCAAAAACACATGATATTCTATATGGTGTTCCACAAGGCTCTATCCTGGATCTGCTGCTCTTTTCAATTTACATGCTTCCATTAGGTCAGATTATCTCGGGGCATAATATGAGCAATCACAGCAATATACACAACTGTATTTATCAATAGCGCCCGATGACCAGACTCTCTTGATTCACTGACAAAATGTCTTACTTGTGTTTCAGAGTGGATGAGTAGTAACTTTCTCAAACTAAATAAGGAGAAAACAGAAATTTTAGTGATTGGCAAAAATGGATATAATGAGGGTATTAGAAATAAACTTGATCCATTAGGATTAAAAGTCAAGTCAGAGGTAAAGAATTTATGGGTAGCTATTGACCCATTTTTAATTTTAAATCACATATTAATCAAATTACTAGGACAGCATTTTTTCATTTAAGAAATATAGCAAATGTTAGACCTCTTATAACATTGCAAGATGCTGAGAAATTAGTTCATGCTTTTGTTTTCAGTCGGCTAGATTACTGTAACTCACTCCTCTCAGGACTACCAAAAAAGACATCAATCGATTGCAACAAGTGCAGAATGCAGCTGCTAGAATCTTAACTAGGAAAAGAAAATCTGAGCACATCTTTCCAGTTTTTAAGTCACTACATTGGTTACCTGTGTCATTTAGAATTGACTTTAAAATACTGCTCATGGTTTACAAAGCCTTAAATAATCTCACTCCATCCTATATTTCAGAATGTCTTTCACCTTACATTCCAAATTCGTAAACTTAGATCTTCAAATGAGTGTCTACTTAGAAGTCCAAGAGCTAAACTTAAAAGAAGTGGTGAGGCAGCCTTCTGCTGTGCACCTAACATCTGGAATAGTTTACCAATAGGAATTCACCAGGCTAATAAAGTGGAGCACTTTAAAAACTGCTAAAAACACATTACTTTAACATGGCTTTCTCATAGCTTCATTTTAGCTGAATCCTGATACTCTGTATATGCATTTAATTATCATTATCATTCATGGTGGATCTGAAATCCGTACCAACCCATACTTTCTCTGCTGTTCTTTTTCTGATTTTCTGTGGTGCCGATCTGAACCACCACCACCCGATCAAAGCACCGTGATGTCCCTACATTGATGGATTAAAGGCCAGAAGTCCACATGATCATCATCATCATCATCCATGTGAACCCTGAATACCATTAGGACTTATTGAGATCATTTATGTTAGGTAGAATGCCTAGAGGGGGCTGGGGGGTCTTGTGGCCTCGGAACCCCTGCAGATTTTATTTTTTTTCTCCAGCCGTCTGGAGTTTTTTTTGGCCATCGAACCTTACTATTATTCTATGTTAATTAATATTGCCTAATTTTATTTTTTAATATATTTTGTCTTTTTTCTCTTTCTTCATCTTGTAAAGCACATTGAGCTACATCATTGTATGAAAATGTGCTATATAAATACATGTTGTTGTTGTTATTGTAGATTTATAGTGAGGTATGTAAGTTATTAAGATCTGTGCTTTGACTGTATCTGTTCTTCTATAGCTCCTCTTAAATGTTTCTAGATGAACTACACAAGCTGAAATTTCATATTTTTGCTTGGCTACTTTCATTTTACGTTTGATATTGTGTTCTGGGCTCAGCTGTCATCCCCAAAATGTTTGACTGTTAACTCCTAATTGGCCTACAGTGAATGAGTAAATGTATTCACTGTGATACTGATATCTCACCATGCCTTATCTTCTGTGTGTGTTTTCTCCAGGAACTCCTATTTCCTACTTCTCCTAAACAGGTGTATGTAAACTATTTGGTTGTTCCTTGTTGTGAGTAGTAATCCCTAGTTATGGAATGATATTCCATCAAGGGCTGGTTCAAATCTTGTTTCTGATTCTGGCAATATTGGGTCTAGCTTCCTGAGATCATTTATTTGAGCTAGAAAATGGATAGATGTAAAAAGAAAAAATTAATGGATGAATAATTCATTGAATAGAAACGTAGCTTTAATGTGCCAATCAGTTTGCCAATATGAGCAAGTTATACTGTACAAACTGTATATGTTTGAAAAAAACTGAATAAACCACTTCAAAATAAAAGTATTTTTATAAGCCACAAGGTACCTCAATGTTAAAAACAAACAAACATTCCAATAACACTTGGCCAATTAATTTGAACTAACAGACCTGTCTTTTTTTCTTCATTCAGACATTATGGTTAGCCATTTTGTTAAATAAGTGTGCCTGCATAATTACTATTGGTTTAACTATTATAATTAAATAGCAATAAACATATTTTCAGAAGAGACTACCTGTAGGCACTCAGTGATTCACTCAACCATAGATAAAACCAAGCATAATAACAGTTCTACTGCAGTGCATGTTTTGGGTTTATTTTCTTTCATTTTTGAGTGTTGTTCAAGTTAAAGTTATTTTTTAACAATCATGGTACATATTAATTTGACACATAAAACTGTGTTCAAAACTGAAGCCTTTTTTATAAGTCCTGAAGCAACTAAAGTCTATCTACTTGTTAGTAATACAAAACAAAAGGGCTTTGCAATAATTGAATCTTCAAGTAATGAATATATGAACTAATATTTCATTCGAGTTGTTAGATAAAGAAGAATGTAATCAAGAAATCTTGCAAAGATATCATGCAATTTTCTAACCCGGTTAAATGAGCCAGAATTATTCAGTGGCCTGTAGCCTATTCCAGCTATCATAGGGTACAAGTCAGGAATGAATCCTGGACAGGGTGCCAGTCCATCACAAAGCAAACACAAACCCGCACCAGTCTCCAATCCACCTAACCTGCTTTGGACAGCAAGAGAAAAGAGGAACATGCAGAGGAACCCAGGCAGACACAAAGAAAACATGCAAAGGACCAGTGACATGAACCTTAATCTCTTTACTGCAAGGCAGCAACAGCACTACCCCTGTGCCACCGTACCACCTGTTGCAAAGATGATAATAAGAAACGTGAAGTACAGAATTAATAGGAGATTCAAAAGAAAAAAACTATTAATAATCATATCTAAACTTTTAATCTGAATACAAACTGGTATAGGTGAACCATTATATTAATACTACCACAATTTAATAAAGTGGATTTTGATAAGACTGAAACGATAAGTAAGCAGTGCCCATAGTTCCTAAAGAAAGAGAGGTTCAAGTAGGGGAAGGTGGTAAACTGCATCAAAAGCTGCTCTCAGAGCAAGGAGAATAAGAATGCTAAGAAGTCCAGCTTCAGCAACACACACAAACAAAAAACAGATGGACGCATAAAAAATTACATTCATGCATTCACTGTACCACATTTTGACAGTTATAAACAGCAAGAACACATTTTATTTTACTTACAAGAGAACAACCAATTCGTAGCTTTTGTTTGACTCACTGCAGTTTGCCTATCAGGGAAGTACTAGAATGAAGGATGTAATTATCTGTCTGCTCAACAAGGCATATTCTCACCTGGACAAAGCTGGCACTAATGTGAGGATTATGTTTTTTGATTTCTCCAGTGCCCTCAATACTAACCACCTATCCTTGTTAAAAAGTAAACTCAGAACTTTGCAGATGGATGAGCCTATTGCGCCCTGGATAATGGATTATTTGTCTTGCAGACCATGGTTTGTGAGGCTAAAGGACTGTGTCTCTGATAAGTTCAAGTTCAAGCACTTTATTGTCATTGTATAACACAACAGAACTGCTTTTGTGACAAACCCCAAGTTGCATTAAAAATCCAAAAGGCAAACAGTTCAGATAGATAACAATACCATGAATAAATACAAATAACTAAAACAGAGTAATCATACAAATTATGTTGAAAATATTAGCAAGATGCCATATATAAAGTTAATGTTCAAGTAACAGATTATTATTGCATAAATGTAGAGCAAAATAGATTATTATTGCATGTTAGTAAACCGCCCAAACCTGATACAGACAGACGTGGGACACAAATTCAGGGCACACTCTTTTATTTTTTTTCTTTTCCCCGTCGGAAATACCTTCCCCTATTTCCCAAGTGTAAAGCACAGTCACAAACACACTTCATTTCTTTCTTTCTTTTTCCTTCTTTTCTTTCTCTTTCTTTGCTTCCACTCCTCCTGGTAAGCTTCGTCTTCTCCCACTCAATTCTGGCTCCCAGAGTAGTTGCTGATGGCTCCTTTTATAAGAAGTGCTCCAGTTGCTCGTTGACCTACTTCTGGCAGCGCTTCTGGGTGTGGTG
Source organism: Erpetoichthys calabaricus (assembly GCF_900747795.2). NCBI lineage: Eukaryota > Metazoa > Chordata > Cladistia > Polypteriformes > Polypteridae > Erpetoichthys > Erpetoichthys calabaricus. Next base: position 180,818,356 of record NC_041398.2, read on the forward strand.
GAAGTGCTGCAATTAACGGTTCAGCAGCAGCTCCAGCACCCCTGGACCCCAACAGATCTACACCAAACTCCAGCTCCTATGGAGCTCTGCAGGAGTCTGAGGCACCGCTGCAACCCAGGTAGCCTGCCACCTAGCGCTCCGGGGGAGATAATGCTCTAGATACACTCCCTCCCCTGGTCCTTCCAGCGTAGAGGTGTCCCGGCCTTGAGGGGCAAAGTAGTCCATTCAGCGAGGACTGTCTCTCTCCAGGATGGGAGTTAACGTAGTCAGGTCCATGGCTCCACCCTGAAATGACAAGATAAGAAAGGAACAGGAAGGCGGTGCCCTGACACCATCTCCTGGCGTCTATGGACCTCCTCAATGGACAGCATCTCCAACTGTGGCCTAGAGGGTGGCACACATAGCGTTGTTCCCCTCCTGCTGTTGCCCTGTGAGATTGGAAGCAAGACAGGAAGTCCTGCTTCATTTTGCACCTAAATAAGGTTGGCGTGTCTCTCCACCCTGGTGGAGCAAAGCCCTCCACTGATTGTGAGCAGATGGGCTCACCCTCTGCACTGTTTGGAGACCTGGTCTTCCTTTTCCGGGTTTTACTTTTACTCTGAGACACAGCAACAGTCTGGAAAAGAAGAGAGACCCTGCACAGCTTACACCCTCTTAGATTTGTGTGGAGCTGCTGCTAGCATTTGGGGCGGGGTGCTGTCTCACCACAAGCCGGCGCCTCACACCCACCTCGACCATTTCTGCCCCCACCGCACAATCAGCAATCACACCTGTGTCTGCTGTAGGGGTTGCAGCTACTTGGCATCCGGTACTATTTACTACCGGAGCCCCTTTACTCTGTACCCCTCTTTCCTGTACAGTACAGGTGTCACCTACATGTATCTCTGTATCAAGTCGGCTGGAGAGTCTTGTGCTGTGTCACCTCAGCCGCTCATGTGCTGCCTTCAGGGGCACCTAACCATCCTCTCCAGCTGCTCAGCTGTCTGCCTCAGCAGACCCAGCACCAGTAAAACAGACTAGACAGGCTAGAGCATCCTCCCTAGCTTACGTACAGCTGACACCAGGTTCAACAATTCAGCTGGTGGTGGACTTGGGCCGACTGAGAGCCATTGAGACTGTGCACCTTCTGCAAAGGCCATGTCGGGTGTCCTACGGGATGGGGGTGGAGGTTCGCCATCCCTGCCTCTACCTCTTTAGTACATCCCGGCACATGCCCTCCACCCTTTTACCTGTTACATCGGATCAGCGCTGTTGAGGTGAGACTCCAAGTGCTCCTCCTCCAGCCGTTGTCTTGTGGCGAGCAGTGGGCCCAAATCTCGCCCTGCTGTTGTCTCATGGATTGACGTACTTTGGCCACCAAATTATCCCTGGGGCTGGTGCTTGCCTCCAGAGCTTCTTTCTTCCGGGTGGCCTCTCACCTGGGCAGACCGATCTGGGCTTCATTAGTGATGGAGTGCATGTGGCCGCCTGCTGCTTTTGGGCCTCGCCTGGGGCCTCATGTATAAATGGTGCGTACGCACAGAAATGTTGCGTACTCCCGTTTCCACGCTCAAATCGCGATGTATAAAACCTAAACTTGGCGTAAAGCCACGCACTTTTCCACGGTAACTCATACCTTGGTGTACGCAATTTCTCCACTCGGTTTTGCAGACTGGAGGCACCCAGCGTCAAAGCAGTGCTACTGTTCCTGTGTGGTCACCCTTTCTTTCTTAGCTCCACATTCCTGACGCGGCTTTATAAATACACTGAAATTAACTGCATATTGTTTATTAGTGTAATGCATCTGATTGTAATTAACCTGTAGCAATATAATGGTCCAGGGAATAGCCATAGTATTCCAAATACCATAACTGCTTTAGCGTTGTTACGCTCACTGCATCTTGTTCTTCTTTTTGCTGCTCCCATTAAGGGTTGTCACTGCGGATCATCTTTTTCCATATTACTCTCACTGCACCAATCGGAGTATTTATATCACTGTATCTGAGTGTGAATCACAGCAGCAGCTGATCGGAAAGAGAATTATCGGTATATAGTTTCAAGTACACACTACCTCAACCACGGCAAAAAGCGTCAAAGCCTTTCCTGTACGGATCTCGCGTTTCAGAAACAGTTTCATCCCAAGAACCATAAACGCACTCAATCAGTCCATCAAGTGCTCCTTGTAGAACTGTTTGTACTTATAAGTACAATCACCTCACTGTAAACTTACACTACAGTTATAATATTGCACAACCTGCGCTACTTTATAAAGTGTGTATGATGACAATATCATTTTTAAGATGAAATGCAGCAAAACATGTTGCTTATAGTATACAGATAAAACTTTAACTTCATTTAAATAATCTGTATTGTTAATAATTAAACATGTGAGGACATGGTGCCGCAGCGTATAGCTAGTTCACAGATAGCTCCTGCCTTGCGCTGTATTCTTGCTGGTGCTGACGCGACACTGGAAGGATAGACGGATAGAATAATTAAACATGTACTACGAAGATATTTCAATGTTCCTTAAAAGTTTTGAAGAATCGCCTTTCTAAGCTTACAAATGGCTTAACGTCTATTACAGAGCTGATTGTGTGGCGATTGGGTTTTTGGAGAAAGAAAAGTAAGGACAGGAATTGGAGGTTAGTACGTTTGAAAGAGACAGTACTTCTGTAATAATTTATTTCATCGAAGGTCGCACATGGTGCAACAAGCCTCTTGCGTGAGATATGAACAATCACTGCGCCACCGTGTTCCCATATTTAATAACATGCTTTCATTCCTATCATCATGAAAATGATATCACGTATACATCTCAGTATTTTAATTATTCAGAGAGCTGTAATATCACGAATGTAATGGATTCTGTGTCCTGTCGGAGAAAGAGAAAGAACGGAAGCGCGTGGTAATTCACACATATAGAGCACATAGAAGATCAAATACAGAACAAAGCATTTAACGTGCTACTTGAGAAACTAGTAAAATAAACGATTTTAAGATGAAGTTTATGATGTTCTACTTTAATGGCAAAATAAACTACGTGATTAAAGTGGAAATTTCGAGATTAAAGTTGACATTTCGTGCTTTTTTTCCACTGTGTGCCTATTTGTTTTGTCTGTACCCTAATAAGCTTTCATATGACACTCAGACGGTGGGCTACGACTTGCCTTTTCACGGCGACTTTGATATGTGATTTCTTTTTTATTTCGGGCACTGTGCGACTTTGTGAACTTGATCTTTCAAGTTTCTCCGACACTCTGTCACTCGATCAACTTTCTTTTGTTGATTATACCACTGTTTAAACCAACAAATAGTACGTTTTTCCTTTGCCTCCACTTGGTATTCGCTGAAATTCTTATATTTTCCCCTGTGCTTTTCCCATTGTCTTTTCACAGAAGGCTATTTATATTGATTTGCATGTTCAAAGAGGCGTAATTCTGGGAGGAGTTGGGGCGGGACAGAAAGCGCGTGCACGTGTGTTACTTTTCACGCTGATTGGGATTTATGTAGTGGAAGAATGTGAAAGTTTGCGTGCGCACAGATTCCTGCATCTGGATTTTTCTGTGCGTATGCACAATCCCGCTTTTGTGCTTACGCCATGTTATAGTGTGAGTTCTACGCACGGCGTTATACATGAGGCCCCTGGTCTTTCTTTTCCCCATCGGGCGGAGTGGTGCATCACTGAGCATCTCTCTTTTTTTTTCAAGTTCTGCTTCAGTGTGTGCTGCCAATAGCTGCATGTGCGCGCCTTGCGCTACTGTCTTGAGTCACCACAAGAAATAAAATTGCAGGTCCCTGTCTTGCAGACGACTCTGAATCCTGCCGACTACACCACTTGTGCAGTTTGGAGTTGTCAAAGTCCTTCACAATCCAGTGTTTGTACTTAAGTTTTGCAGACCTGAAACCTCTCTTGAGATTATTTCTAGCAACTCTATAGCCTGAGATATTTCCTGATTTAAAGCCTGTGTCCCTCACCTTGAGCAGCTGTTTGACTTCATTATTCATCTACAATTTCTCATTTGGGTAAACTCTGATCATTTTGTGAACAGTGATTTTATCAACACAGTAATTATAGGATGAAGTATATGCATCTAATTTTGTCTGATGGAAAAATATATTCCAACCCATGTGTTCAAAGAAGTTCTGGAGTTGGGAGATGGCACCCTCAGACCATACTTTAACAAATGCTTTGTATACAGGGACAAGAAACAAAGAAAGCTGATCAGACTGCCCAAGGTGGGAGCATGGTATGACCTTGTAGGCATCTTTTATGTTATATTTACATGGATGTGAGCAACACTGGAATACCGTATGGAACAGTCCTTTTCACCTTTTCTCTTCACTCTATACACATCAGACTATACATAAAACACCACTTGCAGAAATTCTTAGATGGTTCTGCACTTATGGGGTATATTGATAAAGAGGATGAGACGGAGTATAGAACTCAGGTGGAGAACTTTGTTTTTTAGTGCAAACAGAATTGTCAGCACCTTAAAATCAGCAAAACCAAGGTACTGGTTATTGACTTTCTCTGCACCATAGAGCCCCTATCTCTTGTTGCTCTTCAAGTAGTGGGTGTAGAGGTGGTCCACTCCTACAAGTACTTCAGGGGTCACATTAATGACAAGTTGGACTGGTCCTTTAATATGGAAACTGACATACTTCTACAACTCTGTGATGGCCAGTGCAATTTTCTTCACTGTGGTGTGATGGGCTGGTAACATCACTTCAAGAGAAGCCCACCAAATCAACAAGCTACTTAAAAGGGAAGCTCAGTCATTTATGTATTTATTTATTTAAAGAGCTTCTACTATCTATCTATCTATCTATCTATCTATCTATCTATCTATCTATCTATCTATCTATCTATCTATCTATCTATCTATCTATCTATCTATCTATCTATCTATCTATCTATCTATCTATCTATCTATCTATCTATCTATCTATCAACTAAAAAAAAAATTGAACTCTACAGAATGGTCTTTTGACTCCTACTAGTCTATTCATTGTTGTAGGGAGCCACACCAGATAAAGAGGGGGTCTATTGGTCCTAGATGGGAAAAGGCTGTGGATCAGACTGAGGATACGATCAGGCTGAAAGGGAAATACTAAAAAAGAGTCAAAAATACACAAGGTGAATAAAGAGCTGTGAAATCAAAATACTGGTGACCAAAATTAAACAGCATGAAAAATCATAGACAAAAAAACAAGAGCAAAGTCCAAAATTATGGCTAGAAAGAGATTTCCTAAAAAAATCATTGTTCCTAATAAAGTCTTATTTTTCTATCCAAAATTTTGAATGCCAGAAATAAAAAAATTGTGATGCTGTCAAATGTTACAATGACATCCAGCCATGTAATTGGAAATGAACATTGCAAACATAAGCAATATAGTCCCAACCTGAAGATGTTACATTGCAAATTTAACATGCTATGTTATGTTATCATAACATGTTCTGGTTTGGGTAGTTTTTAATCTATATCTGACCTTTTCAGCATTCTGTTCATGGTTTTGGACAGTGGAAAAGTCAGATAGTTGCTTTTATCTAATAGATGTTTTCATTTAGGTTTCATGTAGGTTGTTTTTCATGTGTTGCTGATGTCCTGGTTAAATTGCCTACAGCGGCCTGGTAATTCTGGCCCCTTAATCATCCCCTATGCCTTATTGCCTAAGTATATTTCTCACCTCTTCACCATCTAGTAGTTAATGTGTGGTGAGCATACTGGTACAAGAATGGCTGTCTAAGTATTATCAAAGTGGTTCCCATCTATCTATGTAAAGAGTAGATTAGAAAAGTGGCTAAATAACTACAATGCTATTGTTGTTTTCTTATTGACGACACCATTGTTGTGTACAGTTGCTATGGCATTGCTTTCCAGGACTTTTGGGTTTGTGTGGTAAGTAATGTCATGAAAACGACCACATAAGTATAGGTGCAATGCACTTCCACATCATCTAAGACTGTGGATTGAACTTTAGATTCTTTAGCATGTGTTTTTTTTTTTCCAAATGTTCAGATGAGTTTTGTATCCTGATTTTTATTTAACAACAGTTTGGTCTTACATTTCTGTAAAGAACTTAAATATATTTCTCAGTTATGTCTCATTTTCTGATCCCTTAGTTTGTCATACTGCCTTTTTCATCTAAAGTACAAAACAAGATAAAATAAATCCAAAAGTTAAAAAAATAAGCTAATGCCAGGTTCATACATGCCTTTGATAATGTATATGTTGGTATTGACAATACAGCTCACCATCTCCTTCACGTTGTTCTTGCATCTGAGAAATCAAAGCACATGATTATACTTTAGCTAGCTGTCCTCTGGGAAGACTGGGGAGAGAAAGACATTGAGAAAAAAAAATGGCCAAACAGAAGCAATTCATAGGAAAGTGTCAGAGACAGGGTGTCATGCAGGTTGAGTGCTAATTGAGGCGAGCAGTACAGATTTTGTAGGTCACTCCCATTGCAAAGTTTACTTTCACCTTGAATTATTAACTATACACTTCAGGAAGACCATTAAGAGAACCACTGAGGAATTGGAGTGCCTTGAGATGATGGTGGATCAGAGTGAATTACCTGTGGATGATGCATGCTATGTGGGAACAAGCCAGGGTTTGATCAAAGGATGTCTGAAGTTGCCCAAACTGCATTAGTGTCCTGTTTAGTTACTTTCTGTTACATAGCTTATGTCTCAGTTCTCACAATGTCACACATTGATGACAATAGCAAGCATAGATCACAAGTTGTTAAGCCAAATGGCATCACAGGCACAATTGATGGACAAAGTAGGAAATGGGCATAACAGATCTTTCTGTGAAAACATCTGCTTCATCAGCTCTGTTCATTATAATATCCATTATGAGGGCAATTCTGTACCAATCACATGGTAAGGCGTAATGCCTGTTGAGTGGCATTAATGGATTGGATCTGAAGAGACATATCCTTGACATTCTAAAATGTTCAGATTAAAATCACTTCTCAATGCAGTTCATTAAAGTTGCAAACAGATCTAATAAACAGATTTATATAAGACAAAGTTTATAGTGGCCATACATTGAAGGTTATTGATGAATTATTAAAACTGGGAACAACAAAATAATTCTGAAAACATCTCATCAATAAAGGCTGTTTGTTATGATAACAAATATTCCACTGGAAAATGCAAAATGTAATTTCAAGAAATATATAGACTGTCCGATTATGAGTTTAAGAAATTTAGCCTTAGGGATGAAATATTCATCCACAATTAAAACAATTTAATTTAACCAGGATAATTAAACAAGCTTGGGCATAAAGTTCTGTACTAACAAAAATGTGTCCATAATTTGTTTGTTAAATGTATAACCTGTGAAAACAAGTATTTGTGTTATACTTTGTTTTTCTTGCACAGTAAGATGTACGTCAAAAAGACAGGACAGCATCATGGCTAATAGAACAAAATATAGAAAGGCTGCTACTCCAAATAGGGCATTAATGAGAGAGGATTCTGTTCTTGATATGAACACCTGACCACAACACTACTAATACTGAGCAGTAGCAGTGGAGAGCTCTCTTCACTGCCATCCATGAGGCATGCAGCAAAACTATCAGCCACACCTCATACCAACAACATGACTAGTTAATGCACGACCTCCTAGATCACTAAAGATGGACATTTTGTAAGTGACAGAATTACATCAAATTACAACAAAAGTGTGAAAAACGTCAGTCATTCAAACCTGAGATCAGGAAGATCCACAACATCAAGAAAAATACAGAATGGAAAAAAGTAAGGTGACACAAAGATTTGCTGAACACAGGATTTCTTCCAGGTAGTGAAGATCCTTCTGCCTGGGTGTATTGTCTCTTTTTTTATCACATTGCCTGTTACAGTGATCGCATTGTCCAATATGTAGATGGCTGTGCCATTTTTTGGCTTTTGTACAGAATAACTGTAGATTATTTTGAGCACAAAGAAAATCTCAATAATGTGCCTGGCTAGATAACTGAGTATCTGTAAATCACCATCTCTGTAGAAATTCTAGAAGCTGTTGACTCCTATCTTCAGCTCTGTAGCAAACTTCCCCAAAAGTAAACCTTTAAGAAGTGCATAAGCTGTTCCATTACCTCCTTTAGGAAACTGAACTATCAGGTCTTTTTTGAAGTGTTACCAAAACAAATCGGGAGTGGTCTCCCCTAGACTTTCTCATATACTCAGATATGGGGATGGATATTTGAGGAGTAAACTGCAAAACAATGATTATATTTTTATATAATATACATTAAAGAACCATCAACAACAAATCAAATTAATAATATATAGAACAATTATTATACAAGTAAAGTTGAATAAATTGGACACTGCAACTGCATGAATAAAAGGTAAAGTACCACACCTGGTTAACGGAACTAGCCCAAAAGTTGATAGAAATCTACATTTTGTACTTAATATTTCTATACAAAAGTTGGTTGATGTAAGTGGAAGTTTACTCAAGTTATCGTGTTTACATACACACACACACACACACATACATAATTCCAAAAATGGTATTTTTGGAGTCAGAGAGGTCTAAAATGTTAAGATTTATCAAAATCTCGACAACAAATTTTTTGGACAATTACAATACTTTCTCTATACTTTGTATACGAGTAAGTAAAAAGGAAACCAAGATAATGTATTATAGTGAGACTGGGGTTACCTACTTTTTTCTACCTAAAAACTTTCAAAACTGTAGTGGCCAGTAATATAAATAGTTAAATAAACAGTTAAATAAAAGTTAATAACAGTGATCTAGCAAAGACTGGTAGATGAAAATTTCTTAAAGGTAGACATAAAGATGAGCAGAGGTCTGAACCCAGGAAATAAAGTTACTGATTTCCAAAATTAAAAGAGTTCAAAAAGTAAAGACACAAAGCTTGTAGAAATAATAGTAACAATAGTATCGTCAAATCCAATAATAGGTCAGCACTACTCAGTGCCATTATAAACAAGAAGGTTTTAAAATACAGAACTTCTTCTGAATAAATGTACCTATTGAACTGCTTACTCTTGTTTCTATGCTTCCAATTCCAAAAATGTGGTGGAAAAACTCAGAGAAAAACTCCAGTGTAGTTACAAATTGTTATAGTGCATTGTCTCTGTTATCTTTCCCATCTTTCTTATCTTTCTACTAGCAAACTCAATTTGTGCAGCAATATACGAGGGTAAATCAAAAAGTAAGGGCACTTTGAAAATGATGCGGTAACTGCAACGGATAGAATCTCACACAATACAATATGTTTGTGATGCCTTATGGGTAGTTCAAACACATACAGCGCAGTGCTCGTTGAAGCCAAGTTCAATGAAGAAGCTGTTACTGGGCTGAACTCCTGACCAAAGAATGGGGGTGTGGGGTTAGGTGGATATTCAGTTGAATGCTTGTTTGTCAGGAGTCCAACCTAGTTGAGGAGAACTGTCCCACCTTTTCAATTTTATTTATCTTATTTCTTACCCGCAATGTGCAGCCATCTATATTATACCCTGACACACGTGTGAGTAGGATGCAGCTAAAGGGCTTGAGTAATTGTAATTCTCGGGAAATCCTGTTACTTCCTCCACCGGCCTTTAAATCCGCCATCTTCCATCCACCTATTCAGTTCTGTTTTGGACTCAGTATTGTGAACAACTCTTAAAACTTCAACCTTTTGCAGCCAGGGCATATTATATGGGTGGCTACCCCAAACCTTTATGACGTCTGTTGGTCATTTTTAATGACAACCCATTGCCATACTTCTGATTTGGGTAAGTTTGAGTTATTGCTATTCTATTGTAATTATGTGCAGCTACATATAACTCCAATTCAGTTGTTTTATTTTTGATGTTTCTGGTATTAAGGCAAGCAATTTTAAATGTTTTACTGAATTTTTTTCTTTGGCGTTTTAAAAGCGTGTCAAAAAATTTCAAAGTTTCAGTATCTTGTCTATTTGTATTAATATCGTCTGTCGTCTTGTTTTAGTGAAGTTATAAATCTGGCTTGTTCTAGACTTCAGTCCCCAGCTCATCTATCCTAATCTGCACTCCCAATAAACTGGTGCCCTCATGAGTCAAATGAATCCCACCACACTGGTACTGGTCCCATCTGTTCCTAGAAGCATTCCATTTTCCAATAGACTCATGCCCCCTACCATACATGTCATTCATGGACAATAAAAACTGGGTCCACATCTATTCTGCCCAGGAATCCATAAATTCATCCAGGAAGGTCTTCCACCTATAAACCAGGAAAGCAACACACCATATGAAATTATGTGTTTATTGAAGCAAACCTGTATCTTAATCCATATAATAAATGATCCATCCCTTTATTATTATACCCTTCTTTTTGTGGCTTGTTTTTGAGTTGTCTTATTCTTGCCTACCATGTTAGAATTATCAGAGTCTTAGAATCACCACCCAGTTCCATGAAGTCTTGAAAATAATTATAAAACCCTTAGTCTAGGCTTGATGCCCCTTGACAAGTACAGCAACTCTGACTACAAGGTGGTAGATTAGCTAGCATCTCCAACATAAGTGGGTGTTCTGGAAGCAGGCATTTTCAAAGTAAGCATCCAAAAAGTCCAACATCAAACAAAACTTGCATTATACTGGTCTCATTTGGATTACAGTTCTTGACTTTTTGGTAATTGCTGCTACAATATAGTATCTACAATAAATTCAGACATACTGTACAGTGTATGGCCCCAGCTCAAACAGTATGGTTGGAACACCATGATGTAGAATTAAAGATGAGGCAAGCACAATTTAAAAATAATAATGGGCTAATAGGGTTCATGGTTATAACAGAACTTTTGGAGGGATTTGTTAGTCAAGGCTTTAATAGGTGCAATAATTATTCTAAAACGTAATAGAAAATGTTATGAAATCACTGCAAAATCAACAATTCTCCACTTTCTCCACAAGATTTATTGAATATCAATAATAAAACTTTCAAAATGAAATCTGTCGCTTTAATGGGAAGTGCAGTAGAAATATGTTATTGGGATGCTAAGCTGATAGCCCATTCGTAAGAACAAAATGATTCAAATGCCACTTGGTGTAGCCTTGGTTGTTTTAGTGCTGATAAAATGTATGCCAGTTCTATTGTTAATCTAAGTAATGCCTCGAAACGAATATTCTTAGCTGAAGCTTTAGCCAAATATCAAAAAGCACTGAGTCAAATATAGAATACTATTTTTCCAATTTTGTTTAGTGGATTTGTTTTTGCCATTTAGGCGTATGGCCTAAATTAAATCATGTTTACATGTTATATACGGTTTTAAATTGAATTGAATTATACAACTTCAGGATAATGAAAAATCCTTTTATCATTGACATTAGTCCTTTAAAAGGGACTTATTTTAAAAACCAAGCATAAAATACATAAATAAATTAATAAAACAGTATTAGAATGTGAGCAGAGTTAGCTTGATCATGTACTTTGTCTGCGGTGGGCTGGCGCCCTGCCCGGGGTTTGTTCCTGCCTTACGCCCTGTGTTGGCTGGGATTGGCTCCAGCAGACCCCCGTGACCCTGTGTTAGGATATAGCGGGTTGGAAAATGACAATGACAGATGTACTTTGTCCATTCCTTGGTTAGCAAGTCATACTGATCAACATTGTTTATAAAACTCGACTTGTCTGTTTCTCATAGTATGTTGCGAGCATGCGCTGAATTTTTGCAGCGTGTTACCACACCCACCACACGACAAATCATCCAGATTGGGATCCGTTGCAGGCTAAGGGCCTTGCTCAAGAGCCCAACATTGTAGAGTCACTTCTGGCGTTTACGGGATTCGAACCTTCCAATTGCCAGCACAGATCTCTAACCTCAGAGCCTACGTATTACCATTTATTTCTCACTGTAAACAAACCAGTACAATCCTGTAAAGATTTTGTGCACGCTACGCAATGCAATGTAGCGTGATGTAGGATATCAAGGAAATATATGAGGTCAAAATTTTGGTGTTTTTACTCATTCAGATGACTACCGAATGTAACATTTTTTGCTATATTTAGCTTAATTTTTTTGGTGACAAAACATAGTTTTTATCTTTGGTTTGAATCAACATACATTTACCCGAGGGTCTCTAAATTGGTCATTTACAAATGAGGCAACAGGAAAAAGGCTGGTGCACTAACCAATGCATATGGCACTATTAGATACTCATACTGCCCGTGGCCATTTGAAATTCCAATTATCTGCCATCTTAATGTTTATTGCATTTTATATACTGTGCCACACATGTGTAATGAAGGACTTCCTCGAAGGCTCAGTCGAGGTATATAATAACCTGCTGAGACAAGAGGTTTTGCTGCCGCAAACGCTGTCATCCTCTTCCTTCCCCACATTGCCATGAAGCGACCCAGTGAAGGCCTTTAACCCCATCCCTTCTGATTCAGTTACCATAAAGCCCAGAATGTCCTGGAAGGAGGTGTCATTACTGGCTAGAGCAACCACAACTCCAATTCCATTTGTTCAATTCCATTACTTTCTTTAGTTTTTGTTTGATTTTGTTGTCCACAAACAATGAAAGGGACGACTTGGTTGGCACCACAAAATTGCCTTGTGTTTTCCAGACCTGTCATACCAGCACTCAGCCACAACTGCTGAAAGTTTTCTGAAAATTGTTTTTACTTGATTTCTTGAAGTTCAATTAAGGAGACAGTGAAATTATTTTGTGGCTCTTTAAATCGAAGCCATAAAATGAGTGCACAATCTCAGTGATTCTACCTTTCATTAAAAATTGACAAGATTTTCTTGTAATTATTTGCACTACTGCTTCATAGGTCCATCTCGTTCTGAGCTTTGCTGCCTTCCATCAATAATACACATGGACCACCCTTGTTCAAAACCTTAATTACTGTCTTGCAACACTACAATTATGTTCCATGCTCCAGCAGACCCCCGTGACCCTGTGTTCGGATTCAGCGGGTTGGAAAATGGATGGATGGATGGAAAGGAATCCTCATAACACATTTTCATGTGTTAGGCAACAAATATATTATTCATACAATTCTATAGAAGACTGTTGTTTTATATTCTGCATTGTGCAAGGGTCTTACTTGTTAATCCAATTTTCACAATATATCACAACTCAGCTAGCTTAGTTGCTTCCGCTGCTACCTGGCTCCCCTCTGTCATTTCATGGACAAGATTGTGATGAGCAATTAGAAAGCATAGAATTTCAAACCATATGACCAATGACCAGAGGAGGATTAAGTAACTTGGGGGCCCTTAGGCTGAGGTCAGCCTTGAGCCCCCTATGACTTTACTGCTAATACAAATGCCCCACCTCTGCCTTCAGGTAGTGATGCCTGAAGCATGAAATGCAAATCACTGTGTGGTCCCTGAAGCATATAAGCTTGTTTTTAACATACCAATGTAACATTATATTATAAACCATAAACATGTGCACTACAAAAGAACAATTTGGCTTTTACACCAACAATATATCAGCAAGAGTGACTGAAGGAATAAGCAGTGAGAATCAGTTGCAATGAACACAGTATGAGTAGCAAGGTCACTTCCACCAGTCTACACAGTGGCCTACTGCTGTCTGCCCAATTGACCCACAACATCCGCAGAATCCCAGGTGAATGCACAACACAACATATCATAACAGCAAAATACATTATACTGTATGTCCCTGCCTTATAACTTTTTCATTCTGGTGTTTTTTGTAACAAACTCCTTTATGATTCCTGTGAAATCCAGTTGTTGAAGGGACTGAGTTTTAATAGACATCAGAGTTAGACAGTTGAGTTCTTTCCTGTTGCACTACAGGCTTCAGTCTATTTTTTGATATTTATAAAAAAAATGAATGAGGGTCTAATATGAACAAAGTAAGGTTTTAGTCTGACCTAAACATCTGTTCATGGCTTACCAGCTAATGTTAACTCCATTTCACGCGTTTGAAAGTTGGCTTCCCCATAAATTAAAGGGTAAAACAGTTTAAATACTTCAAAAGAGAAATGTTCTGTCTATGGTGTTGTCTTATTAACACCAGATATTTTAATCTTTCTGGTTACCCTTTTCAGCTGTGGTCACTGATTATAAATTAGTTATTTTATATTAAGAATTTTCTGCATTGTATTTTTATCAACTGTTCTCAGGAGATGTTCAAGAATGAATGTCATTGTACTGATTGCTACACACTGACATATTGCTGTTCTTGTGATTAAATCACTAATTTGTTTATTTAATTAAAAAAATGACATTTTCTATCTGTGCTTGCCACTAATGCTGTTTTCTTATTTGCATCAGCATCAGTGTAGGCTGGATGAGATTTAGTATACAGTGATCCCCAGCCTATCGTGGAAGTTATGTTTCAGACCGACCCGCAATAGGTGAAAATCCACGATATAGAAAAACCACATTTTTTTTTATAGTTTAAGCCTTAAAATACCCCTCCCACATGTTTTAAACACATTTAAACTTATTAAAACACACTTTATAAACACATATGTTATGTGGAATGTTGGGCTAAGGATATGAGTAACATCTCTCTATTATAAAACATTTTAACGTCACGCAAGACAAGGCAGTGAGACAGAAGGACAGCTGCTGTACAGGCTTTTAAATGATTGACACGCAGAGCGACAAGCAGAACAAACATCTTGGCAGAAGCAGCACAAAGCCAGCACAAAGTCCACTTTTCCTTAGCGTGCATTCAGCTGCCCCCTTCACAACGTGAAGTGGCAGGAGCATAGCGTGCCTCCGTGGACCGGAAGGGGAGGGGGGGTTTGAGTGAAGCAATCGAGACCGGATCATCTCAGACAGACACTTTGATGACACGCCCTACTTACAAACAATTTAAAACAAATTCATTGACATCTAACCTAGCAGTTGTTGGAATGCTTTTGGCGAGAAGCAGAACACACAGCTTGCCAGCAGCAGCTGCAGAAACCGCAGCAGATGATCCAAGCACTTCTCCTTAGCGTGCATTCAGCCCTTCCCCCTCTTCCTCCTCCTTCTCCTTCAGAATGAGCAACAAGCAGAACAGGCATCTTGGTAGAAGCAGCACAAAGCCAGTAGCTGATCTGTCCACTTCTGCTTAGCGTGCGTTCAGCTCCCCCCCTTCACTAAGCGAATGGCAGAGACGCGAAGTGGCAAAAGGACAGCTGCTGTACAGGCTTTTAGGTGATTGACGGAAAAGCGCGACAAGCACAACACACAGCTGGCCAGCAGCAGCAGCAAGACACCAGCTGAACTGATCGCATCTCTTTAGCGTGTGTTCAGACCCCCCTTCACAACGCAAGCAGCGTTATAAGTGCCGCGAGAAAGAGATTTAACCATGCCTGGGGCAGGGAATAAAGGACAAATATTGTTTTTACAAAAGTTTTTAACATCCACTTAATGTTAGGTACACTTGTAAAATAACAAAAGTTCCATTTTCCTAAGTAGATATAGAACTACTATAGAGCTACTACTATAGAAATTTTAACTGGAGCTGTCACTGATATAATGGTTTGAAACTGTATGCATTCAAACCATTGATTTCAATCTTGATCACACATGCTTGCTGCATGGATTGGTAAACATGAAACAGTATGAATTTTTGGAAAAAAAGGAAAGAGCTTATGCCCACTCTACATGGTTGCTTTGCCACTGCCCCAGTCCAATGCTTTCTGTGCAAAAATTTTCTAATAAACAACTTACAAGAAACAAACGTGACTTAGACATGTTTAATATGCATATTCTTAGGACCATATACTGTATACTTTGTGGCATTATTCTATTTGTCTCTTAATATGTTCAGAAAATTTTCAGTTAAGGAAGACGAGTTTAAAGCTAAAATAGTTCTACTCATTAAGCATTGAGGTAGAGAGTGGTAAAATGTTACATGGTAATTTTCACTTGTA
The DNA here is from genome assembly GCF_900747795.2 of Erpetoichthys calabaricus. Classification (NCBI taxonomy): domain Eukaryota; kingdom Metazoa; phylum Chordata; class Cladistia; order Polypteriformes; family Polypteridae; genus Erpetoichthys; species Erpetoichthys calabaricus. Next base: position 180,834,201 of record NC_041398.2, read on the forward strand.
AGTAATTGCTAGTGTGCAGGGCAGGGCGGTAGAGGTTTAATGTGTGCAGGGCAATAACATTGGGGTTAAAGCGCATTACAGTGAGAAGTGTTTTTTTGAAAAGTAGTGAACTTATCATGGGTGGCAGATGAGAGTTTCATGTGTGCATGGTAATCTTAAGACACATTTGTGTTTTAAAATGCTGTGTATTGGCCAGGCACAGACTCAGACTGTCTGGAAACCTTGAATGCAGCTGAGTAGGGGGTGTTACATTGCTGGGTTTCACTTTCAGCATTAGTTTGCTGTAATTAGTATGTCATTCCAGTGTTTAGTGTCGATTATAAAACTTATTTTTCTGTACTTTTTTATTGTTCGTAATTAGCATTGATTTGCATATAGCATGGGTGGAAGCGCTACAAAGGACCTTGGAGGGTAAGTGGTAGGTCCCTAGATGAGGGAAATTAGGGTGATAATCAAACCTATTTTAAAAGGGTCTTAGGTGTAAGGAGAGGTGAGCTTTTTTTGTTTCTCATTGTCAGCTGATGGAATATGAAAAAAGATAGTGGGCTAGGTGCGTGTTGTGTGGGAGAGCACGTAAATCAGTACCATCTGAAGAATAGGAGGTTCAAATATTCTCCTATTAGACTTGATCTTCTTCTTCTTCTTTTGGCTGCTTCTGTTAGAGGTCGCCACAGCAGATCATCTTGTTCCATATCTTCTTGTCCTCTTTGTCTTGCTCTGTCACACCTACCACCTGCATGATCTCTCTCACCACATTCATAAACGTTCTCTTAGGCCTTCCTCTTTTCCTCTTGCCTGGCAGCTTCATCTCTAAAAAACTTCTCCCAATATACCCAGCATCTCTGCTTTGCACATGTCCAAGCCAGTGCAATCTCGCCTCTCTGGCTTTGTCTCCAAACCTTCCAACCTAAGCTGACTCTCTAATGTACTCATTCCTTCTCCTGTCCATCCTCATCACACCCAATGCAAACCTTAACATCTTTAACACTGCATACTCCAGATCTGTCTCCTGTCTTTTTGTCAGAGCCACTGTCTCCAACCCTTATAACATAGCTGGTCTCACTACCATCTTGTAGACCTTCCCTTTCACTCTTGCTGATACCCATCTGTCACAAATCTCTCCTGACACTCTTCTCCACCCACTCCACCCTGCCTGCACTCTCTTCTTCACTTCTCTTCCACACTCCCTGTTGCTCAGTACTGTTGATCCCAAGTATTTAAGATCATCAACATTTGCCAGCTCTACTCCCTGCATCCTCACCATTCCTCTGACCTCCCTCTCATTCACAAAGTTGTATTCTCTCTTGCTCCTACTGACCTTCAATCCTCTCCTCTCTAGAGCATATCTCCACCTCTCCATGGTCTCATCAACCTGCTCTCTACTCTCGTTACAGATCACAATATCATCTTCAAACATCATAGTCCACAGGTACTCCTGCCTAATCTCATCTGTCAACCATTGCAAATAAGAAAGGGCTCAGAGCCGATCCCTGATGTAATCCCACCTCCACCTTGAATGCATTCATCACTCCTACCACAGACCTCACCACAGTCACACTTCCCTCGTACATTTCCTGTACCAATCTTACATTCTTCTCTGCCACTCCCAACTTTCTTATGCAATACCACAACTCCTCTCTAGGCACCCTGTCAATTGCTTTCTCCACGTCCACAAAGACACAATGCAACTCCTTCTGGCCTTCTCTATACTTCTCTGTTAACATCCTCAGTGCAAACATTGCATGTGTAGTGCTCTTGCCCAGCATGAAACCATACTGCTGCTCACTAATCATCAAATGCCTTCTTAACCTAGCTTCCACTACTCTTTCCCATAACTTAATTCTGTGGCTGATTGTTTTTATCTCTTTGTAGTTACTGAAGTTCTGCACATCACTTTTCTTCTTAAAAATTGGTACCAGTACATTTCTTCTCCACTCCTCAGTCAGCCTCCAACTTTCCAAGATTGCATTAAACAATCTGGTTAAAAACTCCACTGCCATCTTTCCTAAACACCTCCATGCTTCTACAGGTATGTCATTTGCACCAACACCCTTCCAATTTTTCATCCTCTTCATAGCTGTCCTTATGTCCTCCTTGCTAATCCGTTGCACTTCCTGGTTCACTATCTCCATATCATTCAACCATCTCTCTCTCTCATTCTCTTCATTCATCAACCTCTCAAAGTACTCCTTCCGTCTGCTCAACACACCCTACTCACTTCTGAGTATGTTTCCATATTTATCCTTTATCACCCTAACCTGCTGTTCATCTTTTCCAGCTTGGTTCCTCTGTCTAGCCAATTGGTACAGGTCCTTTTCTTCCTCCTTAGTGTCAAACCTCTCATACAATTCATCATAAGCCTTTTCTTTAGTCTTCACCACCTCTCTCTTCACCTTACGCCTTCTTTCTTTGTACTCTTGTCTACTTTCTGCATCTCTTTCACTGTCCCACTTCTTCATCACCATGCTCTTTCTTTGTATACTCTCCTGTATTTCCCCATTTCACCATCAGGTTTCTTTGTCCTCCTTCCTCTGTCCAAGTGTCACACCAAGCACTCTTCTAGCTATCTCCCTTACCGCTTATGCTGTAGTTGCCCAACTATCTGGTAATCTGGTAACTCTTCACTACCATCTAGTGCCTGTCTCACTTCCTCCCTAAACTTTCAGTCTTCTTTTTTCAACTTCCACCATTTGATCATTGGCCCTGCTCTCACTCTTCTCCTCTTCTTGATCTCCAATGTCTCCCTGCAGACCACCATCCTATGCTACCTATCTACACTTTCCCTTGCCACCACTTTGTAGTCTCCAATCTCCTTCAGACTGACCCACCTGCATAGGATATAATCCACCTGTGAGCATCTTCTTCCAGTCTTGTACATCACCCTGTGTTCCTTTATGTTTGTATTAGACTTGATTCTCTTGAATATTTGGAGTAGAGGTGAACAGTGTTAGAGAGGGTTGCATTAGAGGCCAAATTGTTTTTTAAGGAAGAGAAAGTACCCAAGGACTAAGTCTGAAACTATTTAAGGGTCGTGGATTTTTGTTTTGCTTATTGCGTTTATTGTCTTGCCACACGGGAAAAATTATTTTCATTTCTATATACATTTTTCACTGGGAAATATTTTTTCACTGTAATCATTAATTGCCATCAGAATTGTGAATCCTTTGTGCTTTAAAGACTGTCGATTAAATCTACCTTTTTGAACATCTGTCATCTTTAACACCTTCGGCCCCTTTTTGTCCTGACTACTAGCAGGGCATCTGCATCCGCAGACAGCCTATGGCACTCTGTACACTTGACAAAAATTGCCATCTAAACCTCTAACTAGCTGTATAAGCAGAACTTTTCAAACACTGAAACAATGATATCTATGAATTGTGTTCCCTATGTAACGCAATTGCAATTGCTGCAGAGGGATGGTGACCTGTGACTGAAGTTCATGAAAAAAATGATGCAGCCTTTTTGCCCCAATCAGAGAATCATTCGGAGATTCACAGTATATGAGAGAACTGGAAAAGTGCTTTATAGGTTAATGCCACTTGGTCCTGTTCTGGTAAATTTTTACATTTTTGCTTGTAAAAAAATAGCTTTTTATCATTCTGTATTTTTTACTCATATACCTATAATATCTGAGGAAAAAGTACAGCCATAAATTGATTATAACAAAATACAATTCAACCACTAACTCATATTGAGTCTTACTCCTACTGTACAGTTGAGACTTCGGGCTATAATAAAATGCATACAGTATCTTCAGATACTAAAGACACTATCCATCCATCCATTATCCAACCTGCTATATCCTAACTAAAGGGTAACGGGGTCTGCTGGAGCCAATCCCAGCCAACACAGGGCACAAGGCAGGAAACAAACCCCGGGCAGGGTACCAGCCCACCAGAGACTAAAGACACTATTTGTAATAAAATATAATGTATAATGTATAAATATAATGTATAAAATATATATATTACTGCTTATGTACAGTATAACAAATATTGGTGATTATATAAACGGAAAAAAATAGTAAAATCTATGGAATGATTCTTGGATCAAATTTAAGAAATAAACAAAAAGGAGATATTTCAGGTATATTCAATGTTTATTAATCTAAAGAATACAGATGCCAACAAAGCATGTTCATAAATCTAAACATATGATGAAAGGAAACCACTTAGGTTACTAGCATTATTTGGAAAATTTCACCAACAACAAAGCATTATACACTGTTTTAAGTTATCAGCACTAACATTTTAAAGATTTGCCGAATGTATTCTTTGAAGAAATGTTTTTATAATATGTGCGATAATACAAAGAGAAACATTTAAATTTAATCTGGTAATCTTTTCTAATCTTGGCACTGGACAGCCCATACACAGGGGTTTCAAAGAGTAACAGTGAATTAGATTTTTTTTGTTTCTTTTTTACTAGGAACAGTTGGACATTATTGACAAGTTTGTCAAGTGATACTAAAGACTTTAAATTTATTTTGATTGATTAATTCGAAAATTGAAGGCAAGTTATAAAAGCATAAAATAAGGAATTAAACTCATCATGTAGTATATTACATTATCATTGCCTCCCATTTCTATTTGGATATTTAGAGTCTTGTTATACTTCCTTAAGGATTTAGTGAACAGAAAAATTTCAAGTGAAATAATCATATGTTCTAAGAATGGATGGGAGTAAGTGAAGGTTCTGAGTAGCTATTTTATATTTTGGAGACTCAACTATTTTTCATTATTTTCATTTCTTTGATTGTTGCCTGCACACTCTGCAGATGGGAGAGCTCCACCTTTGTTTCACATGAATGTAATTTCTGCTGCAATCTCTGTACCATACAGTATTAATACAGTGTGTTTAATGACTGACACTTGCCCAACAGTTAGTGATCCAAATTTGTGATGATGCCCCCATGTTAAGAACCCTTTAATACATAACTTTAATTTGCAGAAATAATACAAAACTTGCATCAGTTTAAAATGTTTTAATTTTAATGTGCAACAACCATTAAAAAATGTGAAGATTGCAGACTATTGCTCAGAGGTTTGTAATGATAGGAGCTTGGGTTGCCTTTCTTAGGAGCCTTTGTCGTTTTTTAGGTGCTGATAGTTTTTTGTTTGGGGAGGTTTAGCTGTTTTCAGAACCTTTGTTGCTGCTGGAACCTTTGTTTCCTTTGGACATTTGGTCATTGCTGGAGCTGTCTTTGGAGCCTTTGCTGTTTTGGGAGGTTTAGTTTTGTTTGGGAGGCTTTGGTTTTTTGGGAATCTTAGCTGTCACTGGTGCCTTGGTTGTTTTGGGTGATTTAGTTGTTTTGGGACGTTTAGTTGTTTTGGGACGTTTAGTTGTCATTGGAGTGTTGGTTGTCAGTGGAGTCGCTGTTGTTTCAGGAGGGCTAGTCGTTGGTTCTGGTTCTCCTTGATATAGTGTAGGAATTATTATGATTATTGGACTATCTGAAGGAGGGGATGAAGCAGGTAATGGTGGTGTGGCCATAGATTCAGGTATGATACGTGAGTCTATGATGGTTGATTCCGCAGGCAGGGAAGATTTATAAAATACTTCAGTAGGAACATTAGACGGAGGTAACATTTTTCCTGAAGGACTTGCAAAAGTTGAGGGTGGGAAACTTTGCGATGGAAACGTAAAATGTGGAGCAGGATTCTTAATGTTGACTGCTGGTTTGAATGGTGACAATACGTTTATTGGAGAAATCCTGAAAGCAGCAGGTTTAGAGAAAGAGCCAGAAGTAGATAATTTAAACATCATAGTTTCCAATCCAGTGGCAGAAGGTTGAGAAGGAAGCACAAAAACAAAAGGCAGTTGTCTGTGAGCCTTTAAAGGTGCAGGCTGAGCTGGTGAATTAGGTAGAATGGATTTTTGTTCATTATCCCCTCTCCTTGAATTCCAACTGGTTGAAAAAGGTGTAACAAGGAATCTTCTTGCAGGCCATTGTGCATTGAATGACTGAAAAGGGGATTGCTGAGATCCAGGAGTTAAAGATAAACTTTGCAAAGATACAGAGTGTGGGGTGAAGACCTTAATCTAGAAGAGGACATAAATCAGATTTTAAAAAGAAAAAATGTAATTAATATTATGTGCTGTACAAGTTATCTTTCTAGTCACTACATAATATCTGTCATAAGACTTTGACTTCATTGCCATATTTATTATTAGCATTTTTGTGTTATGTTATCCTTGAATAATTAAAAAAATGAATTTTATTCATGTACTAAAATGACATAGAAAAATGAAGATGATTTGAATTATTCTAAAATGCTAAAAAGAATAGCTAGAAAAAGTGTGCGTTAACTATATAATTTATTCATAATACTTAACATTTTATTGACATAGCTATCACTATAAATAGAATAATTACAAATAAGTAGTATCAGTGCAGTCATAAAATGTGAATATTGTATTACTATGAATTAGACACATGTTACAAATAAAAATAAAATAAAATAGCTCTTTACAATCATTGTATTATACTGTATATAGAGAATAGAAATGAAAGTAATACTTACAGGAGCAGCACAGGTTGAGCCCAGAAGGCATACAAATAAAAGGACTATCTTCATATTAAAAATGAGTAAGTGTTCACAGCTAAAGCTTATTTAAAGCTTAAAATCTGAAATAGCATTTACTGTAGGATTAATAATTGCTCGTGGTTAACAGTTAGTTACCATTTATAATATGTAGCTGTTACTCTTCTTGTAACACCAGAAATCAGATTAAAGAAATGTTCTTCACCACCTTTGTTATCTTGAGTAGGCGTAAACTGTTAGGAATTTACACTTCCCTATCCATCAATTATGTACTAACATTTCATCATCGTGATTTGCCTACTGGCACTGTTTACGTTATGTAATGCATATTTTTTATTCTTTCGAAAGTTGCACATGTAGGGAAAAGGAATTATGTTTCTATTGTATTATTTTCTCTGATGTTAACAAAATACATTTCCTGCTGAGAGTATACTGAAATTTCTTTTATTGTAAATGGCAACATCAGTTAAAACAGTAATAAGCAGACCAACAAACAGCTATTGTTCCAAAATGGTGTTCTATCTTATTCAGATAGATATTTCAAACTGGAAACCAAGTTTTCATGTGACGATTAGGCTAGTTGAATGTTGTACGATCTTGTAAATTTAGATTTCAAAGTCAAATTAGTGCTTGTTTTTACATGTTTTCTGTTCTACAAATCATATTTCTTTTCATTTTTTTGAATGCATTGCAATCTCATATTGCTTCCTGGGTTAAAGCAAACAGATTAATTCATGACAATGTTTATTGTCTAATTGATTGATTGATTAATTTTCTAGTGCACATTACTAATATTTTGGAAAAGTTTGCCCATTGTTTCTTTGTTTTGCCAGTAACATTTATGAATCTCATTTACAAAACAGCTAAAACATGTATTGTTCTTGTTTTCGTCAGTAATTAATGAAGACCCATGGTAAGTATTATGCCACTTGCTCCAAAATTATCCTTCCTTATTTTGCCTATACTAAATGGAGTGGAACATTGAGAAAACTGCAGACAAACATTTGGTATCCTTTATGAACTGCTCTGCCACAGATGTCAAACTGTCCAGCTCCGTGCCTACAACAGAGCTTGCCTTCCTCACGTTTGTCCAGGCATGAGGTGTCCCTCTTCTTTATGCTGCCTCCCCAGCACACCACTGCATAGAAGAGGGTGCTCACCACAACCATCTGATAGAACATCTGCAGCATCTTATTGCAGATGTTGAAGGATGCCAGCCTTCTAAGGAAGTATAGTCGGCTCTGTCCTTTCTTGCACAGAGCATCAGTATTGGCAGTCCAGTCCAATTTATCATCCAGCTGCACTCCCAGGTATTTATAGGTCTGTACCCTCTGCACACAGTCACCTCTGATAATCACAGGGTCTGGGAGGGGCCTGGTATTCAGGTGTAGGTGGTTTGAGTCGCACCATTTAACAAAGTCCTTGATTAGGTTCCTATACTCCTCCTTCTGCCCACTCCTGATGCTGCCCACGATAGCAGTGTCATCAGCGAACTTTTGCATGTGGCAGGACTCCGAGTTGTATTGGAAGTCCGATGTATATAGGCTGAACAAGACCGGAGAAAGAACAGTCCCATGCCGAGCTCCTGTGCTGCTGACCACAATGTCAGACCTGCAGTTCCCGAGACACACATACTGAGGTCTGTCTGTAAGATAGTCCACGATCCATGCCACCAGGTATGAATCTACTCCCATCTCTGTCAGCTTGTCACTAAGGAGCCGAGGTTGGATGGTTTTGAAGGCGCTAGAGAAGTCCAGAAACATAATTCTTACAGCACCACTGCCTCTGTCCAAGTGGGAGAGTGATCGGTGTAGCATATAGATGATGGCATCCTCCACTCCCACCTTCTCCTGGTATGCGAACTGCAGAGGGTCGAGGGCGTGGCCTCAGGTGGTGAAGCAGCAGCTTGTATGTATACAAGCTTTCAAGCAAAAGTTGATAGTAGAACTTGCATATATGCACAGGAACTCTGACTTATTCATTTACAACATTTTAGAGAAACTGGGAAGTGATGACACCCTTGATAAAGTAGGGAAGTGCAGCCAAACCGGCTAAATGAGGACTCACATGTATAATTCATATCTCTGAACCATTATTATAAGCTCAAAAGTGTTGAACATGATGTATAGACTGTTGTCACTTCTTGGGATTAGAAACTAAAGTGTAGTAAAAACAGGCGTGATTAACTTCCTGCATGCAGAAATCTCTAAATATCATGCCCTATAGCCAGTGTTGCTCAAAGTATTTAAATACTGAATACTGAATATACAGTCCTTAATGTATTCAAATTTGTCTTCCAATCGAATACTCAAAATATACAACTTATTATGAATACTTTATGAATTCTTTTCGAATGCTTTCAGGAACCTATATATAGTCTAGTCCATAAAAATGGTATAACAAGTTTAACATATTTAAATTAAATTATGACCTGAAAATGCACTTTAATCTCACATAAAGCACAATCTATGTTTTTGCTGTTCATCAAAAGCAACTTTTTCAGATACACTTGAATATTTGGAAAAAATTGCTGAAGCTTAGAGTGCGTCTTAGCCATTTTCAAATTATTGAGTTATTCTTTTATGGAACAAACTTAACAAACAAACAAAAAAACAAAGTCAAGTTATGCATTTTTCATGTGGCATACCTAACACTTAACTAACCTGACGACTAAATGATTCACTAAAATATTAGTATTTGCATATACCTTGCACGTTCAAATCAAGCGAAATGGCACTTTTTAAAAGATCTAAGATTCTTATCTTCTTGTTGATTACTTTGACTGCTTAATTGTTAATTTGAGCCATTTTTTTCACAGGAACTAAAAGTGCATATGTAACCCCTCTCTGGCATCTTCCTTAATAAGAAGCAAGCATGTGTGCGTGTAAATTCCAGATAAAGTGCTCTGCATTATGTAACTATGTTCTATCTGGCTAAGTCAAGTCAACCACAGATCAAAATTCAAGTCCTCTATTCACTTTATTGCCCATTTCAGTAGCACTAGGGTATTGTACCGTGTATGTAGTGAGAAGTCAAGCAAAATGACACCTTGCCCGTTTCAAGAAGTTAGGCTGAAGAGGCTGAAAAGCCAACACAATAGCTAGAATGAGCAGCATGTCACAAACCATTTTACATTTCCTCTACATGCTTCTTATACTTAAAACATCGATAATTACTTAAGTGCTACTCATTAAAGTGCAAACAAATATAAAGCAACAACACTTGACGAAGAGAATAAAATTTATGAAAGAGTTTACTTTCATCAAAAAAGCAAACCGAAAAAGAAAACATTTTGAACTCAGTTTGCGAATACTTGAAAATTAACATAACCAATTACACACACAGCACACGTACCAAAAGAATGAGACTTGAGGTGATTGATGCTCAAACAGCAAGTACTGGAGAGAGACTGAGGATCCGTGAAATTCCTGGAGGCTACAGCAGGGTCTGACTATACAGTACATGACTTCATATGGTTGCATTCAGCATGGTGTTCAGTGCATGGCAAATTAAAGTTTTGCTTTTTCAAGTTTTCTTTTTTCTTTTTTTTTTTTATTCACCGTTGATTGAATTCTGGGATATGGAGGGAGGCTGTACGAGATTTTTGGGAGATGTGGTTTAAAAGCATTCAGTATTAAATTTCATAAAGTAACGGTATGCATATTTACATAGTTTGACACTATATGGCTTGTTTGATGCTTAATCAAGAAAATGCAGATGGTTTTATATAAAGGAAAAGAGCATTTTGGGACCAGCAGGTTTTTTCTTTCAACAAATGACTGGCTTAAGAGCTGAGTTAGTAATTGGGGCAACTGACAGCACACATATTGCACTCATATTACAGTACAAGCTGTGTAAGCCCATGCTGTAAAATGCCTGGCCTCCTAGAAACTATTGAAATCATCAGAAAAAAAATTGAAATGCAGAGTCGGTGGTTTCACTTTGTAGACATTCTCGCTCCACTTGTCTATCAGCGGCTAAGCGAGTTTCTCTCTCGTTTGCCTTTCCTCGCAGCTTTCTTTCAGCTTCATGCTGTAGCCTCGTTCTTCTTTCTTCTTTCAACTCGTTAACTTGGGGCCCTCTTGCCAGCTCTTTGAACTTCATGCTATAGCCTCGTGCTTCTGGGCCACCTCGCAGTTCTGGGCCAGACAGACATATATATACACACACTTCCATGCATAGACATTTATATATAAGAAGGGCACCTAGCAAGAATGCTGATGCTTTTGTTAATCATAAGTAGTTACATTCCATTAACACACAAGTCATTTCTGATACCAGGCTGAGACTGACAAACATTGTGGCTCGGTGACCTGGGTCAGCCCAAGATTCACTTATTTTGAGGCAAAGTAGCTTTGGCTGACAAATTGCTGTTGGTGCTCTATGTGATGGCTGAATAACTGTCTGAACCCTCAGTCTTTGATATGCTCTACACTATTCATTGTAACAGCAATAATGTCATTGCACCTTTCAGATTGGTGACTACCTCCTCAGACACTGGTAACGTATGCCTTTTCCCAACTTCAGAGAGCAGAGGAGAGGAGCTACAATGCCATATGGAGTGCACCACAGGACTCCTCAAATGTAAGAGGCAGTATCTGGATGTATCAGGTGGGAGACTGCTCTGTTAGCCAATGAAGTTCTGCTGCATTGTGATGGCATAGTTATAAGGGTGATTAGCACAGTCCATATATGGTTGTTTCATGGAAACATTCAGGTGGGGTTTGAGGCATGTTCTCATATGCCCATTTATAAGATGATTGTTATTTATAAATTGTGTACAAATGTGCGTTTACCATGTTTTAAAAATCATATTTGCATATGCATTTTCTTGTTTTTCCACGCAAAGTTTTATAAATGAGATTGCTGGATGATGAACATAAGGGCTATGAAACAGACATTTCCTGAAGAATAAACTCTTTCTCTGCTGAAAGTAATAGTATGAATGTACCCTTATGTCAAAAATCTTGCAGCTAGGATTTGTGTAGCTTGTGTAGGCACAATTTTGCTGTAATGCCAAATGCCAAGCTGTACAATTTTTAAAATTGTTTATATATGATGATTCTACAGATGACATTCAAGGCCTACACAAAATCAATCCCATTTACAAATGCTGCTTGGATAAGGTCTAACACCTCATGACACTGCAGTAGATTCAGTAGATTTGAAAATGTATAGATGGATGGATGGATGGAAAAAATCAAAAGAGGTCAGTGAAATGCCTTTTATACTTTTATTAGAATTAGTCCTTTTTATTAATTTTTACTCTTTTCAAACTTATTAAGAGTGATATGAGAAGAGTAGGTGTAAAAATGGGCAAGGCAAACAATATAGTTTTGGTTCAAGGAAATGAGCTAAAAAGAGAAAGTGTAACCAAAAGTTTGCAGTAGCAGCACTCAAAGTGTTAGCTTCTGTTTGTGAGTCAGGAGAGTTTTTGAAAAAGTACAATTTGTAAAAAACACATTTCTTGCAGTAACTATCTCTTCAGAATTGGAAAAAGACCTTGACGGCATCAACTCTTGTAAGCAATGTCTGAGTGATTTATGTTTAGGGTGAACTCAAGTATATAGCTTAAAACAATGAGTAATGACTACAGAAATCATCCATATTACTAACCAAGAATGGTAAACCAGATGGCATGGACACAGGTACACGGCGATGGGACCATGAGACGTACTGCGCAGGTGCGTACAGCTCAACTAATGGAAATAGCAAATAAAAGAACCGCCATATTGTGAGTGGCACTACTGCGGAGTGAGTTTAGGAATAATGTGCTGCTTGGGATTGTACAAACTGCTGAACGCTTTACACCAAATTCAAACATAATACAGATCAACGATACACACATGAGCCCACCAGGATAAGATCAATGAATGCAGGCGCCTACAACAGGCGTCAGAAACTGCGGAAGCAAAGCAGGCACAGATTAAGACACTACGGGGTCCGCAAAGGTCCACAAAGATAGTACGGAATATATAAGAGCACACCGATCAAAAAAAAATCAATTGTGTAAAAGCACATAGTACACACAAATCATGTGCTCTCAGCGCATAGAAAGAGTATAAGGAGAATACGGAGAATAGAGACCCAAAGGCATTGGATAGAAAAAAAGGCAGATAAGAGATTATGAAAACAGTGGAATTCGAAAGGCTTAAACAAACGATGGCGCGATACACATGCAGACAAAGGTACAGAATATGGAAGCAGTAAAATTCAAAAGTATTGTAGCGTCCCACCCAGGTTGAGGGCTTTTTGGTTTTAAGTGACTGTTAGGTCCGATTGAGGGAAGGTGGAGTACAGCACGGAGGACTGATAGCGGGGTATTGATTTCATGCGGTAATAGGGGGGGGCATTGGAGAGGGTGCTAGAAAGTTGTGTTTGGGGTTAGGAACTCAGCGATTGTTCAGGTAAAACTTTTGTGACACTTTGTCATGTCAGTCACTACAGTATCAAAGAGAAGATAGAAACGATTGCATTACCGCAAACAAAAGGTGATTAATCATCAGAACCAGGTGTAATTGAAAAAATACCAGGCCAAATTGAGGTCTTAAAAAAAGAGTAGACAACAAAGTCTTTTCGCATTCGCATCATTCAATGAACAAAATGTGGATTTACACAATAATGGACCATATGCTATGAGAATCTGTGGTCCCACAACAGTTAAAGGAACGACAAGTTAAATTTCAAAGAGTACACAATTCGGTCGGGTGTATATTGATGATCTCGGAGAAGTGATGCAAATTTTAACAGGCAAAACAGAAAGGTGATGTATATATTCCGCGAGTGACATTACACACCAAAGGAGATCGTGATATGCCATTCGTAGTAAAATGTTTACAGTTTACCGTGAGAATAGCTTTTGCTATGACAATCAATAAATCACATGGACAAACAGAAAAACTCGAATTATTTATTACAGAAACAGAAACAGTATTATACGTTGCATTGTCACAATGTGTCTCCAGAAAATATTGTTTTTAATGAAGCTTTAAAGTAAAAGTGAAGATAATGAAGTTGAAAGAATTCCAACACACAAATCATGTGCTCTCAGCGCATAGAAAGCGTATAAGCACAATGCGGAGAATAGACACCCAAAGGCATTGGAGAGAAAAAAAGGCAGATAAGAGATTATGAAAGCAGTGGAATTCAAAAGGCTCAAACGAACGATGGCGCGATACACATGCAGACAAAGGTACACAATATGAAAGCAGTAAAATTAGAAAGTATTGTAGCGTCCCACCCAGGTTGACGGCTTTTTGGTTTTAAGTGCATCCACTATTAATGAACATTCATTAGGATTAATGAATATCATTTGCTATCATTGTCATTCACTTAACTTCCCTGAAGAAACAACTGGCAATACAACTAATGAGTTTACACGTTGTTGTCAAAGGGGTCAGGTTAGACTGCCTCCTTTAGATGAATATCCTTAATATCTACGGATGTTTCTAACTAACACTGTACCCGAAAGTAAAAATATTATGGACTGCATTAGATCCTACAATAGTTCATTTGCTTTTACATCTACCGGGGTAAATATCAGGCCACCAGCTGGCAATGGCCCATACTGCTTTACGCGTATGTAGACAAATATTGCATCGGATTGGAACAGTGCACCCTGAGCCAAATCACGAACGCAAATATGCACAGATCTACGTGTTAGATCCAGATGACACACTCTATCAACGATTTTACTACAAATGTTGTGTATAAAGAAGTATTCCAATAGATCCTTCTAATGTGCCATGCTATGGATTCTTTACTTCCTTTGTTTGTCATCTACACCTTTACAATTCGATATATCTCAGACATTCATCAATGTATTTCAGGTTACCCAACCCCGGGTGTAGGCGAGTGAAGCGAGCAGGGGGCGGAGCCCCCTTGTGACTACAGAAATCATAAAGGATCTAATAAGTGACTAGACTGGTTCCACCACTGTAAGGAATGAGCTATAAGGAAGAACTGCCATATTTGAACCATTTCAGCATAATCAAAGAGATGAAATGACTGAAGTGTTCAAAGTTATGCATAGATTTAGTGGATCCAAGCTTTTATTTTAAAGTGTTTCTACACCAAGTTCATTTGGAACAGCTTTTTGAACAGTGCAATGATTTCATCCATAGTCTGGATCATTTAGTTATGTGTAAACATAGCAAATACTACCCTGTTGTGGACCAAAGCAACAGAAATTAGATCCTTTAGAAATGTTTATCCATTAGAAACGTCAGCGTGGTACCAGGCAAACTCTGGAGTGGTTTGTATGAGGTATGAATGTCATCTGAAACAGGGTAAATATAACTAAAGGAAATACTGTACATTATAGACAAAATGTGTGTGTGCTGTAGTAGTCACTGTACACCATTGCTCTCAGAATAAAAACGAATACATACAAATTCACATAAAATAACTTACACAAGAAACAGTCTATCAAAACAAGGGTAACACCTGTTTCAGCCTCGGAGCTTTTGTTTCTTAAATAAATAGTACAAATGTTTCTTCATTTGTGGAGATCAAATATTAGAGCTTAAATTACTTTTAAGCTTAGAAGTGAGAGTTGGTGGAAACATTTTCAGCGATTTTTTTTTACATTTTTTTTTCTTGTTGGAGTATTGTAATTGGCCTTGTCAAAAATAAAGATGTTTTTCTGAGTAAATTTGTAGATATTGAGACAAAAAGCAAAATAATGGATGTAATACTCTGTGTGGTGAAGGTATGCCAATGGAAAGCGTTATCTCTGCTGTGCTTCTTACTGCCTCCCTGACCACCCAAACAATCTGTTTGATACCTGAGGCCTGTTGTCATCTTCTCCTCACTATACTCTTTCCTCTTTTCTCTCCTTCCTTATAACTATTACCACTTTCAGCCAGGTGTCTAGTGCTGTCTCAAACTTTTGATCAGAATCAGAGAAATCAAGCTACAGAGTTCCTTTTTTTGCCCTTGAAAACGAACTGCTGTTTTGGCTACCATTTGCTTTAATGGCAGGTCATAATATATTCCACAAGTGTCACAAATGCATCAATTAAATTACAACTATAGACTGATAATTATGTAGTACAAGCTCACCTGGGAAGAACCTCAGGTTTAGTTTTATTCATTAAAAGTCAAATAAGGAACTGCAACCTGCCTTATGCTGTGTTTAATTGCTCAAATCAGTTGTGTGTCAGGTAATCTGAAAGGAAGCTTAGTAGTGTTCATTGTTTTTTTTATCACATTCCTAAAAATTAAACACAGTTATTCAATTCACAGTCTCATCTATATAAATAGAATTGTAATAATGTCTGTATGTCTTTAGAATTTTTTTCAGTTTTGTTCAGTTTATAACCATGGTTCACCTCATTCTGTCTACCTCACACAACTGTATTTGACTTGTTCATCACACGCCTACCTGCACAATTACACTTTATACTTCTATTCTGTTTTTATACTTTATGTTGCCTCTGTTACTTATTATCTATCTGCTACTTATGATTTATGTTTATCTTTATACTGGTGTTGACAGCAAAGAAAGAATTTCATTGTACAGAGAAACATGTTTCCTTACTGTGCACATGACAATAAACTTTGAACTTGAACTTGATGTGATGTATTCATTTTCCACACTAAAGATGTCTGTTTGTTTGTTTACCACTTATGCAAGAATGGAAATTTTGTGATGTAGTCTTCTGCTGGTCCAGCTTTAAGTATATCAGATGTTTCAAACGTTTCATCCAGGAATGGGTTGTAATGGAGGACAACCAAAAAAATGCATATTATTCTAAAATGACTGAGTGGATCTGAGTGAAATTTTGCATGTATAATAATGTTGGACCAACTTAAAGTTCAGGGTACATGATGTTTCTGAAATGTAATGGGTAATGGTGGTTGTAATGGCTGTAGGGCACAAAAGAAGAGTCAAAGTTCATGAAATTTTGCATGCATATTACAGTTGATATAACTTAAAATCTAGACTTTATGGATTTTCAAAACTTCCATTGAGAAATTGGTTTCTAATGGTGGCTGCAAAACCAAAACCCCATTATCACGCCAAAGTGCTTCACATGATGATAATGAATGATCTGACATCCAGCTGTTTCTCTTATTGGAAGCTGTATGTGCTTTGTTCTTGGGACAGCAGCTGTAAGAATCTGTTCATATGTGCACTCAACCAAAAAAATAAAAAAATTGTCTTAAATGGAAACCTTAATGTGATTACAAATATTCCAACATTAGGAGGAAAGTACCATTCATACTATCATCATAATTCTCTCTTTATATATAAAGAGCCTTGCAAAGAAGATGCATGATGCAAACATATAGGAGGAAATTGTTATACCAGAACAAAATATTTTTTTGAACAAGAGTAATAAGAAATATCTTAAAATGATGATGATGGTGGGGAGCATGTGAATAACTCCAAGAATGGTTCTTCTCCACCTAGACTAAAAGAATGTGAGTAGCTTACAGTTTTTCTCAGTTGCTTTGGTGCATTTCTCACAACAGAATTGCAGTTCTCAAAACTGCTCGTTCAATTCCCACAACCTTTAGTCAGTTGTGCACATCATAACAGCAATTTCTGGGTGTTTTCGTCATTTTGCAATTGCTTTAGTTCACTCAGACAGATGCTTATGTGCAATTCTCAGCTATATCATGCATCAGCGGTTGCTTATGTCATGATGATCAAAATGCATTGTGTAGCCCTCTTTTGCACAGTCTTACACTCCAGACAAACTTGTCATTTTTTCATTGTGTAAGTCATTGCAGTCAAAAGTGTTCAACAAGATATCATTGGCTGTCAAGTGTATTTTATAGGTTTCTACAAAACTTTTTTTGGTTTGTATTCACAATACTAATGATTCCTGCACCACCTTAAATTGCTCTCAGGTGACACATTATTCGGGGCAGGTGTGAGATCTTAGATCAATCAAGCAACTAATCACTGAGCAGTCCCCTAAAATTGCTCCTGAACGTGCAGCTGGCAAGCATATAAAGACAAAGCACAATGCAGCGTGGAAGCACATCAAGGAGGACAACCTGAAAATGGAAGAACAGCAAGAAAATGAACAGGGCCAACAGCCCAGACCAAGAAGAGTAGGGGTGTGTGGTGTAAGGAAACAAAACAGAAGAGGTAGAAGAGGTTCAACACATAGGTCAGTTTCTGATGAAATAAGGGCCACAATTGTGGACCATGTTATAAATCAGGGCCTTTCAATGGCTGAAGCAGGTCAAAGGGTGCAGCCAAATTTGGGGAGCACAACCGTATCCTCGATTGTTCAGACATTTCGCAGAGAGAACAGGTGTGTAAATCAACGATTTTACTCTGTGTGTATTACTTTAAAATGTTACAGTTTCTCATATATTTACAATAGTCCACACTAGACAATATGTATGTTACTGTTGTCCATTCAGTGTTGTATTTTACTGTGACACATAGGACTTCCTGGAAGAGGTGGCAGGGGGCCTATTTGCACTCCTCGACAGGAAGAGGCTATTTGTGCTATGGTCATAGCAAATAATGCCATAAGACTCAAGGAAATACAAACTGCTATTATTGCTGACAACGATGTGTTTGAGAATGTCCAGTCTGTCAGCATCTCGACTATTGACAGAGTGCTGAGGAGAAACCAAATGAGTATGAAGCAGTTATATTATGTACCATTTGGAATAGTGAAGAAGTGAAGGAACGTTGGTACCAGTATGTGCAGGTAAGACTGAACATGTGCAGTAATACTGTAACTGTAATCTACTGTACAGCAAATGGTCCAACATTGTATATCGACATGCAGTACAGTTGATTTCACCTTGACACATTTGCTACCGCTGTGAAAGCAACATGAATATGTTAGATTTGACTCTATTGTCTCCAAAATGAAAATGCATTTTACAACAAACTTACTGTAGTATCTTGTTTGATACAGCGTATAATGGACCTGGAATCAAGTGAACCACCACATATTTTCATATACATGGATGAGGCTGGCTTCAACTTGGCCAAAGGAAGAAGACGTGGGCGTAATCTGATTGGACAGAGAGCTACTGTTGACGTGCCAGGCCAGTGGGCTGGGAACATCACTATGTGTGTGGCTATTTCGGACAATTGGGTCCACACTCATATTCCTCTTGTGGGGCCATACAACACCCAACATCTGCTGACCTTCCTGAACACCCTCTACAGGGATCTCATTCCTGAAGAGGAGATTGGTCAAGAAAATGTACCACAGTATGTGATCATTTGTGATAACGTGAGTTTTCATCACTCCAACCTAATCAGACAATGGTTTGCCAACCACCCCAGGATGCTGATGGAATTCCTACCTCCATATTCCCCATTCCTCAATCCAATTGAGGTGTTCTTCTCAGCTTGGAGGTGGAAGGTATATGAGCGTAACCCACACACACAAATGACACTGCTTGCTGCCATGGAAGCTGCGTGTGGGGATATAACAGCAGACGCCTGCAGAGGCTGGATAAGACATTCTAGGAGGTTCTTTCCACGCTGCATTGCAAAGGAAGATATCCGTTGTGATGTGGATGAAAACATGTGGTCCAATATACAGGATCAGCAGCGATTGTAGAGAGAATTTAGAGTTTCAGTATGTATATATTGTTTTCGATGTTGTAATTTTTTTTCCTTCATTTCATATGTTATGCATAAAGTATTGAAATGCATTTTTTTGCTAGACTCCAAGTGCAGTGCATGGTATGTCACCATATACCTGTGCAATCAATAAAATATTCTTCTTGGATCAATCTCCCGCAATCGGTGTTTTGTATTTTTGTTTCCTGCCCTTGTCATTCAGATGTTTTGTGCATCAGAAAATGTTTAGATTGTGCCAATTTTATATTGATAACATGACTTTACATTTTGGCTGTCATGTCCATGGACGATGATTCATGGACTTGGCATTTTGATGGCACTGACATATTCAGTGATGTAAATACTTGCTTTTGAGGCATGGATTAAGGATTTTGAAGAGGTTACCTGCTTTTGCTGGTCATCCATGATGTTTTGCCATTTGCACTAAGTGTTTTGAGAAATACACTTGCTGTTATGCAAATGTTAAGTCTGTTGTGAGAAATGCACCAAAGCAACTGAGAAAAACTGTAATAGGGTAATCTCTTACATTTACCTGTGAACATACAGAGATAGGTGATTCTCATTCCATTGAGTGATAGATCTGGATGAAGATGGCAAAGTGATTAAAGAAGAAACCACCTACAATGTTGACTGTGCTGCTAAAGCGTATGTCCAATTGATAATGCTTTGGGTTCAGAAAGTAACAGTGATGGGCTACACCTTGCAATCACAGCAAACTTAAACAATTTCCGTCTGGGCACACAAACTTAAAAATGCTTACAATACAATTGCATTTCAATGTCAAAGATGTGATTTTCAAGTTCTGTTTATTCTTGTGATAAAATTCAGAAAGACTCAAGCAACATCCATCCATCCATTTTCCAACCCGCTGATTCCAAACATAGGGTCACGGGGGTCTGCTGGAGCCAATCCCAGCCAACACAGGGCACAAGGCAGGAACCAATCCCGGGCAGGGTGCCAACCCACCGCAGGACACACACAAACACACCAAGCACACACTAGGGCCAATTTAGAATCACCAATCCACCTAACCTGCATGTCTTTGGACTGTGGGAAGAAACCGGAGCGCCCCGGACACGGGGAGAACATGCAAACTCCACACAGGGAGGACCCGGGAAGCGAACCCAGGTCCCCAGATCTCCCAACTGCGAGGCAGCAGCGCTACCCACTGCGCCACCGTGCCGCCTCAAGCAACAAAAAACCTAAATTTATTTCATATATGTCAGTTTTAGTTTCTGGTGGTCAATTGCACAGAATGTAGCATTATCTACAATGTAGAACACCTTTTTGTGACATGCTGATGCCAAGCAGGTTATACTGATAGACATACAAGCATACATACATATACATAGATAGGAAACACGACGGACAGATTGACAGATAGATAGATAGATAGATGTCAGTTAACCTGACTCCTTGCCATTGGACTATAATAAAACTAGTGATAAATATTTAACTTATTTAATGATTTAGTAAGGTGTTTATTATTTTAACAGGTTATGCTGTATTATCAGACTACTTACAATATTTATATTTGTTAACTGTATTAGTATAAATTCAGGCATAATTACAATAATTACCTTCAGGTCAGGTTCAGGTCAGTTCAGGTCAGGTTAACTCTTTATTGTAATAACTTTCTTTTTAGAGGTTGAGTAATATTGTAAGTCTTAACCGCTAGTGCCAACATTTATATTATTTTATTATTTGCTTTCTTAGCTTTCAAACAGTCTTTAACAAGTCTTACTTGTTACCTTCAGGCTTTAAAGATTGACCTTTTGGCAGCTGTTACACAGGAGTTCATTATTAAAATTATCAAGATTAAAAATGACAGACAAATGCAAATAGCAAACATTGAAAAACAATAGTTTAATTTTGAGACTTTGAAGTAGTACTAGGGTGTTATACCGTGTTAGCCATTATGGATGTAATGAGAAGTCAAGCAAAATGACACCTTTTATTGGCTAACTAAAACGATTACAATATGCAAGCTTTCGAGGCAACTCAGGTCCCCCCTTCAGGTAAGATGTAGACTTTGAAGTTAAATTTTCAGTTATGTTTGTGTTTAATCCTCTGTTTTTGTGTTTTTCAGCTTCATTTCATATCCTTATACCATAGCTTTTATTGTCTCCTGATGTTTCTGTAAAATAAAAAAAAGAATTCCTAAATAAAGGTGTTCACCATTTAGTTTTATGTAATAAATTAACAATGTAAACAGGGTTGCTGTATAATTCCTGTTAAAACATCTAGCCTGACTATACCATGCCATTTTCTAAGTCTGCTTAATCCTGAGCTGGGTTGTGGATGTCTGGAGCCCATCCAGTAAGATCAAGGCACAAATCAGGAGTAATCCCCTGGGCATTGCAGAATAAACACACACACACATGTGCCAGTTTAGCATCACCAATCCACCTAAACTGCATATCTTTGGACTGTGGGAGTAAAAACCAGAGCATATGAAGAAAACCTAGGAAGACTCAGGGAGAACATACAGACTCCATGCAGGAAGGATCTGGGACATGATCTCACTGGTCTCTTTACTCTTTTAGCCACTATGCCACCAAGCACAACTATATTAAAAATAAAGTATATTTGTTTAATTGACATTACTAACAAAGACCCAGACTGACATAGGAAGAATGCACAAAATACTCTTAGGCCCAGGGTCTGAGCCCAAGACTATGCAGTGGTGAGGCTGCAGCAATGACTACTACATCACCATGCCACATCTGTATAAGAGCATATTTGTTGTAAATATAGAGTGTAATACCATACCATATCATTTTCCAACCCCACTTAGGTTTGTGGTGTGCTGAGGCCTAACCCAGCAAGCACAGGGTGCAAGGCAGGAACAAGCACTGGACAGTCCATTGCAGGGTGAAAACAAACACACATTAGGGATAATTTAGTGTTGCCAGTCCACCCAACCTGCATGTCTTTGAAATGTGGGAGGAAACCACAGAATACATAGGAAACAAACACAGCGAGAGCATGCAAACTCAATGCAGGATGTGAGGCGGCAGTGCTACCACTATGCATTCCAAATATTTATTCTAAAATATATCAAAATGTGAAGCGTATGTGATCAATACATTATTATTTCTTTACAAAGATTTACAGTAACTAATCTAAATGCTTTTTGAAATCATTAAAGAAGCTGAATAGAAAAAAAAAAACTGTGTGTGGGTTGTCACACACATGCGCATCGCAGGCAGCTAAAGGGTTTGAAAGATGGTAATACCACGGACCAGGGCTTGAGGGGTAGCATGTACTAACCCTTCCTCTTTTTCACCTGCCAACTACCCGAGGGAAATTCTGCATGGGCCTGTCAACATCACTTCTGTTTCTGGACCAATTATCGTTATTCTGGTTCTGGACCTGATGATGCCACTTCCAATTCTGGACCAAATAATGTCACTTCCGGTTCTGGGTCTGATCACGTCGCTTCCTCCACCCAACTTTAAAAATGCCATTGTGTTAGCCATGAATGAGTTCTGTTTTGGACTCAAGTCTGTAAAGACCTATTGATGATTTTTTGCACCTTTTCCAGCCAGATCTAGGAAGTATATGGGGTGGCTACCCCAAACCCTTTTCTGTGGTCTTGTACTCACAGGATGCATAAGTGAATGTAATTTACAATGGACTGGCACCCTGCTCAGGGTTGGTTCCTGCCTCGTGAATGATGCTGCCTTGAAAGGTGAAGCTTTCTGCAACCCAGACCTAGATTAAGCAGCTTTAATAATTGGTGGTAATACGACTTTCCCTCTTCTAAATCCCGTGGCTTTAATATACCATTTGAGAGAAATATCCCATTCTCAATGTATCTTAGTAGTAAGGTTTTTTCGTTCTACAAGATCTCTTAGGATTAGAATGAGCCTCTGAGTCTTTGATCAATTGTACTTTAGTTTGGGTACTGCCCAAATGCATGTATTACTCATATACTATTATGTAACAAGATCTCGACAAAGGCTTCTTTTGGTTTTTCTGACACTCATAATACATCAGGAAAGTGTTTCTTGTCTTTGTTGAAGTGAGGCATATTAAAAGGTTCTTATACCCTAGTAAATTTACTTGTGAATATGAATGCTTTACAGGTCTTATACTGATGTATACAATATCAAGAGAAATATGTCTCACTGCCGGCATGGTGGCGCAATGGGTAGCGCTGCTGCATCGCGGTTAGGAGACCTGGGTTCGCTTCCCGGGTCCTCCCTACGTGGAGTTTGCCTTTTCTCCCCATGTCTGCGTGGGTTTGCTCCGGTTTCATCCCACAGTCCAAAGACAATGCAGGTTTGGTGCATTTGCGATCCTAAATTGTCCCTAGTGTGTGCTTAGTGTGGGTGTGTGCCCTGCGGTGGGCTGGCGCCCTGCCTGGGGTTTGTTTCCTGCCTTGTGCCCTGTGTTGGCTGGGATTGGCTCCAGCAGACCCCCGTGACCCTGTAGTTAGGATATAGCGGGTTGGATAATGGATGGATGGATATGTCTCACTTAAGTAACTTCAGACCATTACAAAGTGATGTTACTTTAGCAGGCCACATTGCAGAGATGCATAACCACTTTAGTGGTGTTTTGTAAGTGCTATTAAGAGTGAAAGAAGCCTTTTTAAAGGTGTTGCTGTATAACAGTATATGACTAACAGATGCATTTTTTGCAGTACCTAAACTAAAGTGTTACCAATCAAAGGACATGTGACTCAGCCATAGCACTGTGCAGCTGCAATAGAAGGCAATGCTGAAGCTGGGGCCTTAAATTTACCAGTCAGTCTATGTCACGATTCTCAATCAGATGAAATATTGGAAAGATAAGTACAACCAGACAAAAGTAAGTTGCATCAGGCAGTTGTAAGGCTTAAGCCTCATCCAAACTACTATGTTTTCATTAAAAAACGTAGACATTGGTCTTCATTTCTGTCTTTTGTCCATACTACTACTCCGACGTTTTTAACCCCTGAAAAGAAACACTTTCAAAAACTCTCACCAGAGCCATATATTTCAGCATGGACTGATGAGAACTCTGTGCTTTTTTTTCCTTTCTAAAAATGCAGACTCTAACCACATTCTGATTTGCTTGTGCTTATCCTGATTGGATCATGCTTATTTAATGACAATATCTCATTCAGTGACTGGTCACCTTTCACAGCAGAAAACCATATTCCAACACGGCAGGCATAGAAGACTTGTGTTGCTTACTTGCAGGTATCTAAATTATGTTTTGTTGAATGCTACATACATGCACAAAAGTCAAATCATTTACCAGTTGCTACTGCTTTGTGATAGGTTCCATGGCCGGTGGCGATACCACCACAACAAAGATTTTTTCGTTGATGCAGATAAACCCAGCATAGGTGAACATCTATGTCTTAGGCATTTGCTGTTATTACATTTCATGGTTGGAGGCGTTACCATACCTACCAGGATTTTTCAGCTGGTGCATGTATGCCCAGTGTAGGTGAACGTCTGTGTCATATGCGTTTTTGGTCATTTTTGTGTGGAGATACCCACATAAACAATTTGAAAATGCTGTATGATCAGAGATCATTTTGGTTTTAATACCCATTCTTAAATTAAATCATAGTAATGTGGATATAACCTAAATCTCCATGTCAGAGTAAAGACTTGGACAATACTAGTAGACATGGAGTAAATCTGCTTATTTAAATTGAAAAAACCTTTGGATGTAGTTTGAGAAATGATAAAAAATTAACTCGGTGTGCATTTTTCTTATCTAGAAGAACTAGAACAAGTATTCAATTAATAAAGTATACTCTGTGTCAATAAAGCTGTCTTCTTAAATAAGAATCTGACTTCATATTAAAATTTAAAAGGATAAATTCTAAATCAACTGATGACTGATGATATTGAATATTTCCTACAGATATTTCAGGAAAGAACCACAATAAAAATGTATTAAAGTTTACATACCTGCTTTTAGTTAAGAGTTGATGAGAAGATTTGTATGCTCTCTGGGATTGTGGCGCCTTTAAATATTCAATAGGAATTACTGGATACTGTTCATTGTTTGGCCCTGTGTAAACATTATTACCATTACCATTATTATCACCATTTGGAAATATAAAAATTGGTGACTGTGCACCTGGATGCCCAGCTGATTTTGGGGGATCAAGTGCAGGAAAGTGCACAGGTCTCTGTGAAGATGCATCAGACTCTGATGTAGGAAAGATGAATATTGGTGGTGAGGGAACAGGGGAAGGAGGAAGTGGTTGAGGTGTGGCAGGAGGAGAATGTGCAGAATGGGAAGAATCAGAATCTGTTGGAAATATAAATATTGGTGGAGCTGGGAAATGTGGAGGTGAAGCCGGTGGCACTGCAGGAGGAAATGATACTGGTTTATGTGGCTCAGCTTCTGGGGGAAAAATAAATATTGATGGAGGTGGAGGTGGGAGTGAAGGTGGAGGAGGCGGTTTAGCATCTGTAGGCATCATGGTTGAAGGTGTTTGTGCTGGAGACATACCACCATCAGAAGGAAAAATAAATATTGGTGGTCCTGGAGCCGGTGGTATTACAGGAGGTGGAAATTGTGCCCCAGGATGTGGGCCAGTCTCTGGTGGAAAAATAAATATTGATGGAGGTTGGGATGGAGGTGGAGGAGGAGGTGGTTTGTCATCTCTAGGCATCATGGTTGAAGGTGTTTGTGCTGGAGACATACCACCATCAGAAGGAAAAATAAAAATTGGTGGTCCTTGAGCTGGTGATATTGGAGGAGCTGGATACTGTGCCCCAGGATATGGCCCAGTCTCTGGTGGAAAAATAAATATTGACGGTGGACTTGGTAGCTGTGGTGAAACAGAATTATCACCTGGTTTAGCGGCATCCGAGGCTGGTGGAAATATAAGTATTGGTGGACCTGGAACAGGTGAAGGTTTTTCCGGTGGTGCTGGAGAATCAGGTGGTTGTCTAGAATTTGGAGGAAAAATGAATACTGGAGGTATTGGAACTCCAGAAGATGAGGGAGGGGCAGGAGGTCTAGGTGGAAATACAGGAGGTGGGAATATTAGTATTGGAGAAGATGAGCCAGGTGTACCTGCAGGTTTTTCTGTTGGGGCAGGTGAAGGTACAAGCTTTTCTGCTGAGGCAGGTGAAGGAGGTGGAAATATGAATATAGATTGTGGTGAGGCTGGAGGAGCTCCAGAAAGAGTAGCAGGAGAAAGAGGTGGTTGTCCTGGTAAGATACCTGGAGGATATTGTGGTGTTTCTTTTGGTGTAGAAGGAAATATAAATATTGGAGAAGATGGAATGGGTGGTGGTGAAGGTGGGAAAGATGGTGTAGCAGGTAAAGAAGGATACTGTTTTTCAGGAGGAGCAGGAGGAAATATAAATATTGGCTGTGGTGGTGGCGCTGGAGCTGGCTGTGAAGCAGGTGCTGGCTGGGGGGTGGCAGGTGGTGCAGAATCAGATTCTTTTTCTGGTGGGGGTGGTGGGAATATAAATATTGGTGGAGCTGGAGCTGGTGGTGCAGGAGGTGGTGGTTGTGGAAATGAGGGCTGTTGAGGAGGCTGGGCAGAACCAGGACTTGTTTCTGGTGGTGATGGAGGAAATATGAATATTGACGGTGCTGAACCTGGCTGTGGAGGAGAACTTGGAGGCTGCATGTCTTCTTTTCGTTGTGATGAAGAGTCCCCTGGAAAATGACCATTTGGGGACACTGGTGGTGGAAATATAAAGACTGGTGGAGGGGATGGAGCAGCTTGTGGTGGATATGGTGGGAATGGCCCTTTTTCAGCAGGTGGTGGAAATATAAAAATCGGGGCAGGAGGAGAGGCAGGCTGAGATTCAGCCTTTTCTGGTGCTGGAGATGGTTTAGAAGATGTGGATGCTTCTTTTTCTGATGGAAATATGAAAATTGATGGGGCTGGTGCTGGTATTGGTGGTACAGGTGATGGTGGAGAAGCAGGAGAAGGTGTGGCAGGGGGTGATGGTGGAGACTGTGGTGGTGCAGGAGGAAAAATAAAAATGGGGGCAGGAGGTAGGGGAGGAGGTGCAGCTGGAGCAACTTGGTCAGGCTGTTTGGAAGCAGACTCTTTTTCAGGTGGAGATGACGCTGGGGGAAATATTATAATTGATGGTGCAGGGGCAGGAGCTGGTAGTGGAAAACCATTATGATCTTGCCCTGGCCCTCGTTGTCCAGATGCTGGAGAAGGAGGTGGTGGTGTGGCTGGTGGGGGCTGAGGAGCCGGAGGAGGAAAAATAAGAATAGAAGGAGGTGCAGCAGCAACTGGAGGGGATGGAGGCATCATTGATGTCTCTTGAGTTGGCTTCTCTGAAGGTGGTGCTGGAGCAGGTGGAGGAAAAATAAATATTGGTGGTCCTGAAGCAGAAGCTGGTGTGGAAGGAGGAGATGGAGATGCAGCAGGAGTTGGTGATGGAGGGAAGACTGGAGGAGGTGGTGGAGGAGGAAATACAAAAATAGGCTGAGGAGGTGCGGGAGATGGTGAGAAAGGGAAAAAGGGTGGTGCTGGAGAAGGTGGAGGTGAAGGGGGTGGTGAGGGTGGTAAAATAAAGATAGGCTGTGAATGAGCAGGAGTTTGTGGTGCTGATGGAGGTAAGGCTGCAGGAGGTTGCTGAGATGCAGGTGAAGGAGATTCTTTCTGGGGAGCAGGAGGAGGAAATATGAAGATTGGAGCAGTGGGAGCAGGTGCTGGTGCAGGGGAAGCTGGGGCAGAAAGTGGAGGTTCAGGCTGGGCAGGAGAACGTGGTTTTTTAAATATAAAAATTGGTGGAGCAGGACTTGGGGCCCTCTCTCCAGGTAAAAATGGTGGAATTAAAGGCACAGTTGAAGGCCCTGGGGGTGATGCAGGTGGTGGGAAAATGAAGATTGATGGAGCAGGAGGAGCAGCTGGAATAAAAGTTTGAGCAGGAGCTACAGGAGGTGCTGCACCTGCAGATGGTCTTAATTTTAAACCTGGAGATGATGAAGGTTTAGCAGGTGGCTGTGCAATTGGAGAAGGGGGAGGAAATATGAATACAGGTGGTACCATAGGAACTGATCGAGAAGATCCACGAGAAGCACTGTGCTGAGGTGGTGAGGAGGTTCGGGTACGAGCAGAACGTCCTGCTGCTGGAGGTGGAAATATGAAAAATGATGCTGGGGGTGCAGGTGCTGGTGCTGGCAGGGATACTGTGGCAGATGGTGCCAGGGGTATCGATGATGATGCTGGTATGGATGGTGCAGGTGCTGCAGCAGGTGGTGGAAAAATATAAACAGGCTGGGGTACTGGTGCACTACTAGAAGAAGTTTGACTGTTTATAGCAGTCTGCTTTACAGAAGGCAGGTAAGCAGGAAATGGCTGAGCAACAGCAGATGAAATGGCTGTTCTTGTTTTTTTTTTAGGTGGAAGAAGGAGAATTGTAGGAGAGGATGGAGAAGCAGGCTGAGGTGGAAAAGAAGGATATGCTGGGGATTGTGAGGGGGCCATTGGATTTGGCCTGTTAACTCCTCGAGAAGCATAGGATATAGGAAAGGTAAACACTGGTGGAAGAGCTGAACGTGATGGAGCTTTAGCTTGGAGGCTCTGACTGTTGCGCTGCAGCAGAGGTTTTCGGAAATAATTCATTGCATTTATTGCAGCAGGAGACCACTGGCGGTTGCTCAGTTGATACGGCCGTTGAACAATTTGGCTTTCCACATGCTTCATAATCTGCGAACACAAAGATTTATAGAATACATTAGGGGGAAAGAATAAAGAGAAAGAATATAACACATTATTTTCATTTAACATTACTGATCCATAATTAAAACTAAACTATCTTAGATTGTGGATTAATTCTTGCCTGCCATTTAACAATCAATATTTGTCAACATTTTCATTTACATTTTCCCAATTATAATATGTTTGTACAGTAATTTCTCTTTACTTACCTATTTCAATATTATGTTACAATGTAATGTCAAATAGGAAATAACAATTAAAAATGTTTAAGAAGACAATAAATCAAACAGTACACTGTAATGAGAAAGATCCAAACTAAAGTTTGGCCAAAAACCACACACATGCTCTTTTCTATTCATTCTGAGGTTGTGATGTCTTTTGTGAGAAGTTTCATCTTTCTCAATGTGTTTTCATGGGCTTCCCTTCAAGGTACTGAGTTCCTTAAATAATTTAAAGACAATCTGTAACTCAAATTAAGTTTCTTAATATCGTAAATGTGTGAGAATGGATTGAGTGCAAGTGTGGCTTTCAAGGAGGGTTAGTCACCAACAAACCTCTTTTATCAACCCAAAAAAGAAATATCACTAGGAGAGAATCAAAGTAACCAGATGATTTATTACAAAAAAGCTGTGTTTCTAAATCAGATTAAAAAAAATAAAAACACAAAGTTAAAAGAAAGTTTTAATAAAATAAAATCTTAAACCCACTTAATCCAATTTAGGGGCTCAGGGGTCTAAGAGTCAATCTTGGAAACATAGGCTGCAAGATGGGAACCAGCCCTGCCCATAAAGCAGTTCACTGCAGTGCCCATTCATACTCACTGCCACTGGTCAAGCTAAGAGCCAACAATTAACCTAACCTGCACATCTCTGGAGATGAAAAACCATAGTATACTGGAGTAAAACACATGCAGACACATGTGAACCAGAGCACGGCACAAGTGAACATGCAGGCTCCACACAGACAATGACCTGGGCCTCATGTATAAATGGTGCGTACGCACAGAAATGTTGCGTAAGAACGTTTCCACGTTCAAATCGTGATGTATAAAACCTACACTTGGCGTAAAGCCACGCACTTTTCCACGGTACCTCATACCCTGTCGTACGCAAGTTCTCTGCTCGGTTTTGCAGAGTGGCGGCACCCAGCGTCAAAGCAGTGCTACTGTTCCTGTGTGGTTACCCTTTCTTAGATCCACATCCACGACGGTGGCTTTATCAAATACACTGAAATTAACCGCATATCGTTCATAAATTTAATGCATCTGATTGTAATTAACCTGTAACAATATAATTGTCCACAGAATGGTCAAACTATTATTCTAAATACCATAACTGCTTTAGCATTGTTACTCTCACTTCACCTTCTTCTTCTTCTGTCAGCTGCTCCCGTTAAGGGTTGCCACAGCGGATCATCTTTTTCCATATTACTTGGACTGCACCACTCGGAGTATTTATATCACTGTATCTGAGTGTGAATCACAGATCTACAGCGATTGGAAAGAGAATTATCGGTATACAGCATCAAGCACTCTCTGCCTCAGCCATTTGCTATTTGAACTGCTCTCATCCGACCAACGCTTCACAGCCTTTTCTGTTCAGACCTCGCGGTTCACAAACAGTTTCATCCCAAGAACTATAAACACACTCAATCAGTCCATCAAGTGCTCCTTATAGAACTGTTTGTACTTGCAAGTTACCGTGAGGTAATTGTACTTAGGATACTGTTATAATATTGCACAACCTGATTCACTTTATAAAGCGCGTACAGTATTTACATATGATGACGATATAATTTTTAAGATGAAATGCAGCAAAATATGTTGATTATATTATACAGATAAAACTTTAACTTTAACTACATGGTGCCGCAGTGCTAGCAAGGAGAAGGCTCTCCATTCACGGATTGTTCCTGCCTCGCGCTGTTTTCATGCTGTGGCTGGCGCGACACTGGAAGGATAAATGGATAGAATAATGAAACATTACGAAGATATTTTGATGTTCCTTAAAAGTTTTGAAAAATCGGCGTTCTAAGCTTACAGATGGCTTAACGTCTATTAAAGAGCTGATTGTGTGGCGATTGGGTATTTGGAGAAAGAAAAGTAAGGACAGGAATTGGGTGTTAGTACGTTTGAAAAAGACAGTACTTCTGTAATAAAGCATTTCATTGAAGGTCGCGCATGGAACACCAAGCATCTTGTTGCTGTAAGACATGAACAATCACTGCATCACCGTGTTCCCATGTTTAATACCATGCTTTAATGCATATCATCATGAAAATGATATCACGTATACTTCTCAGTATTTGAATTACTCAGAGAGCTGTAATATTACGAACGTAATGGATTCTGTGTCCTGTCGGAGGAAGAGCACGTAGTGATTCAGGTACATAGAGCACATATAAGATCAAATACAGTGCACAACAAAGCATTTAACGTGCTACTTTAGTTACGATGGGATTTGAGAAACTAGTAAATTAAACAATTTTAAGATGAAGTTTATGATGTTCTATTTTAATGACAAAATAAACTACATGATTAAAGTGGAAATTTCGAGATTAAAGTTGACATTTCATGCTTTTTTTACACTGTGTGCCTTTTTTTTCACTGTACCCTAATAAGCTTTCATATGACACTCAGACGGTGGGCTACGAATCACCTTTTCACGCCGACTTTGATATCTGACAACTTTTTTACTTCGGGCACTGTGCAACTTTGTGAACTTGAGCTTTTGAGTTTCTCTGACACGCTATGTCACTCGATCAACTTACTTTTATTGCTTATATAACTGTTTAAACAACAAATAATATGTTTTTCTTTGCCTCCATTTGGTATTCGCTGAATTTCTTCTATTTTTCCTCGTACGTTTGTCATTGCCTTTTCACAGAACACTGGGCTCAAGGGCTATTTATATTGATTTGCATATTCAAAGAGGCATAATTCTGGGAGGAGTTGGGGCGGGACAGCAAGCGCGTGCACATGCGTTTATTTCCACGCTGAGTGGGATTTATGTAGCGGAAGAACGCGGAAGTTGGCGAACGCACAGATTCCTGCATCTGGATTTTTCTGTGCGTAAGCACATTTCGGCTTTTGTGCTTATGTCATGTTATAGTGCGAATTCTATGCACGGCGTTATGCATGAGGCCCCTGGAGTGGGATGTGAACCAGAAACGCTGGATCTATGATGCAGCAGTGTGTACTAATGCAAATCTCTGATAGTTATTAAAATATATTTTGTGACTAATACATTGTGACTTGTTATACTCTAAGTATTGTATTTTATTGTAAAATTATTTAATTGAGAAAGCAGTATAATTTATGAATGTATTTTGTTCTGTTTATCAGAAAACCTTTGCAGAATGTGGAAGTAATTGAAATATATCTGGCATGTTATCAGCAAGCAAGTGTCCATGTGTGTAGGTAGGTAACTTTGTCAAGAAGGATGTAACAGGATTAAGTGTTGACCAATCACAGAATTAGTACTCAGTATATGTCTAATTCACTTTCACAAAGGACAAACATTCACTGGCACCTTGTTTTGCATTAGTACTTTGAGAGCAAAAGTGTTTCACATTCTTTTATTAATATTTTCAGTTTTTGTTTTTTTACT
Organism: Erpetoichthys calabaricus; assembly: GCF_900747795.2. Lineage (NCBI taxonomy): Eukaryota > Metazoa > Chordata > Cladistia > Polypteriformes > Polypteridae > Erpetoichthys > Erpetoichthys calabaricus. Next base: position 180,866,592 of record NC_041398.2, read on the forward strand.
TGTGCTATTTTTTTTGCCAGGGGCAGCACAGTGTTGCAAGAGTAAGGAGGCCGTGTATGGAGTTTGCATGTTCTCCCAGTGTCTCCCACTACCCAAAAACATGCAGGTTAGGTGAATTGGAAAAGTTAAAGTGGCCATTTGGCACTCTGTCCATGGTTTGTTCCTGCTTTGCACCTTATGTTGGCTGGCAAAAGCTCAAACACTCCCGCGACCCTTTCCTGAAATTAGGCAGGTTAGATAATGATATGACATTTTTTTACCATTTGAGCAAACTCACCAAACCAGCTCTGCATGACATTTTGCTAATGTAGTCTAGTATGATTAGGGTACAGTAAGAAAAATATAAATATAACAACTCAAACAATGAAGCTGAAACTCAGTTTTTAGGGCAGCTGTCCACCAGATCCCTGTTTCTACTTCAAAATCCTTGATCATTGGTAATGGACGTTTTTTTATGAAATTAGCATTATGATTAATTGTTTTGCACTGTTTCAACAGAAACCCATTGTCCTGGATATAAATCCTCCACCCAGTGACTTTTTGTGTTGGGTCTTCATGTTCACCAGATCCTCAACTTTTCCAAAATTCCCAAACCATGCATGTTAAAATAATTGGTGACTTTAAAAAGGCTCTGTGTGCATTTGTGTATGTGTATGAGTCTGTAAGCTAATCCTAGTCCAGAATTGGTTCTTGGTTTGCATCCAGTTCTGTCAAAGTATTCTCTTAAACAACCCCTATCACCTCCTTGTATTGCATTAAGTGAGTCTGTCCATGGAACGAATAGCTAAAGTCAGTCTTTTTAAGACAGTTTAAAAATACTCGAACCTTCACTTCATACTTCACCTTGTACTTCAATAACTTGCACTGTTAGCGTTTCATTGCAAACACTATGAAAAGTTTAATGATGGCCAAGGCAGACTCCATTATACTTTTTAATGCCTTTACATAATGTAATAATTTCTTCAAATTCTAAATATTTACAAAACTTTTTATATACAGGCATACAAAAAATACCCCTCTGATTTTTGATATTTTCTTTAATTTTAAGTTATTCTAATTCCCTAAATTTTCCTTGAGTTTACATAGATCCCCTAAATTATAATACAATCAATAAAATAAATGCTTAGCTATATTAATCTCCAACTCCAGCATTACTATAATACTTTTAGCATTTAAACAATGTACCGAGAAATCAAGCAAAATGACACCATTTATTGGCTAACTAAAAAAATTATAATATGCATACTTTCGAGGAAACACAGGCCCCTTCTTCACACAAGATGTAAACTTCTGATGTGACTTCTCACTACATCCTTAATGGCTAACATGGTACAACACTCTAGTACTACAGCATTTAAACAAGATACAGTTATGTTACTGTTGCTTTTTTCTGTTCTTTTTGCAAACATTTCCCCAATTATTCTTGTTTTATATTGTCTGGTGAGGGGTGAATTCTTTCATAGTTATTAACTAGTTCTGTTACCCTGCTTCACCTGGGAAATTTCCCAAGACATTGGACATTGGTTATAGTGCTGCTAATTGGATGTATTAGAAGTACTATGTAACTATGTACTTTTCTGTATACGACATTTGTCATTTTTTACCAGGGGCCAATATTATTAGTTCACTGGAGCTCCTTATTCTTGAACATGCTACAATTGCCTAGAGTAAAACATTTGTGTCATAGATCAGTTCTTGCTTTTACTAGTGACTGAGCTTGGCTTTTGTCGATGGTCATTGAAAAAATGCAATTTTACATAAAACATTACTCTTTTCTGACATTTCTTATATTTTTATTTTATTAATTTTCATTGTAATCATTCCATACAAATAGATCAATTTATAACACAACAAAATTGAAGACAAATCAAACCCCACCCCTGAGAAGGAGAGCTTAGCTAAAGGAAAATTGCTTAAGGCTTTTTAATAAGGCAACATTAAATAAAGGAAAGGGAGAAGTAAATATATATGTAAATAAGAGATGGAGAAGGGAGTTAAATGCGGTAATAGTTATTTCTCTTATTCTAAAATAATATTGATTAAATCCTGCCAGGTTTTGAAAAAATTTTGTACAGATCCTCTAACTGAGAATTTGATTTTTTCCAATTTCAAATAATATAAAACATCGGTTTCCCACTGACTTATAAGAGGAGAATTAGGATTCTTCCAATTTAACAAAATAAGTCTGCGTGCCAAAAGTGTAGTGAATGCAATCACCGTTTGCTTGTCCTTCTCCAATTCAAGTCCATCTGGAAGAACACCGAACACAGCTGTTAATGGGTTAGGAGGGATTGTGATACCAAGGCTGTCTGAGAGGCACTTAAAAACGTTTGTCCAAAATGATGTTAGTTTGGTGCAGGCCCAGAACATGTGACCCAGTGAGGCAGGAGCTTGGTTGCAGCGTTCGCAGGTTGGATCCTGCCCTGGAAACATTTTGGACAGTTTTAAGCGAGATAGATGAGCTCGATATATAATTTTTAGTTGAATAATTCTATGCTTTGCGCATATAGAACTCGAGTGAATTCTCTGCTTTGCTACCTTCCACTCCTTTTCTGATATATTGATTAAGAGATCTTCTTCCCAATGTCCTCTTGGATCTTTGAAAGGTAGGGACTCTAATAAGATTTTATAATATCTTAATATTATATTTTATATTTTATATATTTTATAATATTATATTTTATAATATCTTAATATTATATAAATATATAATATTTATAAAATAATAATAGTGTTTAATTCCTCGAAATTGAGCAGTATTTTTTCCAGCATTGTGGAGGGTGCAAGGTGGGGGAAATCGGGCAATTTCCATTTAACAAAATTTCTAATTTGAAGATACTAAAAGAAATGTGTAGCTGGGAGGTTGAATTTTGAACGTAATTGTTCAAAAGATGTAAATATGTTGTCTATATAAAGATCTCTGAGCATTTTAATCCCAAAACTTTTCCAGGTATTAAAAACTGGATATACTTGCGAAGGTTGAAAGAGGTGGTTCTCTTGCAGAGATGCCACTGATAAAAGATTTTCCATCTTAAAATGCTTTCTAATTTGGTTCCATATTCTGAGTGAGTAAAGCACAATTGGGTTATTAGTATATTTGCGATAACTTGCATTTATTGGAGAGCAAAGCAGGGTATATAAAGAAGTACTACAGGATTTTACTTCTATTGCGGACCAAGCTTGTATATTTGCTGCCCAGTAATAAAACTGAAAATTAGGTAAAGCCATGCCACCTTCTGCCTGAGGTCTTTGTAGGGTCGCTCTTCGGATACGTGGGTGTTTTGAGTTCCAAATGAATGAGGTTATTGTTGAATCTAACTGTTTAAAAAAACGATTTATTGATACATATTGGAATGTTTTGAAATAAAAAGAGAAGTTTAGGAAGGATATTCATCTCAACAATGTTAATTCTTCCGGCTAGAGTGAGATGAAGGGTTGACCATCTATGCAAGTCTTGCTTAATTTTTTCCATACAGACGCCAAAATTTTGTTGATAAAGAGCTTTATGTTTACTTGTGATATTTACCCCTAGGTATTTAAACTGATCTGCTATGGTAAAAGGTAGGGTGTCTAATCTAATATTATATGCTTGTGAATTCACTGGAAAGAGTATACTTTTATTCAGATTAATTCTAAGACCAGATATCTTTTGAAATTCTGTTAGTGCTGTTAAAACAGCAGGGACAGTGTTTTCTGGGTCTGATATATATAAGACCATATCATCTGCATATAGAGAAATTTTCTGTTCCAGTCCTTCTCTGACAATCCCCTTTATCTGATAAGAATTTCGGCAGTGAACCGCCAGTGGTTCAATAGCGATTGCAAACAACAGTGGCGACAAGGGACATCCTTGTCTGGTACCACGTTCTAGTTTAAAGTAGTCTGAGCAAATGTTATTAATACAAACTGAAGCTTCTGGATTGGTATACAGTAGTTTGATCCATGCACAAATATTCGGGCCAAACCCAAATTTCTCCAATGCAGTGAAAAGGTAATTCCATTCAATCATATCAAATGCTTTTTCTGCGTCTAATTATAGTAATACTCTTTTCTATTGTTGTACCTAGTGCATGATGTAAGCTGGTACACTGTAGTGGACATTCACTATTTCTGCTTTGCGAACAGGCAGCTGGCATCAGGGGACAACCCAGTTCTCTGCAGTATTTAATGCATTTCACCACCAAGGGCCCGTCATCTCTCCGTAGTTTGAAGAGTATGTCCATGGGAGACAACCCCCCTTTTTGATTTTTGTATATGTTTTATATCATATTACACTGAGTAAGAAGAAGCTGCTAGAATATGAAGTACTCTGTGTACCCAATGAGGCAGATTATTAAACATGTCTACTTTAAGCTTCACAGAACTTTTGTCCTTCCCTTTCACCAGTCAATCAGTTTGATTAAATTTGCATTTAATATATATTTAAAATTTAATCTGCTTTACTTTTTAAATAGCTTAGCCTGACCTGTCATAAAATACGTACGTTTTAATTACATCAGTCCCTATAAACATCTTATGCTACTGTCTATAAGATACAAGTCCCATCTCTTCCAAAACAAGTCCCTAAATCTTGCTGTGAGCATAAACCAACAAGTGAGTTCTTTGCTGATCTTATATCTCCTATTCCTAGTATTACACAGAAAGCCCTAGAACAAGTCAGGAGTTAATATCAGCAACACATACTAAGGATTACATTTATGATCTTTGTGAAAAAATGGCTGTGAAAGTGAATGTTGGAGAAGAAGATTTGGTTAGTTATAGGTCATTCAGTGGAGCTCTATTTAGAAGGAAAAGTTGGTGAAGAGATATTTCTCCTATTGTGGAATTCAATGGTTGTTGATATGAGAGAAGAATAAGAAGAGACAGATGAAAATCAATGCTTTTTAACTGTTTGTTACATTTTCAGTATTAGAGAAAGGTAGAAGTAGCATAATTTGCAATTCATCTAGATAACGGCTTTCTCTTCTCTCTTTTTGATTTGTTACTCTATATTTGGCCTTGGCACGGTGTTTGGTAGTGGTTATGGAGGAATGCCATTTTGTGCTCGAGTTGCTTGACTGTAGCCATGTATATGCCAATAAATGCCTGTAGGCTTCCACGTGGCTGCTGCTACTGTATACGCATTACTTCATCATGAAATCTCTATATAAGGTGGTGCTGATGTAACTCAAATATCCAAGTATTAGATTTAATTAAAAATAAAACCTTCAAAAAAAATTTCTTAAAAATAAGTAGGGACAATTAAAAAAATAGTATTGGAACCTCTGGCATAAGTATGTTTACTTTGAGTTTAATTTTGTGTTTCTAGTTTTGTCTTTAGTATTGTGTTTGGTTCCCCTGGTATCTGATTCTTGCATGCTTTTGATAATGCTCCAATCTGCTTCATTTAGAACCATTGCCTGGCTGACTTATTGCAGGTTGCCTGAAGGCATTTCTTTTAGGATCCTAACTTAATCGACAGCAAAGAAGACATTTTGGTCCATAGTTACTGTAAGAAATCATTCCTTTTATCATTTTTAGACATCATTATAGGTTGTTATATACCTCTAAAATATATTGATCAGTCACAACTTTAAAAACACCTGCCTAATATTGTGCAAGCACCCCTTTTGTTGCCGAAACAGATCTAATCTGTTGAGGCATGGACTCCATAAGATCTCTGAAGGTGTCCTATGGTATATGGCACCAAGACATTAGCATCATGTTTCCAGCACATCCTATAGATGTTCAAATGGACTGAAATCTGTGGAATTTGGAGGCAAGTCAACACCTTGAAATCTTTGTCATGTTCCTCAGTCCATTTAAGAACATTATTTCAGTGCATTATCCTGTTAAACAGGCCACTGCTATCAGAGAATACCATTGCCTTGAAGGGGTGTCTGTAGTCTACAACAGTGGTTTCCAAACTCAGTCCTGGGTTTGACACTGAAAATGTTGCAGCCTTTCATCATTCTATGTTGTTTGCCCTGGATGTCTATTTGCTTATTTTAAATTGTCAGTATTAGGATATAATGAAGAAAGCAGATTACACAGAATAAGAGAAAAATAACAGGAAAACAACATAAAAGAGTTAAACATGTAAAGCTATAGCAAAAAATAGAAAAAATTCTAAATGTCTTATAATGCACACAATATTACTACTGTGCTTTTCTGAATGCAGAATAAGAGAAGACCAGCTAACTAAATAAGATCAATTATTGTCAATTATTATCACTTATTGTGAATATGGTTGGAACAAAAATGTGCAGCCACAGGGGGTCCCACTGGTCTACAATAATTCTCAGGTAGGTGGTACATGTCAGAATAACACAAATGAATGCCAGGGTCCAAGGTTTCCAGGCAGAATATTGCCCAGAGCATCACACTGCCTCCACTGGCTTGACTTCTTCCCATAGTGAATCTTCCTGCCATTTCTTTGCAAAGTAAACAACGCACTCACACCTGTCCATCCATATGATATAAAAGAAAATGTGATTCATCTGACCAGGCCACATTCTTCCATTGCTCCATGATCCAGTTCTGATGCTCATGTGCCTATTGTAGGCATTTTTGCCGGTAGGCAGAGGTCAGCATGGGCACTCTGACCAGTCTGCAGCTACGCAGCCTCATACACATCAAGCTGCAATGCACTGTGTGTTCTGACACCTTTCTCTCATGGCCTGCATCAAGTTTTTCTGCAATTTGTGCTTCAATAACTCTTCTATGGGATCGGACAAAATGGGCTACCGTTTACTCCCCAAGTACATCAATGAGGCTTGGATGCCCATGAGCCTGTTGCCAGTCCACCAGTTGTCCTTCCTTGGACCACTTTTGGTGATTCTAACTACTGCATACTGGGAACACCTCACAACACCTGTCATTTTGGAGATGCTCTGACCCAGTCGTCGAGCCACCTCAATGTGGTCCTTATCAAAGTCGCTCAGATCCTTACGCTTACCCATTTTTCCTGCTTTCAACACACCACCTTCAAGACATCACTGTTTTCTTGCTGCCTAATAAATCATATCCCTTGACTGACACCATTGTAATGAGATAATTAATTTAATTCACTTCACCTGTCCATGTTTTTAATGTTGTGGCCAATCGGTGTATATTGTAAATACTCTCATTATGACGCAGCCTACATTCTTGTGTATGTAAGAAATCATCACATATTTACAAATGATACTTTACAGACCTGCCTCATCACCTGCATGTTGTCCATTGCTCTGGCCACTCTTTCATCTGCACTACCAAATTGAGTATGTTTAAAGCAAGGCTCACATAGTCATTGTTTTGTCAGTGATCAATAGTGTAATAGTTCCTTTAAAAATAATGGGAGAGGATGGTTCATTTAGAATGCTAATTAATATTATGGTCTTTAATATTTAAATATGTAAAACAAAAAACATACTAATATCAAAACAAGAAAACACTCATTGTTAAATGGATGCATATTTTGAAACACTAAAAACAATTTTATCTATTTTTTTTCTGGCTGTCAACACAGAATTCATCTTCTCTTACCTTTAGCCAGGTTCAGAAAAGAAAACACCGACTTTTCTGCTTACAGTACATGCCAAATAGCCCCCATAATCATTTGCAAACATGTACTTTTGTGTGTGTGGTATGAGGCACACACTATGTTATGTCAATTGTCTGCTAGTATATCACTCACCAATGATATTTCCATCACATAAATGTAGAAACTCAAAAAAGTCCATCAAATAAATGAATATTACATTTATATCAGTAAAATTATAAACAACACGGAAAGGCATGTAATTCTATTCAAATCCTGAAACCCACAAATTGTCAGTTCTTTCCCCGCTTAAATAGTAACTTGCACACTTTGTTGGATGGGCATTTTTTGCCTAACTATAGGACAAATATTTTCCCCAGTCCTCACACTTTTGGATTAATGGAGCTTCTCTGGTCCTTGCAGTCTAAATTTGGTAATCTGGAGGACATCCAACACCCAGTGAATAACATCTAATTAATCTCTTGAGCTGGAATAAGATCATGCTGGCTTTTGTGGGCAGAAAACCTTCTATTTCCAGAGCCACAAACAGCACCTAGGAGATCAACATTTCAGAAGTGGGCATGTTACTCTGTAATATTTATGAAGAAAATTGACTTTATTTTAATATTATAAAGGAAGTGGCTGCTTTTGCTTGACTATTGACTTAACATCTGCATGACAGTAGTCATTTCATTGCTCAGAATTATACAGAGTTTCTGTAACACAAAAAATACTGCACAGTATGTTATAATAAAAAAAATGTCACATAATGTGTACTTACAGATGAAGCGAGTGCCAACACAAAAATGTATCCTGTCAAAAGAGACGTCATTTTCTACTCCTTTCTAAACAACCTTTTGAGAAAGATAACATACCACTGTTAAAAGTGCCTCATGTGATGAAAAAACCTAATAATAATCACCACCTAATCTGTGATTGTATATCACATATAAAATACTAATGACCTAGCATTTAACTGTTCACAAATGAAAGCCAGTTACACTCCAGTTCACACATTTTATCTACAGTAAGGCAAACTAACTGACAAAATAGAAAATGATTGAAAATGTAATACTATTTTAAAACTTCATTAATCCATTTGTACATAACTCTACATGTAACTTGAAAATAACTAAAAGCATAACTATCAAATGAAGTTTATCTTTAGTGTTAATTTGTCAGTTATGGTCTTCAGTGTTAAAATTCAGCATTAAAATACTTACCCTAGTAAATTTTAATGCATATCTTTACAAAATGCATACAATATACTGTAGTTTAAGTTGTTTGACTATTAGTCCTAATTTAATACCACAAAATACAACTTTAAGTATAAAAACATAAAATTATGAATATTACTATTTAAGTTAAGATTATTATCTTTACATTGTGGTAACTGTGATCAGTTAGTGAGAAGAAAATTAATTTACTTTCAATGTCTTTAAATAAGACTTTTTTATTCTTACTATAATACCACAAAATGCAAATTTAAACATAAATAAATAGATTTTGTGAGTCATATTATTTATGCTTAGGATATTTTCTTTATTTTATGAATTTTTACATCGATCAGCTACTGAGAAGAAAATGTATTTACCTTCAACATCTTGTTAAAAAAATATATATTGTTGTCTTTAATATCAGATAGCAAAATATAAAAGAAAAAAAAGAGTTCTTCTACTTTCTTTCTGTTTGCTTCTGCATCTGTGACCTGCATATAGTGAAGCAATTTATGGTTAAACATGCCTGAATAACAGCCAATCAACAAACAAAGTGTGCATGAGTAATAAAATACCACATATATTCTCTAGAATAAGTACTTACAAACATCCCAATTACACAACACACTTTTGCTTTACAAGTGACTTTTTATGGAATGCTGGTATCAATTTCTCTTTTTCTTTGCTAATTCTATGACTGTTGTCTTTAACACACTTGCAGTCTGAGGGGATTCAGTGTGATGCACTAAGGAGAATTTGTGAATTGCTTTGACTGCCAATAAAAGTAAATTTTTATAAAGAGAAAGAAGTAATTTACCATTGACTTCTTCTATGTTTAAATACCTTTACAGTAAGACCCATTAAAATGAAGATAATTTTTTTTTAAATTTACTTCAAAAATCATTTATTATATTGCTGTAATTTATTAAACCTTTAATGAATCCTGGAAAAGTGTAAAGAAGATAGTTTGTATTTTAGATGTGTGTTTTTTTTGGTTCTCATTTTGTTTTATCAGTTTATTATTAAATTGAGCAATAGAAATGACAAACCAAATTAATAATGTCTTCTGCATTGTCCTCAATTTAGATAAGATTGAATTGTTTGAAAATATACAGTGACTTGAGCTCTTTTGCTACTGGTATATGCTTACTTCAGCTTAACTGAGTTTCAGTAGCTTTTATTCATAGAATGTCTTTATAAAAAATGCATCTCTTTTTAAAACACAAATCATAATACTGCACATAATGGTTATGTGAAGACATGAGTTAATATAATATAGGAGAAAACAAAAGTAAAATTCGATTCTTCTTTGGCAATTGAATGGAAAAAAGTTTGAATGAATTCAGCCTTATCATTTAAGACTCATTCCTTGACTCCTCAATCATTTGTAAGTGGTGTTTTTGGTTGTATTTTCCTTTTATTATTCAACATTAAGTAAACCCACACCTTTATCTTTCATGAAACATGGTAGAATTTAAAGTGTTGAAATAAATTAATGTTATTTCACACTGAAAAATCCAAATAGATTGACATTTTGAGCTCCTAAGATTACAGAATTTAGGATGATCTAATAAAATACTGAAGTACAAAAGCACATAAAATTAAAGGACACAAGAAAAGTAGGGGAGTTAAGATAATGAAAAGAGAAAAAGAGACATTTAAAAATTAGTTGGCTATTCATTGGTGGACATAAAGAGCAGACAAAATTAAAATGAGCTTAGCTTCTTCAGTTTTTGACGTGATCACTTGCTTACCTATCAGTGACTGGAACAGGCTGGTTTTATGCCTATGAAATCTACCATCGACAGCATCCTGGCACTGAGGGTACTCAGTGAGCACAAATACAAATATCAGCAGTTTGTTTGCAGCCTTTGTCCATTTTCATAAAGCATTCGACTCAGTTGATTGAGCTGCCATTTGGGTCATCCTGAGACTTTGCAGGATCCCCCTGAAGTTGCTGGATGTCATGGACATCCTGTACACTGGTACTGTGAGTGCTGTGCAGAGTGGAGGCAAAACCTCTGCATTCTTCCCATTTGATTCTGGGGTTCATCAGGGGTGTGTTCTTGCTCCTAATCTGTTCAGTTTTTGCATGGCCTAGGGGTTGGGCAGGGTTGTGGGGTCCAGCTACTGTGGGGCATCTGTTGGTGAAGAAAGATTCACTGATCTTGACTTTGCTGAAGATACTGTGATCTTTGCGGAGTCAATGACAGCTCTAATCAGGGTTCTTGAGAAACTGGGAGAGGAGTCTAAATATGTATCTTGGATAAAAACCAAGAAACAGTACAGACATTTTATGACCTCTTGGGCACAGCCATCAGCACTGTGTCTGTCTGTGGAGAGAATGTCAACCTTTTTACTTGCCTCGGCAGCAACGTTAATGACTATGGTGACTCTTTGTATAAAATCAGTAGACGGATTTCTGTTTATTGTTAAAGCATTCGCTGGAAAGGGGTATATGGCGCTCCCGATATCTCTGCAAAAGGACAAAGGTCCAAGTCTTTAGAGTTCTGGTGTTTTCTGTTTTGCTATATAATTCCAGTGACTTGAGATGAAGACTGGACTCCTTCAGTTCTGTGTCTCTTCAGTGAGTCCTTGGGTACCACTGGTTTGACTTTGTGTTTAATGAGCAGTTCCTCATGGAGTCCTAATGAGGCACATTATCTGCATTGTGAGGGAGTGTCAGTTATGGCACTACGGCCATGTCGCGCAAATCCCCAAGGGAGATCCGGCTCATTGTTGAGGACCCGAGCATCTGGAGCAGGCCAAGGGGATGCCCATGTAACACCTTGCTGCGGCAGATAGATGGTCATCTGTGGAGGATCCTGAACTGTTTCGTTGTATGGTGAATGCAGAAATGTGCTGTACCAGTGCATGCTTCCCAACCTGACCTGACCTGACCTGGTGTACATATATTGTTGTCAATAAACAAAAATAGACCGATCAATGTAGGTATAGCATGGCATAAATAGTTACATTTAGTATTATGGACTTGAAAAGGTCTACTGCTTATTAGAGTTAGTCAGCACCCTTATTGTTTTGACTTTCTATATATATACTGTCACAAGAATAGTCCAAAGACATCGAGAAAGGTTTGGGGCAGCCACCTGTATACTGTGCACTGGCTGCAAATGGGAAATTTATGTTGAGATGTTTACTGGTCTGAGTCCAAAACAGAACTGACTTAAATGTTGTAAATATGGCAGCTTTAAGGGCTGTGACAGGAAGTAGTCATTGGGACTGGAAGTGACATCATCCATGGGGCCGGAAACAGAAGTGACTTCACCCACAGGGCTGGAACCGTGCAGGATATCCTGTGGATGGTCTGAAGAGGATTTAGAGAGAAAGTTAGTGCAGCTCGCCACCCCTGGTCTGACATGGAACTACTATTATTCAGGCTTTTTAGCTGCCTCCTACTCGCACATGTGTGACAATATATATATACTAGTCATTTAGCCCGTTACAATAACGGGCGCTAGAACACTAGTGCATAAACATTAGTAGGAACAGTCTGTATTAAATGGCAAGGGACTTTGACCTCATTCTTTTTGTTGGTCGTATTTTTCTTTCTTTCAGCCTTTCTTTTGTTGATGTTTACTTGCTGAACTGACCGTTCTTCGTGGGCTGCCGCCGTGTATTGTGTGTCTAATTTTCTGTGACAGTAATACTGTCTTGTACGGCTCTATTCAATAAGGGCGCGCACAAAAAGGCGAGCCTCAAAAGGGCGACCTCAATCACCTTTTTGTGCGCGACCTTATTGAAGGATACCGTCTTGTATGTCCACTGGCTTGTACGTCCGTAATATACCTTTAATTTTCTCTGGCGGTAATACAGGCGTGCGCGTCGGTAATATGCCTTTAATTTCATCTGACAGTAATACTGGCTTGTATGTGGCTGTAATATGCGTCACTGTATTGTGTACCTTTAATTTCCTCTCGCAGTAATACTGGTTTGTATTTCTGTAAAACGCCTCTAACTTTCTCTGACAGTAATATCGCGAGTCGCACCGTGCCCCGCATATGCGCACTTCATCAGACGACACCCACACACGGACACCTGGACGCACATAGGGATTTTATATATATATATATATATATATATATATATATATATATATATATATATATATATATTCACGGCATTCGTAGTCAGTGTCACAATCTGATTGTAAGGGTGGTTACCTACCAGGTAACGCTTGTGGTTGGCCAGCAATCTGCTAACATCCGCCACGGTGCCCTCAGTTTGTGAGGAGCAGATCATAGAATGGTTGAAATAGTTTACTGTCAAATAAATGCAAAGAGTACACGACACGTGTTTCGCCCTCATTCTGGGCTCATCAGGTGTACACACTCCACTGCACTCCCTCTTGGGAATCGAACCTCGGACGTCAGCGGTGATGCCCCTAACGTTGTGCCACGGCGTGTGGTTCGTTTATTTGACAGCATGTAGATCGGGGTAATTACATTCATGGCATTCGTAGTCTGTGTCACAATCACAATCTGTGTCACAATCTGATTGTATGGGTGGTTACCTACCAGGTAACGCTTGTGGTTGGCCAGCAATCTGCTAACATCCGCCACGGTGCCCTCAGTTTGTGAGGAGCAGATCATAGAATGGTTGAAATAGTTTACTGTCAAATAAATGCAAAGAGTACACGACACGTGTTTCGCCCTCATTCTGGGCTCATCAGGTGTACACACTCCACTGCACTCCCTCTTGGGAATCGAACCTCGGACATCAGCGTCAGAGGCGATGCCCCTAACATTGCGTCGTTTATTTGACAGCATGTAGATCGGTATATATATATATATATATATATATATATATATATATATATATATATATATATATATATATACTGTATATATATATATATCCTGCGTAAACCTCTGCTGGTTGAGTTCACTATTACTTTTGGCGACACTAGTTAGATTAACCCTTTGTTCACTCCTGGACCTATCATTACAATGAGATTTAAATAAATAAGGCTGAAGGATTTATGATTAATGTTCATTTTACTTTTTGTAAAATATACAGTCTACTAATTATTATTGTATAATTGTACTGGAGAGTTGGATATCAATGGAGAATATGAGGAAAGACACATCCTGGACTGATATTATCTGGCAGGGATACCAAACAAAAAGATTTTCAAATGAAGATGTGTTCTAATTCTGTTGCCATGTACAATGTTTTCATAGAGGCTGTTGTGAAGTGTGGTCTCTGTGAGAGTAGTGGTGACCTGCAACTGTTTCTCATCTGCCTGAAGTGGCACTAGAAATATTCCTTGGACTTGTATTGTGGACGAGGAAAGCTGGGGAGAAGAAATGAGAGCTGTAGCTGTACACTCAAGTAGACGGCTCTGAAAAGTAAAGTATAGGGGCATAGAATCTATTATTTTATTCACCCTTTTTATGTTGTATTATCCTTTCCATCACCCTAATCCTGTATAACTTGTGTTATTTAAAAACTGCCTATTCCTATCATTCATCAGAACGGACTTGATGCCAAATTGCAGTGTCATCTGCAACGGTGAAAAGATAACTCCAGGATGCTGGCCTTAGAAGCAGAGTTTCAAAGAGAAAGTCATATATCTGGAGGAGGAGGAGGTTGGGAGCATGCCCTTAAACAGCTCATTGTCGTATCCACCCCGACACCTCGGCTGATACATAAAAAGAACAAGTTAAATGGGCAAAAGTTTAGAATCTATTTTTTTGCTCTTTTTCCCATTTAATCTTTTCTTTTTACTGTTGCAGATGACATTGGTATTTGGTGTATACCATGGGTGGGCAGATTCAGTCCTTGAGGGCCGCAGTGGTTGCAGGTTTTTGTTCCAACCCAATTGCTTAATTAAAAACCAATCCTTGTCAATTATTTAATTTCATGGCTTTTTAGGGCTTTAACTCTGCCATGTGAAGTACTTCTCATATCCTAGATTTTTTTTTCTTTTCTAAGGATATCATCCAAATGCTTTGAAGTCTAAAACAGGAGTTATTCTCAGTGCTTCACTTTTTTCTCTTTGTTTTCCTTCCAAGTATTTAATTAAACCCAATAGTGCATGATCACAACAACAACAACATTTATTTATATAGCACATTTTCATACAAAAAGTAGCTCAAAGTGCTTTACATAATGAAGAAAAGAAGAATAAAAGACAAATAAGAAATTAAAATAAGACAACATTAGTTAACATAGAAAGGAGTAAGGTCCGATGGCCAGGGTGGACAGAAAAAACAAAAAAAAAACTCCAGAAGGCTGGAGAAAAAAATAAAATCTGTAGGGGTTCCAGGCCACGAGACCGCCCAGTCCCCTTTGGGCATTCTACCTAACATAAATGAAATAGATGAAATAGATAAATACACACAGGTGTCAATGGAAACAAGCTAAATGGAGAAACGCTGGTTTCTTTTGTCATTTGCATCTAATTGCTAATAAGGAGCAATTAAAAACCAAGCCTACAGCTGTTTAAGACTAAAATAAGCAATAAGGGTTCAAAATCTTAACGAGTGAGACCACTAAAGTGAAGCAAAAGTGTTACTTGAGCAATAAGTGCTTCTTATTTAGCAATTGGGTTGGAACAAAAACCTGTAGCCTCTGCGGCCCTCCAGGACTGAATCTGCCCACCCCTGAGTGTATACTATTTAAGGAAGCAGCTAACTGAGGCCCTGTAACTTGTGTGTTTCTTAAACTACATACTGATTCACATATCCTCTTGTGGAGTTGTAGACCTGGGCCTTCCCCTTTTTTTTCTGTCCTGGTTAAATTCAGCTTGCACTATTCTCTCAAGAATAATAGTAAGCACCTATGTATACCATTTTCAGTTTCATGGCATGAAACATCAATAAACTTACATGTTTCTTGAGAAAGTTCTTTTGTTTTGGGAATTTCGGAACCTAGATCTTTAGGAATGTCAGGACCTTGAAACAATGCAATGAAAGGTGATTTACCTGCTTTATTGAATAGAACAATAGGTTTCACTGTTAGAGAGGTTTTTCTAATACCCAATTAGAATTTACACACAATTAATTAAGGAGGAGCTAAGAGAGTTTGCCACTGGATTAGCAGCTACTGAAAATAGTGCTTTTCAGTCACATGTGAATAATAAAATAAGTCATTTCGAGCAGCAATAGCCATTTGCAACATTAACACTACAATCCCTGAAGCCTACGAAAAAACTTGTAATTCCGGCCCACCTTAAATTCTTTCACACCTCTCCATCAGCGTCTTTTGTTTTGTAAATTTGCCGATCATCACAAGCAGTAAGCAGCCTGCTATCCCATCCCAGCCCTTGAACTCGGACAAAAAGTTCTCCCTGCTCAAGGCTCCTTATCTGCATGTGAGGTGCCCTGACTTGTTTAGGGTAAATAATACTGCATATCGTTATTTGGAATACATGCATTTCATGTGTGTCTACAAAGATCTGGGTAAGTGTAGGATGAAAGGAAATGTGAACACATACCTAAACCAGAAAGTTTTTCCATGTTATACTATTAATGACATAAAGTGTATAATGTGTGAAAGAAGAAGCCTTTGATTTCAGTCTGTAACAGCTGGTGTAAAGTTTTGCTACCTGTAAAAGAAATCATTGAAGGGATATAAGCAGACACAGAAACGCTGGTGAATCATGTCTTCTGGGTATCTTGTTGTCACTTGAATTTTTTGTTATTCAGTTTTATTCTTGATTAAAAGCACACCTATTTTGTTATCCCTTTGCGAAAGTGTTTATTTTATACTAGCTGTGTAACCCCTGCTGTAAAAAGCCTGGGTCCTAGAAACTACTGAAATCCAGTGGCGTAGTGTAGTGGGGGCGGCAGGGGCGGCCTGCCCCGGGCGGCACTTTTAGGGGGCAGCAAAATTTCACAATAAATAATAATAATATCTTGTAAAAATTTGAACCATACCTAAATAAGGGGGCGGCAGAATTTTCCTCCGCCCTGGGCGGCTGACACCCACGCTACGCTACTGCTGAAATCATCAAAAAAATTTGAAATGTAGAGATGTCAGGTAATTGAAATGAACTACTCTGGGCGTCTCTCTCCTAGGTTTCGTTGTGCTGACGTGCTTGCCTCGATTGTGTATTAGTGGCGGGAGGAAAAGTAAAAGGGATACTATTTTGCTGATGTGCTTGTCCCGCTTGCTTAAGAGTTTCTCTCTTTTCTCAGTAATTTTACTTTGGCAACAGAGTCGCTTTCTTCTTCCAACTCGTTAACTTGGGGCTGCCTTGTCGGCTCTCTGAGCTTCATGCTGTAGTAGCCTCGCACTTCCGGGCCGGACAAACAGGCACATACACTTCCATGTGTAGACGTTTATGTATAAGATTCAAGTAACCACTTGAATGAGATAAAATCTGTGTCTGCCTCTCTCATGCATGCACACACACATTCATACATGAAAACATTTCTATTTGAAAATGCTACGCCATTTGAACATGAGTTGTCATTTGAGCATGTTTTTTTTTTCAATCTTCCCTGTACTCCATGCTATGGTGCATGGAACTGAAAATGCAGACAGACCTCTTCTTTGCGCAAACACTGTCAGCATGGCACTTCCAGATTCTAACACTAGCGTGGTGAATTGTTCACGTAAAAAAGTAAATTTTGCTGCAAGTGGAAGTCCTATTTTACTTATGGTGCCAAGCAGAGTTGCATTGCGGTGCAGAAGTCTATTAGCCACTGAAAACGCTGTGAAGAAGCTGTCTGTTACGGTTCTGCCTTTGTCCAGTCTGATATTGGACATTGTATCTTTGATTGATGGTACAACAAATAGTTCTGAGCAGGCATCAAGCACAGCAGCAACTGTTGTCATTGCTTCTCTTGTGAAAAGAATGGAGATAAACAGCATCAACTCAGAGAGGGAGAGGCAAGTTCATTGTACCACATGAATGTCACTGAGAGAATAAAACTGAATTATAAAAAAGCGCTAACTTTTACAAGTAGTCAAAATTTGCACCAGGTGTTACAGACTCAAATCAAATGTATGTTTTTATTATATTATAGTAATAATAATAATAGCGGTCACTACTCAAAATGCCTGGACTCAAAATGGCAACCTTTTGGTTTTAAGATAGCAGTTCTTACCTCTGCACCATCCAAGAATACATATTAGCTTCTGATTTTTTTTTTTTACTTTGGTTATATTCTTGAGTAAAAGCGCACATGTTTATTTAATATTTGGACTAAAGTCATCACACATTATACACTTCACGTCATTAATAGTATAACATGCAAAAAGTTTCTGCTTTAGGTATGAATTTTATATGGCAACACATTATATCACTGGGTGAACTTTGGTCTCTGACATAGTGTTTGTTTCAGGTTCTTCCTGTGTATAAAAAAGACAAGGTTGAATGTACAAGGGGAGGATAAATAATTCTGGCTTCTGGAATACATGCATTTCTGCCATTCGTTTTTCCACCATTTTTAACTTTAATATATTCTGTTACTGTATATAATTTTGAGTTTGCAATTAATGACACAGTTGTCAGTTATTAAAAGATCTGACTAGATATCATTGTAGTGAGAAGTCAAGCAAAATTACAACTTTTATTGGCTAACTAAAAAGATTACAATATGCAAGCTTTCGAGGCAACTCAGGCCCCTTCTTCAGACAAGAAGTAATCACACATACCAGATATCATTGTAATTAATGCTGAAAAAGTATAACCCTTTTTCTGTGGACAGATGTTGAAACCCATGCTCTATGTTATACATATTTGGTGACCATTCTTTACTATTTAGGCTTTGAACTATATAAATCATTTATTATAAAGCTCATGCTAGTTACACAGTGCTTAACCACTGAAGTTGCAAGGAAAAACTGACTTAAGCCATAGCTGTATTATTTTCTAAAAATCTATAACTGCTTAGCATTGTAAGTAATAGCAAATCATGCTAACTCAGATACTATGGTAATGTATAACTAATTCCTTTCATGACAAAATTGGTCTTTGTATCCTAAAAGCAGAGACACGAATTGAGCCGAGAAGGTTAAAATCTGTCTAAACTCATACCTAGGTAAAATGTCTATGCATCCTTTACAACAGTGGGCCATCATGCCACCTCCAATATCCTTAGTAAGGTCTTCAACCTTCCCAAATGGCCACTGAAAAGGCTGTCATGATAATACTGGAGTAAATCAGACACATAACATACAGGTACTACAAGCTGGTATTTAGTCCTTTCTGTCATTGGAATAGACTGATACAGTAGGTCCTGAAGCTCCTGAAAGTGAATGCAAACAGATATTGGTTTACCAGGCTCTTGCCACGACCGCTGATATGCAGATACATTAAAAACATGACCCCATCCTAAGCCCCACTGATGAAAAATCTGATCAGTGCTCACTGTAACTTTAAATTCTAAACAGAGCAATGTCTGATTTATGAAACTTTCCTAGAAAAGTAGGCAGTTGCTCAGTGTAATCATGATAACATAAGCATAAAAAGATCACAGACAATTTCACAAAGGTTTCACAAGGAGCAAACATTCTAAGTTTCAACCACTGGAAACCACTCACCTTTGAAACACAGATAAAACCTTTTGGCTGGTGCAAATCTGTTTTTTTAATCATAACAGAAAGTACAGTATTGCTTATCCTTTTTCCACTCCTCTCTATCCTTCTTCCTCTTCCTTTAACTTATCTTCTGACTTCCATATGTGACATTTCCTTCCATTCAGCTTTGTGTTATTGTGGCAACCCTAGACTCCAACTCATCTGGGAATTCACAATTGCCTTGAAGGTGCATCATCACTATTCACCCACCACCTGTCTGACTTGAAATGCACAAAGATCACCAAATGAATGAAGCCTCACAGACCAGAGCTACAGCTATGTTACAGTGTTGCAAGTCTTAACTTAATTTTCAACATTCTGTCACTATTGCTTTTTAATTTTCTTTAATATCTTTCTCCTTTTGCATATATGGATAACGTTTTCATTTTCAGTCCAAGCATGTCCACATTATACCTTTCCATTCTTTATTCTTGTTATTGTTTTACTTGTTTCTTGTAATGACTAAATTGTGATATTATTTCCAAAGCATAATGACTTTAGAGGCCATCCTTGATCCCTTTCTAAACTCAACATCCATATTTTACTTCATAATCCTGTCAATGTCATGCTGTAGGTGATGCATAGTTTTAGTTGCATTTAAAACAAAAAGCTGAAATTGTTTCTTCTTGCTTTCTAAACATTCTGTGTTGCGTCTTTGAAACATGAATGCAGTAGTTTTTCTTACCAGAATGTTGCAAACACATTTGTGGTCATGCAGCCTTTTAGGACGGCTCTGAGAAAGTGTGTTGAAAATGATTATGATCATGGTTTGATTATGCCCCTAAATGCAGTTTAAACCACTTCTGTAATAGTGTGTCTTCCATTTACAGAAAAAAATGGCAGCACTGGATGCAGGAGTTGTCATGTTGTCTGTTAGGTCAAAATCACTAAGATTTTTATTCCCCCATTTACAGTCTGGTGAGTTTGTTTGGCATTGTAGACAAGTGTCATATCTGATTACAGCAGATTAATTACGCATAATGAAATCAATGTTGTATAAGGTTTCTAACAGCCATACTTAAGTAAAAGTAGAGAAACCTTTCTGGAAAGTCACTAAAGTAAAAGTAAAATTTTCCCATGAACAAACTACCCTGGTAGAAGTTCTAAAGTATCTAATATTATGTGTACTTAAGTATCAAACTCCCAAGTACATCTTGCTGCAGCCATATAGATGATCAGATGTTAGCACCAGTGACACAAATTTGATTCTTCATATAAATTTTCCTAAAGCAGAGAAAACCTTTATTTTAGATACTGTACGTGAAAGAGTGAAGTTTTCCTGGTGAATATTTCAGTAATGAATGTGTCTAGCAAAGCAGCAGAAATCCTTTTGCTTCCTTAACTGACTAAAAACATTTGAGATATAAAATTAGTCAAATTTCTTTTGCCCCTCCATGGACACAGGAAATGAAGTTAATTGCCGATGATCACACAGTGAACACCACAAGACTTTGGCCTACAACCTAAGGTTTTGTAGTCCAAAGACGTAACAGCTGTACCCCTCTAAGAATATGAAAGTTTTAGAAAACGTAGTTTAGTAAAAGTGGAAGTAGAAAAAAATTATACCTAAGTAAAGGACAAATATTCTCAGGTACAATAACTAAGTATTTTTACTTCATTAGCATACAACACTTGTTCAAACCAGAAAAAAGTTCATTTTATTTTACCCCACACCCCTTTACATTTGAATATTTATTTCCCTTTGGAATTGTCTATTTAAGCCACGTCTGAAAATAAACAAAGCAGACCCACAGAAAAAAAAATATGGAGACTACTATATCAAAGCCAATAGCTATTTGAGATTTAATGAATGACGCTATGTGTAGTGGTATTGCACATCTTTATAGAAACAGGTAATTAATTGATGGATAGTTGGATCTTATTTAATATTTAACTTTTTCTCTTGTAAGCATTGTCTCTGTTCTAAGATCTATAGTTTACTTCAGAATTAACTGAATGAACCAGTAAATCCTAAGAAAGAACCCCCCACCAATCATGCAAGTTATGCTCAACAAGATATGACTCTCTGTTAAACTGTAATGGTAAAAACAGGTCCACATTATTGATGGTGTGGCAGACAACCAGGTATCTTGCCTCACGGGAACGCCTGGAAGAAGGACGAATCGGGAGAGGGGCACTAGCTTTCCCTGGGCGCAAGAGAACAGCCACCCTGGGTGGTATTGGGGCCACAATCGTGGAACACGATGGGCTCCGTGGCCACCGACTTGGGGAGTGGAACGACATAACGAGCCAGTTTGGGCTGTGATGGAGCCACACCTGGAAGTGCAGCCTAATTAGGCTAATTACCTCCTGAAGCACTTCCGGGTGGGCTATAAGAGGAGCCTGCAGCCACCACTCAAGGAGCCGGAGTCGGGTGGAAGAAGATGGAGTTTACAAGAAAGGAGTGGAGGCGGCCTGAAGAAAGAGAAAGGACTGAGTAGAGTAGAGTAGAGTAGAGTAGGTGTTGTGTGTCTGGTCTGTAAATAAACGGTGTATGTTTTGTACATTTAGAGTTTTTTATTTTATTTAAATAAAAATGTACACTTCATATTTTAATACACTTGACTGCACTTAACACTTTCTGACCTCTACTTACAGAATTGTTTGATTTGCACTAATCAGCCACAACATGGAAACCACTGTCATGTGAAGTGATTAAAATTGATTACCTTGTTACAGTCAGTAGCACCAGTGAAGGGGTAGGATATGTTAGGCAGCAAGTGACCAGTCAGTTCTTGAAGGTGGAATGAGGGAAAATGGTTAAGCATAAGGGATTGAGCTACTTTAACAAACTGCCAAATTGTGATGGCTCGATGGCTGATTCAGAACATTCCTGACCCAGAGTTGCCCAGTGCAGTGCTTTGTACCTATCAAAAGTGGTCCAACAAAGGACAACTGGTAAACCGATGACAAAGTCAAACGTGCCCCAAGGCCATTGATGTGCACTGCAATTGAAGGCTAGTCCATCCGATTCAATCCTGCAGAAGAGCTACTGTAGCACAAACTGCTGAAAAACTAACTGCTGGCCATGACAGAAAGGCGATAAGACAATGGTACATTGCATCCGAGTATGGAGCTGTGCAGCTGCAGACTGGTCGGAGTGGAAGGCAGGAAAAAACAACTGAAGTTATACAAGAGTGAAAACCTGTAAAATTAAAAAAAAAAACGTTGTCACAATTTATATTTGTTTTCTTTTGTGTACTGTATGAATAAGTATTTTTTACCATGTGCGGTTAGAAAAGAGCACTGACTGCAAAATGCAGATGCTTTTTCCAAATTGAAGTCATCACATTTTTTAATCTGGTGAGTCTGATTAACCAGATATGAAAAGCAGTAACAGATAATTGAAAAGAGGCATGCTGCAACATAGCAGGAACTGATACATTTTGGAATTCAACCTTTGTGGCCAAAACACTGTAGTCTGGGGCTACTGATGTCAACTTTCCAAAAAGAGATTATTTTGACAAGTTCCCACAGACCTCTTTCTATACTCAAAGTGTCATGTTATTCTGCATTTTCATTATCTCATAATAATATGATTTAAATACCTCATGTTCTTTTTTAAGTACAATTCTAAGTAAATGATTGTGTATATTTACAATTCTCAATTTCAAAACTAAAGTTAACTGTTATGATCACAACCCACTACATAAAAAATGTTCAATAGTCAAATGATCTTTCTCTTGTTTTAGAGAGACAGATTCCTTTGACATCTATCTTGCAGTTCATTCATTCATTTTCTATATCCACTTGTTCTAAAACAATGCAGGGGACACTTTCTGAATAACAAATAGGAACCAGCACGAGAATGGGTTTAGGATTCACTCACTCACCCTTATGCTCACCCCCATGAGGCCATCTTATACTGTACTTACAAGTTAATGTAAGTCTTTGTGAAGTGGAGAGAAACTAAAGAAAACCCCTGGGGTCACAGGTACACTGAACTAGGACAGTGGGCCAACTTGTGTGACTTGCAAATGTGAGACTTTGTAATATCTGGGTCTAGTAAAGAAGGGGCCCGAGTTGCCTCAAAAGCTTGCATATTGTAATTTTTTTTTAGTTAGCCAATAAAAGGTGTAATTTTGCTTGACTTCTCACTACATCCATAATGGCTAACACAGTACGACACCCTAGTACTAATACCTGGGTCAAAATTTTATAAAGCAGCCAAGATGTAGTCACACAAACCATTTATAACTGAAAAGATCAATAAACAGTTTTTACCTATATTGTAAAATTTTGTTTTTCTTTTGGTTGCAGGTACATAAATTCTTGAATAGTGATGAATAAAATTAAGTTTTGATTTGCATACTGTTTCATGAAATCTCTCTATATATACAGTGGTACCTCTGGTCACGACCGTAGTTCATTCCAAAACTCTGGACGCGACCCAATTTGGTCGCAACCTGAACGTAATTTCCCCATAAAATTGTATGTAAATACAATTGATCTTTTCCAGACCGTACAAACTGTATGTGGGCGGCACGGTGGCGCAGTGGGTAGCACTGTTGCCTCGCAGTTGGGAGACCTGGGGACCCGGGTTTGCTTCCCGGGCCTTCCCTGTGTGGAGTTTGCATGTTCTCCCTGTGTCTGGTTAGGTGGATTGGCGATTCTAAATTGGCCCTAGTGTGTGCTTGGTGTGTGGGTGTGTTTGTGTGTGTCCTTTGTGGGTTGGCACCCTGCCCGGGATTGGTTCCTGCCTTGTGCCCTGTGTTGGCTGGGATTGGCTCCAGCAGACCCCCGTGACCCTGTGTTTGGATTCAGCGGGTTGGAAAATGGATGGATGGATGGACAAACTGTATGTAAATATATATTTTTTAAGCACATAAATAGTTAATTATACCATAGAATGTACAGTGTAATAGTAAACTAAATGTAAAAATATTGAATAACACTGAGAAAATCTTGAACAACAGAGTTAACTAACATTGTAAGAGTTTGCGCTAGACCCTTATGAACCACTCACTGTAAACACTTTTTTTATGAGTTTTAAGCACAGGGAAAAAAATTAAATGCCACTTCCCTTGCAAAACATTTCAAACCATCCTCTACTGGCTTTAAATTCCTCACCTTCGCCACTCGAAGAAGGATTTTTTTCAGGAAATCACCATGAATCTTCCTGGCTTTCTCGCATATGATCGGCTCGCTTACGCTATCCCGTTCAACCACACTAGCAACAGTTTTTCCACCTCTTCCAGCACTTGAGGCCTCTGCTTGGCTAACATTGTAACTACTTTTGCAACATCAGCTGCTTTTTTAGGCCCTGTATACGCAAACAAAAGAAAACTGGAAACAGAGAATGGAAAATCATTGGTGCATACGAACGGATAGGGAAACTGGCCGCCAGTGTTTTTGTTTGCCACCAGAGCATGTGGTCGTGAACAGATGCAAAATTTTGGCAAACTTTTTCATCGTAACCCAATTTGTATGTGTTCGGAAACGTTCGTGACCAGAGGTTCTACTGTATATAAAATACAACATCTGTCTGTCCGCTTTTCATGAGAGAACTACTTAACGGATTTAGATTGTGTTTTTTTCTATAATTTTCTATCATTGCACTAAGTATCATAGTTTGGTTGGGGTACAGATTTTTTTGTGCAAATCCGAGGGAAAGGCTGCGGGCCGAGGGGAGGGGGAAGCAGGACCTCAGGAGTAGGGAGCCGGGTGGGGCCATCCTCACTCATGCATCAGTCTCCGTTCAACCTTTCTGTAATATTCTTTAGGTTGAAGTAGTGACACACTCAGAATAACGTTTCGAATGCTGTTTATTTTTAACCCTGTTTAACCAACTCTCCAGCGTGTTTTTTAAACCACACCCTTCCCTATGACTTCTTCTCTTGACTCAGTTTCTTCACTATTACTTCAATTACATGAACTGGCACTGGCCCTGTAATAAAAAATAATAACAGGTCTTTTTGTACTGGCATTACAGCAATAGCTTCAAGCAGGTAGTTATCAAAGCTCAATTAAACAAGCATTCTCTTTATTACTGTCAGTTCTCAAATTATAGATTCTTTTCCAGCTTACCTTTTTGTCCAGGACTTTGGAATATGTGGCTTTCACTCAACTGGAGTATCATCTGAGCATTTATAGAAGTGAGTCATTGAAATATGGTTTTTGAAAAAAAAAAATACTCTTGTCAGACTAATAAATGATCGTTTGAGGACAACAGATTCTGTCTGTTAGTTTGAATTGCTTTGCTTAATTTTAAAGAAGCTTTTCATATGGTTTATTGCAGTGTTTTCCTGACAAGGTTTGCCTGCCTGGCAATGAGACTTATACAATAAATTTATATAGAACATTTTTTAAATAAGTAAAAAAATTAAAACACATTTAACTAACGTTTACATTAGCCAGTTTAATGAAAAATCATAGAATCACGCATGTCAGAAACTGAAGTAATTAAACCATAGTTTAATGAAGGAAAGAATATTATTAAACAATAAAAACAATCCTGAAAAGAAAAGGAGTTGGCAATAATCCAATGCACTTTGTCAGTTAAGGTGTCATGAAAGCTGAAGACCTTATCAAATTTCATGTCTTCTAGTGTAAAAGAAGAAAGTGTGGTTGTACTGGGCTGAAGAACTTAAATGGTAGACATGGAATGATTTGAAAAATATCAGATACTATTAGTAGAGTTTCTTTTTTAGATACGTTCACAAGTAATGTGCAAAGTACCTATTTTGTGACAGCCATGTCTGTCTATCCGCATGAAACAACTTGGCCTTCGTGGATGAATTTTGTTGAAATGTGGCAGACTTATTCCTCAAGGAAATTTTTCAAGACAGTTTAATTTTCTTTGAGATATCTTGAACAGATTGCACTGTACACAGTTTTAAAATTTCAAAATCTTGCATTAAAAAGCATTGGTGAATTTGCAAACTCGTCTATCTTAAAATGAAGAAACATTCTGTGTGACTTCAACTACAAATTGATTAACTGTTTCAATTTTATCTTGACTGCAGTTACACCAACTTGTATATTTTTTATATTTTCCTCTTTTCCACCTCCGATAGTCAGTACTGATGCAAGCAGATCTCCAATACAGTAATCCCTCCTCCATCGCGGGGGTTGCGTTCCAGAACCCCCCACGAAAGGTGAAAATCCGCGAAGTAGAAACCATATGTTTATATGGTTATTTTTATATTGTCATGCTTGGGTCACAGATTTGCACAGAAACACAGGAGGTTGTAGAGAGACAGGAACGTTATTCAAACACTGCAAACAAACATTTGTCTCTTTTTCAAAAGTTTAAACTGTGCTCCATGACAAGACAGAGATGACAGTTCCGTCTCACAATTAAAAGAATGCAAACATATCTTCCTCTTCAAAGGAGTGCGCGTCAGGAGCAGATAATGTCAGAGAGAGAGAGAAAAGCAAACAAATCAATAGGGCTGTTTGGCTTTTAAGTATGCGAAGCACCGCGGCACAAAGCTGTTGAAGGTGGCAGCTCACACCCCCTCCGTCAGGAGCAGAGAAAGAGAGAGAGAGAGAGAGAGAGAGACAGATAAAAACAAACAATCAAAAATCAATACGTGCCCTTTGTGCTTTTAAATATGCGAAGCACCATGCAGCATGTCGCTTCACGAAGCAGCTGCACAGAAGGGAGCAATGTGAAGATAATCTTTCAGCATTTTTAGACGAGCGTCCCTATCGTCTAGGTGTGCGAACAGCCCCCCTGCTCAATCCCCCTACGTCAGGATCAGAGAATGTCAGCACAAGAGAGAGAGAGAGAAAAGTAAGTTGGGTAGCTTCTCAGCCATCTGCCAATAGCATCCCTTGTATGAAATCAACTGGGCAAACCAACTGAGGAAGCATGTACCAGAAATTAAAAGACCCATTGTCCACAGAAATCCGCGAACCAGCAAAAAATCTGCGATATATATTTAAATATGCTTACATATAAAATCCGCGATAGAGTGAAGCCGTGAAAGGCGAAGCGCGATATAGCGAGGGATTACTGTACAAGTTAATGAAGCATCAGCATACTGCATGCACAGATAGGAAGTCACTTTCTCTGGCTGTTTGCACGGACAGGCAGGCAGGCAATTATCTATTATCTATCATCTATTATCTATTATTATGCTTCATGAACATGAACCTCTGCATCATCGTTTATATTATGTTAATCATCAATTGCAAATGGTAGTGTGTGTGTGTTTGTGTTTTGGTACATGTGTGAGTGAGAATAGTAACTGTGATGCACTATAGTCATATCCAGGCCCATTTTCAGTCTTTTGCTCATTCCTGGTGAAATAGCCTTTGGACCCCACAACCCTGAAAATTAGTTGAGAAGGTTCTGGAACTTTTTGTCCATTGAGGGCTACAGTGCCTGTGCAGTCCTTATATGCATGGTGTAATACCTAGACATTACACCTTGCGTACATTTTCTAACTTGTTTAAATATTAGAGGTAATGGCCATGCAAGGTTTACAAAAGGAACACTGATAATGATTTTCTCCAGTCAATCAGTATGCAATAGATAACAAAATCAGCTTCATTGATTCAATTCATTTCCATTTATTATTATTATATTCTATAATACAAAAATAGCTGTTACAGTATTCTGTAGGTCTACTATCAGGTTCAGTAGTTCTATTATAATACATAATATCAGGATTATGACAGCAGACTCGTGATATGGTGTCATGGTCTATTAAAATACAGCATAGTAATAGCTTCCATCACACTCAAATCATAGGCCAGACATGTATATAAGAAAATACACATGCTGAGTGAGACAGTGAGAATGTACGGGAGAAGGACAACTTGATGCTTCTTGCATTATACAAGAAGAAAATTTACCACCATATGCCGCACCAATATTTAATCTTTACAGTAACATCAAGAGTTTTGATTGCTATAAAGTACACACTGTGTAGTGCTATTCGTTTTCTGTTATACCTTCTGTATACTGTGTGTTATGTACTTTTTAGTACTTTTTAGATAGTAAATCATTAATAAGTAGAGTAACAAGTTAGAAAATGTTGTTCTGAGTGTACCGTTGAGGTGTGTTAGGGGAATTAGTTAATTGAGTTGAAAGTTGGAGCATTTTACTTTTTTTAAATTACTTCATCAAAAAGTCAGTTATTCAATTTTTGTTTAGGAAATATTTTTGTATAAGTGAGGCATATTCATAAAAAATAACGACAATAAAATTCAATTACATGAATTAGTAGAATTCATTAAATACATGCCTGTAAACAGAACTGCACAATATTATGTACAGTATTTAAAAACATTGTCCAAATTGGCTTGTGGTGGTCAATAGCTTTCACAGCAAGCAGATTCCAGGTCAAGAGATGTAAAAATGACCTACATAATTCCTTTCCTCTTACATTTATTTCTAGATAATTGTTTTATTTATGTTTAACTTTTATGGTTAACATACCTCAAATAACAGGACAAGGGAATGTGTACAAGTGTATATGCACGGTTTTCCCAGCATTTCACTGACTTGAATTGGGGATCCATTGTGCCATCAGGAACAACTTTTGGATAAGTAAAAGAGAAAAGAATACAAAATATACTAACTGGGCTGGCCCCACTCAAGATAAATCTAAAAAAGTAGAACTAATCTGTAATTGAAATCACACAGAATGCTTCCCTGTGTTAAGACACAGTAAACGACTTTGCAAATTTGCTTTTCTGTGGGAGGTTTTGACATTTCAAAACTTGGTCCAATGTGCTGTATTCAAGACATCTAAAAAAATTCAACTTTCCTAAGAAATTTCCTTTAAGAATAAAAACAAAATAGGTCCCATGGGAGCATCTTATTTTTTTCAGTGAGTCCTACAGCATTTATGA
Source organism: Erpetoichthys calabaricus (assembly GCF_900747795.2). Classification (NCBI taxonomy): domain Eukaryota; kingdom Metazoa; phylum Chordata; class Cladistia; order Polypteriformes; family Polypteridae; genus Erpetoichthys; species Erpetoichthys calabaricus. Next base: position 180,895,668 of record NC_041398.2, read on the forward strand.
TTAATTAGAAAATTTCTGATTATTAGTCTAAGAGCAAGAATTTTATTTTAATGCTCTATGTCTTAAAATAATATTTAATAATTATTCACTTAGAATATAATCATCATTTACTAAATCACACATAATAAGTTTTCTGAACTCGATAGCACTTTTTGAAGGTTTCCTATACTTTGTTTATTCCCTATCAGATGTGGTCATTTGCGTAACCTTACATAGACTAAATTAAAGGAGACACAGGGAAACAGAGTTATGTATCCATCCATCCATCCATTATCTATCCTGCTATATCCCAACTACAGGGTCATGTGGGTCTGCTGGAGCCAATCCCAGCCAACACAGGGCTCAAGGCAGAAAACAAACCCCGGGCAGGGCGCCAGCCCACCGCAGGGCACACATAGACACACATACACTAGGGACAATTTAGATTCGCCAATGCACCTAATCTGCATGTCTTTGGACTGTGGGAGGAAACCGGAGTACCCGGACGAAACCCACACAGACACAGGGAGAACATGCAAACTCAGGAAGTGAACCCAGGTCTCCTAACTGCGAGGCAGCAGTGCTACTCACTCTGCCATCATGCCGCCCGTTATGTATCCCAGAGGTGTAATATTTTTGTGTGTTCTCACCACAAAGTGGCAGCTTTTAACCCAAATGAAGAACAGTGAATCCAGACAGACTCCATCCTTTCTTATGGAACTGTTTTATACGATTAAAGATTATCATTGCAATCTACACTGTCTCCAAATAAGTCGAAAAATCTGCAAACAAGGCTACCTGTACAACTCATAGCTGGCAATGTACTACTTCACTCCTCAAACACATCTAAATAAATAGAAGCCTGCTTAGAATCCCAACTCTTCTTATGACTATTTGGTTGTCTTTTTAATGCCAATTCCAATAGAAGTATTGAGAAATGATCGAGTAGCAGCTGACATTGATGAAATGTTAGGTGGATGAGAAGCATGTCTGCAAACAGAATTGCAATTCCTGCTGGAAAATTCAACTCTTCATTGCTCTACTGCCAGCTAATCATTTTTATTATCCTTTTCTTCCTCATTCACATTTTTCTTGTGTTCTTAAAAGGTTACAAATATATGTTTTAAATAATTAAATGAAAACATATTAAACAAACAAAACATGTATGAGTACAGCAATGAACTTTACTCTAAAGTTAAGGTAGTTCAACAAAAACATAAATGAATATTTCAAGTAATTGTGCTCGTAATATTCCTTTATGTTCTTTTATTCTTCTACGGGTCAGCCCATACACAAGTGTCCAGGTTTGGTCACCCTTAAGTAAAGGTAATGACTACCTGATATTTTTACCCTACTGCCTTTTGAAGTTAACTACAGAGTTTGAAGATGATTGCTCTAGTCTCCTTGACAGAGTTCAATTTTAAAAACAGTACAAGACCAAAATATAAAACCACTCCAAGAATAAGTGAGGGATTGAGAATGGGGATATTTAGTACTGAACTCAGGCAATGGTGAAGAGCTTTACAGAACAAGGAATCAGAGTACAGCAGTGTGTATGGATCACCAGCTGGAGACACTGGACAATAAAAACAGTTTATTAAAATGTGAGATGATACATATTTATCTTAATAATATGCCAAATTCTAATTACAGTGATGATCATGAGTAAGAAGTGAAATAAACCACAGACAGCAGACAGAAATTGTAACCTCAGGGAACTGAAATGAAATAAAGCTTGATATGACATGTTAAACGAACGAAGATTACAAACAAAACATTTAATAATTTACATTACATTGAAAAAAAGAACAAATAAAAGCATCAAGGCCTGAAAAAACAATGTGGCTTTCAGGGACACAACAAAAATGATGGTCATAAATACAGTTTCAAATGAATTGTATTTACTAGTGAGGAGAAATAAAAAACATTCTTTAAGGTACAAAGAAGGACGCCTAAAAGTGCTTGCAAGGCCACCTTGCATCCATCCATTACCAGCCCTGTTTGCTCCAGTATAGAGGGGCTAAGGATATGCAATATACAATGATTTGGGGTTTTAAGTTTGCAGAACCCATTTCTGTACATATTTTGCACATCGATCATTATTTTCTATCATCATTTTATGACTTTTGTAATTTGTTTTTGATTGTGGGCACCGCCGTTTTGTATTTTTTTGAAACTGTTGCAGTTGTTTTGCTGCTAGAGACAGGGCTTTGTTGCTACCAAATGTCAGTCAGAGGTTCTGTCATGTGATGTCATCTGACAGATGCTGTTTATGATGCTGTCCAAGTTGTTAGAGTTTTTTGTTTGCCCACTTTGATATACTGTAGTTCTTTTCTGGCTTTAGACCCATATTTGTTTCAGAGCACGAATCTTGAATACATCATTTCCTGGTCCTTTTTAGTTTGTTTGAGTTGTTTTGCCTTTTTCCACTGGTAGGACACATACACAACCATAGGTTCACATTTGATTTTCCTGTTAATTAAACCACATACTGTATTGTTTAACCCCACATACTGTAGAGAAAAACACACACAAACACTGGGAGAATGTACAGCAGTGCTATCTTACCACTTGCATCAGCTACAAAGTAACTTTTATCAGCATTGCTTATTATTCTTTCCTAAAGCAGCACTAGTTGTCTTTATAGTATCTAGAGTATCTGAAAAATCAGTAGTATATGAATTTTGCGGTAAGCACATGGTGACTAAATGGTTTCTAAAAACCAATGTAATGGAGGTGTGGAATGTCCTGCCACATGGACATTCCTCCTGTCCTGGAAATGCTTTACCTGATGAAGTACGCCAGGTCTGGCTTGAAACTGAACTGACAGGGGGACAATATTCACCTGGAAAGGAAGGAGTGCAGAACAGAAAATCATAGAGGGTATTGTATTTATTCTACAGGTCGTATCTTCTGAAGTGCTTGGAGCCTGAGGAGAAAGCATTGTGCATTGGTTTTTGGGACTTAAACCAGTGTCTGGTGCATTTGTATTTGGGATTTAAGGTGCAAGAATGGTCACACCAGGTTTTTTTTTTATCTTGAACCTAATATTAGGCCAAAACACCCATACAAACCTTAAATCAGATAGTTGAGGACAAAACATGCTAAGCTAAGCTTAGCTAATGTTGATGTAACGTTTAGAAACAAATAACTATAAAGGCACTAAATCAAGTTAATCAAGCAAGAGTTTTTTGCTACAGTGGGGCTAGTTTCTGGTCTGTCATTGAGATTCCTTGGCTCTTCATCTGTGCTTAGGTGACTTGCTTTGCTGATAAGATCCAAAGGCTGGATGACATGATGACTTCCATCAAGGCAACCCTGAGATTTTGACTCATGATGATGCAAAAAGTATCAGCCCTCCATTTAGCTTTGCAATCTATATGTTTACATTTCAAAAAGTCTTATTTTTCTGCTCATATATAAGTACAAGAAAAAATAATTTTACATGTGCTTGTTAATGTTATGTAAATCTATGTGTAAAATGTGGATATCTCTATATATATAAAATCCAACGTCTGTCAGTCTGTATGTGTGTCTGCTTTTCATGAGAAAATAAGTAAGGCCAGCTATATTTATAAAAAATTAGGACCTGTAAATTATCATGTTTAGTGGGATTCGGGACAGGAAACTTAAAGAGATTCCATACATTTGGCAAATGTTAAGCCCTATTTTACTACCTTACAGTGTCTGAGAGTGGGGATTATATAGCAGTATCACTAATATGGTTTGCCAGCCGAATGTTTTCTCTGTATTTTCCTGGGGTTTTTAAATATGTACTGTATAATATACCTTGATGGCTGCCTATGACCATAAGGGAATTACCCAGCATTATTTGGGGAAGGTCCTGAGTGCACTGATTAATGGAATGCTAAAAACAACAAGGAACTGCCTGATAGAGAAGAGGAAAAAGTAAGGAAATCAGCGAGGAGCTGGCTGATATTGTGACAGATAGAGGCACTGTCGACCCCTTGAACCCTTAGACCAGACGTCAGACACCAGATAAAAGTCCAAAATGAATATTTATTATAATAATAAAGTGCACAAAGCACCATCCACTCCACTATACTCATAAATAAACAAATCAATAATCAATAACAATCCTCCACACTCCCAGACGCATTGCCACCCTTCCACCCAGCTCAGCTCAACATCTGGGATTTCCCACAATCCTTTTATAGTCCTTGACCCGGAAGTGGTTCTGTCCCTCAGTCCATGTGACTTTCTATCACTTCCGGGTCAGGTAAAAACTCCTTTTCTTCACCCCAAAAGTATATAATTTCTTCCGTTCCCGTGACTTGGAAATACTTCCGGGCTATACGGAAAGCATAAATCCCTGGGCCTCCCTGCAGCGACTCCTGGCGGCTCCCATGGTATCCAGCAGGGCTGTGAAGAAAAACTCCAAGGTCCATGATTCTCTGCTGGCATTCGGGGCAAGGAGTGCTGCAAGGAGGGCTCCATCTATCTATCTATCTGGCGGCTTGGAGGTGTTGGCCAGAATATATGGCCGGCAATCCCTCACAATATACAAGTCTATCTGGAAGAATCAAAGAGGCCTGAAGAAATGGGAATGCATTAAAAGGCGGGAAAAGTGGAAGAAAGGGGACTTGTGATCTTTCCTTTTAAAAGAAGTGCCTGTTTGGACGCTTGTACAAAAGCCTGTGTTTGACTGTCTGGTAGGCAAATAACTTTATTCTTTTGCTGGGGACTTGTTACGCCAGAGCACTTCCAATTTATTATTTTTCATATTCTTCTTATTGCCATTTCTGTTTTTCATATTTTGGTTTATGATTTAGCTGTCAGGGTTGGGAAGCATTATTTTGATGTCTTGCAAGAATATCAAATTTATGTTCTTTAATAAAATACTGTTTATTATAAGATTTTATGGTGAATGTGTTATCTTTCTCAGGTTCATTGTTCAGAATAATTAAGGGCTTAATATTCACTGCCTGAATCTGTTCCATCCATCCATCCATCCATTTTCCAACCCGCTGAATCCGAACACAGGGTCACGGGGGTCTGCTGGAGCCAATCCCAGCCAACACAGGGCACAAGGCAGGGAACCAATCCCAGGCAGGGTGCCAACCCACCGCAGGACACACACAAACACACCCACACACCAAGCACACACTAGGGCCAATTTAGAATCGCCAATCCACCTAACCTGCATGTCTTTGGACTGTGGGAGGAAACCGGAGCTCCCGGAGGAAACCCACGCAGACACAGGGAGAACATGCAAACTACACGCAGGGAGGACCCGGGAAGTGAACCCGGGTCCCCAGATCTCCCAACTGCGAGGCAGCAGCGCTACCCACTGCGCCACCGTGCCGCCCATCTGTTCCCAAATCTTTTAAAAAAAATAATATATCGGCATTAATTGTCAGTGACGCTTTCTAGGTTAGCCAGTTACACTGGGGCATTACAAGTGTGTTTGAATGAGCACCTCCTGCAGTATTTCTTCCTGTTTTCCTGAATTCAACAGGAACCTTGTATCCAGTGCTGACAGGACAGATTCTGGCTGTCAACAACCCCAATAAATAAAAGATGGGCGGGCAGATCAAAAAAAAAAAATCATTGAAAGGGAAGCACCATGTTTAATACTGCTGAGTAGTGTTGCATTGATACTAAAATTTTGACTTCTGTACCGATACCAGCTTTTGTACCTCAATACCGATAGCAAAACAATAATGAAAGAAATAACTTCATATTTTTCACAAAATAAAATTCAAAATTAATGCCTCCCCAACAAAAAAGTACTGACAAAACTGAACTCCAACTGTAGTAACAGAATAGTGGTGTATTTAATATATTTTAAATATTGTAACAAAGACAACCAAGCAGGGAAACGTACAAACCCTTTGGTAAAGATCGAGAGTGATGTGTTTTTCTTTATGGTTGCTTTCTGACCTGACTGACTTTCCTGTACAGTCTGTTTGCCACTTTAGTGTCATGGCCCGGCAGCATGCCGTTCATTCCATCCCTCTCTCTTCTCTTGAACTCAAAAGTATTGCTTCCACACACCACGCTGTTTCACTTCTGCTGTGCTGTTACTGCATTCCAGCAAATTCTTATTCTCTTCATCAAAAGGTTTATGATTCCTCTGAGATAAATCCTCTACTTTTGTGCACCTTCCACAAACCAAACCATCCTGAACTCCTGTGCTCCTTCCACTTCTTTCTGCCAACCCCTTCTCTCTGCTCCCTAAAGCTCACTGGGATGCTTCATTTACCTAACCCCCCGCTCCTTAAGAGTTACCAGCCTGGTCATTACAATACATTTAGTATCTGAAATTTTTCAATATAAGAATTTTTCATAGAAATAAGCAATATATAGCTGGGAATTTTTTCGTATCACTTTAAACTCAAATGTACAGAAGCTAATACGCTTCCGTAGAAATATCCTTTGATGCTAATAAATATCATTAGTGAAATGTGTATTAATTAAAACAATGTGTGCAATGCATAGAACTACATTTGAGATTAATGCTAGTATGGTGTTTTGCTTTGCATGTTACAGAATCTCAATGATTGAGCTTGAAATAGTTTGTGTTTGTATCAGTTCATCAAACAAGCTTGGGAAAGACTTCTTTGTGAAATTACAGTATATGAAATTGCTGCACCAGTGTACTCTAATATACATTAATCTCAACATTTCTTATTTTTACTGTCAGTATCATTTTACATCTGTGAAGTTCTCATCCCCTGGAAGATCTTGGGATGAGCAAATGATAAATGCTTGGAAAGATCTGATATGTTGACTCCTTTGGGGAAACAAGCCTTATAACACCATTACAGAAACTATAATATGTTCAGCTTCATTTGTCTTATGAGCAAAGTATTGCAGCATAAAGCAATTTTAGTCCCATTTTCATGTAATAAGATTACCAAAATTTGCATAATGTTGGTATGTTGCTATTTTAACAATATGGTAGTTCAGTACTTGGTGCGGCATGGTGGCGCAGTGGGTAGCACTGCTGCCTCGCAGTTAGGAGACCTGGGTTCGCTTCCCGGGTCCTCCCTGTGTGGAGTTTGCATGTTCTCCGCGTGTCTGCGTGGGTTTCCTCCAGGTGCTCCGGTTTCCTAACACAGTCCGAAGACATGCAGGTTAGCTGCATTGGCGATTCTAAATTGTCCCTAGTGTGTGCTTGGTGTGTTTGTGTCCCCTGCACCCTGCCCGGGCTTTGTTTCCTGCCTTGTACCCTGTGTTGGCTGGGATTGGCTCCAGCAGACCCCCGTGACCCTGTAGTTAGGATTTAGCGGGTTGGATAAAGGATGGATGGATAGTTCAGTACTTATTTATTTATTACCTGTATACCACACAACACTACTGATGTGTCAATAGGTGGGCTTTTGTTACATGTGTGTGCTTCTGTCTACATCTAACAGAATGCAGTAGAATTTCAGATTAAGTTACTAGGTGAGAGTGAGAGAATTGGCTTCCCAACCTGGCTCCCTAAGATAGAATCCAACTCTCTACTCTAATATAGAGATTGAACATTAATGAATGAATAGATAGAAGTGGATTTTAGCAACAAAGTTAAACGTTAGAATGTTTTCTCCCCTTTGCATTTATGAATTGCCTCTCCGGCTTTATGTATGGTACAGTTTGGAACAAACACATTTTATAGGTGACTGCAGTTTTTAATCCATCAGTCATATTTTAGTATTCATTATGAAGCATCCCCTGACAGTTGGTAAGTATTGTATTAACTTTACTATTAACAATAATAAATTCTCATTAAAATGATAAAACTCTTAAAATAAGCTATTATTATGTTTCATTGTTTTATACAATTCATAAAGAACATAACATACTTTATAAAATGGATACTGTTGATACCGGCCTATAATGGACATCTAAAATAAAGTTTTAATGGTCCACCTACCTCAGTGAGTATTACTCACTTACTATGGGTGCATAATTAGGGGACATGAGTGTTACAAAGGGTGAAAGCTGATGCCCTACATAAAACAGAGACACAGGCTAAAATATGTTGACTTATTTGATGTTGGAATATTTGCAGATCTTTCAGAAGGCCTATAACTGTAAAATTAAGCTGAACTAGAGGTAATGGACTGATAGCCAAAGGAAAACGGGATTATTTTGAATGTATTAGAAATGCTTCACTTAAGAACACAATAATGAATATTGCCATGATTAAAAATTATTGACCTGAAAAATACCAGATTTTTCACCACATTATTTTATGTTTCTCTCATTTGACTCATCCCAACATGTATGCTTATGTGCATAAATCTCAATCCAATAATCAAATAATCCAATTACACATATTTACAATACTTTATTTGAGTTTACAGACAAAATTTCTTAATGATCCCTAATCTTAAAGATATTTTTTTAACAAGTTAGTTATCTTTATGTTAACAGTAATGATAATGTGATAAATGTTCTCCTGAAGTTACAGATTTATCTACATCCTATACCTGATATTTATTTAATTCAGGTGGTTTCTTTGTCAAGCACAATATTCACCCTTAAAATTATGTCAAGGCTGTGCAAAGTTAACAGCAAAATGTAAACTTCAGCATCTTTAGATTGCTTATGCACCATTATGCATGAAACATCTGGAGGAGGAATTGCTGCTAAGACACATCTGCAAAGAAAACAGAACAAAGCAGAACAGTTACTTCTGGACATAATGGAATTAAAGAGCTAACAGAATGAAGTAAACAACAACATTTATCTGTATAGCACATTTTCATACAAATAATGTAGCTCAAAGTCCTAAAGAAAAAAGAAAAATATAAAAATAAGATTAGGCAATACTAAGTAACAAAGAATAAAATAAGTCTGAAGGTCATGAGGACAGAAAAAAACAAAAAAAAAAATCTCCAGGGGCTGAAGAAAAAAAAAACAAAATCTGCAGGGATTCCAGGGTACGAGACCAAATGAACTCAATCAGTCCTCATGGTTTTCAGGCTTCACATGGAAGAATTAGATGATGATGGTCATGTGGACATCTGGCCTTCAATCCATTGATGTAGGGACTTTTTTTACCAAACAGATATTTTACCAAACAAACATCTAATTCAACATATTTGTGATAATGCTCATTTAAACATAAATGCTCTACAGGTTTACTACATATTGAATTCAAACTGAAGTCAATATGTGTTTGATTTTTTGATGGTGGTGCAATTTTTCTGATTAGATGCACCCTGATATTTATATTCATTGTGTGGAGTCGCTAATAGTGATAAGCAAAATGTTTCTGCTAAATTCATTTTCCAGTGAAACGTTTTTTTGAAGTTTTTGAAAAAATCCTTGAAATAAATTGAGTTACTCATGCCATTCACAAACAAGAAGAAAGACATTTAGTTCCTGTCTGGAAATTATTTCACGCATTAATTCTTTAGGAGTCTGCCTGTAATTTAGTTTTGAAAATAAAGATTTCTAGCGAAAAACAATAAATCACCAGAAGTATATGCATATCCACAACTAGGGGGCTAAGGCAGTTGCTAGGTAACACACCAGGGGTGGGGGGGGGGGGGGGGGGGGCAAGGTTTGGCAGCACCAGTGGCAGTCAGATTTTGCTGTGGAGAAAACACAGTAATGAGCACAATGGTTTGTTTTGGCTGCGGTGGGCTGGCGCCCTGCCCGGGGTTTGTTTCCTGCCTTGCGCCCTGTGTTGGCTGGGATTGGCTCCAGCAGACCCCCGTGACCCTGTAGTTAGGATATAGCAAGTTGGATAATGGATGGATTATGGTACGTATTATATGTGTTACACAGCAGAAAAAAAATAGGTAAAAACAGAAGTGTAAGCAAGGTTTTTATAAACAATGTTCCTTGTTTTCTACTTCTTTAAAAAAAAATTAAAACCACAAAAAAACTCCTTACTGTGTTTCACATTTAGCAATCGTGAAACTGCCCAGAAAAAGAATTTTAGTGTCAGTTTTGAAAAACCGTATGCAATTCAAAAACATGCCTATTTCACTCATAACTAGTCACTAACAACAAACAGTGATCAATCTAAAGCTTTATTTTAAAAGGCATAAGTAGTAAAGACCACTAAATGGGCATGGCCCATCTATCTATTTTTCCATGGCAGCACATTCTACAGCTGATAAAAATTGTGTGATTATCAGACAAGGGAAGGATTACCATAGCAGAAACCCAGAGTAGCACAGGAAGAGGGAGAAAACAAAGAGAATACTTTTTGCTTGTTTATTAGGGCATTTTTACTTTTACCTGCGATTTCACTCTTTATCACCTTTTTTGAAACTATTTCTTCAAACGGAGAATCTTTGCCAAACTCAATTGACTCTAAGCTTCCTTTAAGAGCTAAAGGGGGCAGTCCTGAATTTACCTCCAGGTCAATGCTGCCATCATTTCTAGAGCCAGGAGAGGCCCTCATCAGTTACAAGGTCATCCATGTAGAGTGCATGTTCTGGCCCCTCATGTTTTTGCTTCCTTGGATTTCCATTCCTCTCAGTTCCACACTTTTTCTCTTAAGCAGCAGAGTTTGATATTTTCTACTACATCCCAATCAGTACTCTTGTTGGTGTCCACTGAAAATTCAGTGTCATCCAAGTGTTATTAACCCTACTGACCCTAATAATTCACAGTTTAAAGCATGGGTGGAAACTAATAATCTGTATAGATAGATAGATAGATAGATAGATAGATAGATAGATAGATAGATAGATAGATAGATAGATAGATAGATAGATAGATAGATAGATAGATAGATAGATAGATAGATAGATAGATAGATAGATAGATAGATAGATAGATAGATACTTTATTAATCCCAAGGGGAAATTCACGCCACATGACATCCCTTTTTACCAATGCAATACCTTACAGAACCTAAAGGAATTAAACATATTGTATACTATTGTGTCAAAGTGTTATTTTACATTTGCTATTAATTTATTAAAATATATTTTCCACTATGGGTTTTATTTTTGAGGTAGCACCACACGTCTTAATGATTGTACAATGAACAGTATATCTTATAGAAATATCAGTATTTTATTCCTTCCTTCAATCCGTCTAGCTTCTGAGCCTGCTTTTTGAATTGCAGGTTTGCCAAATGCTAGAGTCGATCTTCACAAGAATAAGGTATGAATTTCTCAACATCTTATAAATGGCTAATTTAGAGTCACCTGTTGACAAAGTAGGAACCCTACTGCTAGGATTTCTTAGAAAGCAATACTATCAAATGAACAAGTAATATTTTGTAGTTTCTAATATACAGAACAAGTTCAATTTAGTGGTTTCAGAAGAACTGAATGTGACAAATATGTGAAAGTGACTCATTACCAGTACATTTTTATTATTAAAAGGTGTTGCTTTCCCATTCTGGTCAAGGTTTACCATCATGTTTGCTTCATTGAATGGGCCTCATTTCTAACGTGTACCACATATACTCACGTTTAAGTCCTCCCCCGTGTAAGTCGGGGCTTGATTTTACCGTATAATTTCCAGTATTTTATAATGTCAGTTGTATAAGTTGACAATCTTATTAGTGGTAGGAAAATTGATTTTATTGCACTAAGTGAAACATGGCTTAGCTCTGATGGTGCGGCTGTTTTAATCGAATCTGCACCTCAGAATTACAGCTTTGTTCATGTGGATCGCCAAGGTATGAAAGGCAGCAGTTTAGCAAACATTTACTCGAGCCGGTTAAAGTGTAAAGATGTCAGTTTTGGTAATTTGAAGTCCTTTGAGTATTTTGCCGTTGTTATTCATGGAGTTTCTCAGTTTCTAGTATTATAGCAGTTTCTAGCAGCTGCTAGAATCTTAACTTGGAAAAGAAAATCTGAGCACATCTCTCCAGTCACTACACTGGTTACTTGTGTCATTTAGAATTGACTTTAAAATACTGCTTATGGTTTACAAAGCCTTAAATAATCTCGCTCCATCTTATATTTCAGAATGTCTTACACCTTACACTCCGAATCGTAAGCTTAAGTCTTCAAATGAGTGTCTACTTAGAATTCCAAGAGCTGAAATTAAAAGAAGTGATGAGGCAGCCTTCTGCACCTAAAATCTGGAATAGCTTGCCAATAGGAATTTGCCAGGCTAATACAGTAGAGAACTTTAAAACACTGCTGAAAACACATTACTTTAACGTGGCTTTCTCATAGCTTCATCTTAGTTTAATCCTGATACTCTGTATATTCAATTAATTATCATTATTATTCATGGTGGCTCCAAAATCCGTACTAACCCCTACTTTCTCTTCTGTTCTTTTTCTGGTTTTCTGTGGTGGTGATCAGTGCCACTACCACCTAATCAAAGCACTGTGATGTCCCTACATTGACAGATTAAAGGCCAGAAGTCCACATAACCGTCAACATCAAATTCCTCCATGAGAACCCTGAATACAATGAGGACTGATTGAGGTCATTTATGTTAGGTAGAATGCCTAGAGGGGGCTGGGTGGTCTCGTGGCCTGGAACCCCTGCAGATTTTATTTTTTTCTCCAGCCTTCTAGAGTTTTTTTTTGTTTTTTCTGTCCTCCCTGGCCATTGGACCTTACTTTTATTCTATGTTAATTAGTGTTCCCTAATTTGAATTCTTATTTATTTTGTCTTTTTTCACTTTCTTCATCACATAAAACACTTTGAGCTACATTGTTTGTATGAAAATGTGCTATATAAATAAATGTTGTTGTTGTTGAATGCGGAAAACTCATGCTTTTGGTCCAAGAGATTATGTTATGCTAACGCCCACCTGAGAGACTAACCACGGAGCACACTGCCTTTTTTTTCTATGTATTGTGCCTACGTGACCACACGGTAATACCTGAACTATTCCGAAGCAACGTTTGCACTGTTTTGTGTTTTTTGTACAAAATTTGATGTGTCTGAGAAACTGGTGCGAGTTTGGAGGAGGCAAGAAGATGTAAAAAAAAATAATAAAGTATCGTATTTTTGAACAGGCGTATAACTCGGGGTCTGATTTTATGATTGATTTTTCGGGTTTCAAGACCTGACTTATACGTGAGCATATATGGGAAATGTTCATCAAAGGCCCCTTTTACATTGTATTTTATTTGTTATCATTTTAGGCAGGAAACTGAGTAAAGTGTGGAAGGTTCAGTGGCAAATCTAATCCAGCCCTGTATGAGTCAAAGTGCTCAGCTAGTGCCACACTCAGTGTTGTTTACTACTTTGTTCCCAGTGTTACTGGGATAGGCACCAGTTCCAATGTGTCTGATGTTCGTCAGAAAACATATGGATGACTGAAAAATCTCCTTTTTGATACAATGGCTTAATGATAGATTACTTGGCTTAGAACCAACATATGTCTAAATAAACAGTCATTAAGTGCTGACCTACTGTATGCATTAAGCAATTATTTTAATACAGAAAACTGCACACAATTTGCTTGGGGAAATCAGGGGCATCAGAAAGTAGATTATGTATTGAAGAAAACAGTTAAAAAATCATGTAATATTTTACTGACACAAAGCAGTGTGTTTGTTTTGTAGCTGACTGCACAGACTCAGAGATCCAGAGTCATGGGATTAAAACCTGGCCTTTCTGTGAAATGTATATATTCTTCCTGTCACTATAAAAGTTTTCCTGCCAAAGACATTCGTATTAGGAGGCAGGTGACTAGATTAGCCTGGAGTGACAATGGATGCATGCCGATCAAAGTTAGTTCTTGGATTATGGACAGTGCTGTTGGGTTAGATGCAGCCTTCCGTCATCTTGAATTGGATAAAACTGGCTGTGTAACAAAATCACACATTTTCACATAAACTGCTAATTAATTACATTTGTTTGACATTTGTTTGCTTTTTAAACGTATTGATAAAAAGTCACCAGCAGTACAATACATTAATTTTTGTATGAAATCTTTGTCTAATGACTGATTGAATTCAGATTACCAACTGCAGTGCCATTGTAGAGAAAGCAACATGTGTGAGCTCATAAACACTCATCTGTGTCCTCTCGTATTTTAGAAGTTGTGATGGAGTGACCTGCATGTATCTTGCTGTTGGGGCCCAAGAAGGCTTGCAATCTGTATGAAACCCTGGTTATATTTGGGCAGAGCAAAGGGTTAATGTTAAAGAAAAAATCAAACCCACTTCACTGTATTAACATTACATACGCAAACTCACTTCATCCATTTCAGGATCATGGGGGAGAGGGCAGGGCCTAGCTTGGCAGCACTAAGCACAAGGTGGGAAACAGCACTGGGACATGACAGGGCCCACTCAAGCACACATCTCCACTCACACAGTCACCAATTAAAATTCCCTATATGTCTTTGAGGATGTGGGACAAAAAACTAGAGTACCCATAGGGTAACTCACACAGACAAAGAGAGAACATTAAAACCACATAGACAACAACTGCACATTGCATTTCAACCCAGAATGCTGTATATATAAAGCATCAGTGCTAACAGTGTTACCATGCCACTCCACTATTATAAACCTGCCAAAAGCAATTTGTAAGTCTGCACATTTTAAATTTATGTTTACATGTGTAATTAAAATATTTATAAAAATTTACCTTTAAGCCATTTTTTCCTGTTTTCCAGTTACTGTGGAATGTAGTTTTAATGAAGGTATTTGTTTTTCACTTGGAGCTTGAACTAACTTATTCCACGCATAGGAGCGTTTCATTTTAGGTGTTGAAGGAGGTGTTTTGGGTGACTTCAACATTCCAAATGATATAACTGGATACCCTGAATCCACAGGGAAACCATACTCTTCATTGCCATAGACTGGCCCATCTAAGTCACCACGTGAATCAGGGAAAATAAATATAGGAGGACCTGGAGCTGGGGGAGATGGTGCAGGAAATGGATGGGCAGCATCAGTAAAACCTGGATCTGCTGGACTAGCTTCAGGACCTGATGGTGGGGGAAAAATAAATATTGTCGGAGCTGGAGCAGGAACGGGAGCAGGTACTGGGCTTGGGGATGGAGCTAAGCCAGAGACGGGACATGGAGATGCTGATTCTGGATAGAGTGCTTCTCCTTCAGATGGGTCTGAGACAGATGGTGTTAGAACAGGAGCTGGTGGTGGGAAAACAAATACAGGAGCAATGGGAAATAAGGGATCTATACCAGAGGCATCTCCTTCTCCTGATGGTGCTGGAGGGACAGGCGGGGGAACTGGATCTTCTGGTAAAGGACTAGGTGGTGGAAATATGAAAACAGAAGGGGCAGGAGCAGGGGCAGGGGCTGGTGGAGGCAAAAATGAAGGAATACCTGCAGCCCCTGTGGAAGGAGCAGGTGCCGGTGCAGGTGGTGGTACTGGTGCTGGTGCTGGTGCAGGAGGAAAAATAAATATTGGTGGTAGTGGAGGAGGAGGTGGAGGGGGAGGAGGAGACGGTGGGGGTTGTGGTGGTGGTTGTATTGCAGGAGGAAATGCCTGTCCTGGAATCTGGCCATTAAGTCCCTTGGCATCTTCTTCAGTTGGTGGGTATATAACAATAACTGGGGCTGGGGCTGGGGCTGGTGAAGGAGCAGGAGTTGGTGCTGCTATTGGTTGACGAGGCCCATCTAAGAATCCTCCAGATTCTGGTGGAATAAAAGGAAATATGAAAATTGGAGCAGGGGGTGGTGCAGGTATAGGCGCCTGTGCTACTGGTTGTAAAGGACCACTGCCCCCACTAGGAAAGACAGGGCCACCTGGACCAAATCCAGGGCCAGGACCAAATCCAGGACTAGGACCAAAACCTGGAGGGGGACCATATCCAGGTGCTGGACCAAATCCAGGACTAGGACCAAAACCTGGTGGGGGACCATATCCAGGTGCTGGACCAAATCCAGGTGCTGGACCAAATCCAGGCGCTGGACCGAATCCAGGCCCTGAACCAAATCCCGGTCCAAAACCAGGACCTGCTCCACTCCCGGGTCCTGTCCCAAACCCATTTATTCCAGGCCTAGGTCCACGTGCAGCCCCATTGCCTCCAGAGCCTCCACCTGCTCCTGATATAACAGTAGGTGGTAAAAATATAATTGAAGGTGGTGAAGGGCGAGGTGGGGCTGGTGCTCGAGGAAGAACAATAATTTGGGGACCCTGCTGTGCTGGTGGAGAAACAGGGGCAGGAGCAGGTCTTATAGCAGGAGCAGTGGGTGGAGCAGGTCTTGGTACTGGCACAGGCACGGGCACTGGTACTGGCACAGGTATTGATGCAGGGGCAGGAGGTGATGCAGGAGACATTCCTCCAATCCCTGAACTGGGGACGCCTCCTGGTAATGGAATACCACCACGAGGGGAGGGACCTGAAGATCTGGGTGATATTACAATTACAGGAGGAACTGCTGGTCTGGGTGCGGGCACTGGAGGGTAAGTGGGCCGTCTAGGATATACTAATGGGGGAAGCCTGGGTTGATACCTTGGGTAGAGAAGTGGATATACACGCCTTGGAGCAAACTGTGCTGAAGGTTTTTTAATTTGTTCACCATTTTGAATAAACTGTAAAAACAAAGTACAAAAACACAAATCAGAGCAAGGAAAAAAAACCTCTTAAAATTTTATTTCATCATAAGAATACTGTGAAGTATTAATTGTCTCTTGACTATATATCTATTGATACATGCATAAATTCTCAGATCTGGCTAATCCAGGAGACAAACTTAGCAGCTGTAACTACTAGGTTGACACAACCCTGGACAAGACAACAGTAGGTTCACGTGGCCCACTTCCCATTGAACCATGCTCTCACTCACACTAGGGGCAATTTAGGTTTGTCAGCAACTAGAGAAGAAGTTCAGACTCCACGGGGACAATGACTGGGCACAGGAGTTGAATCCTGTATGCTGGATCCATTTGGTTCAGAAAAATTAAATGAAACCCATGTACAGTATAGCTATAAGTACAGAATGGTTATAAAAATGGTGCAATTATTAACTCAAAGAATGGACCAAAAAGACAGCATAAAGCACAACTCAAAAAACAAAACAACACTTAATTATATGGGCTGCTTTCCTCCATCCTGTGGGTAGGGTGTCTTTCTGCTTTCCTTCTACATATTTCGTTTGACCCTGGCCTCTCTTTCTTCCAGCAGATAAGAATTGACAAGAAATTCTACCCTGTCTACACACTCAGATAGGTTCAGGTCTTCAGATGCCTTTAATCCCATTCAGCAATTATTTTTGATCAATTCCTAGAATCTTTTGTGGGATCTGGGTCACACAACATTCTTTCTAGGCTAGGTCCCCCCTCTAGTGCACCCTGGTTTTCCTACACCCATGAGCCTTTAGGAAGAGGACAGATCTCTCAGACAGCTGTGATGCTGCCAGCTCTAATGATGGGACAGGGCAGGAAGATTCCATTTTGCTGTCTGGTGGCATGTCCCCTTTAGTAACCAGGAGGGGTTGCCTATTTGAAGAAAATCAGTCATTCTGACAGGTAATGAACTCCCAATTCATTAGATCCTTCCACACAGACCACCATTTTTTAATCCATGTAGGGATGTCCCTACCTGTTACTCTTCCAGAACAACTAATACCTAGAGTGTACCTCCACCAAGTGAGCCTTGTTCTACTACAATCTATCTCAAATGCAGTATCTTTTTCTTTTTCTTGGAAACCACCCTTTAGACCTATCACTACTTTAGAAAAACTTAGTGATGCCCTTGCCCTGGCAACCACTTAGCAGCTGGGCACTTCCTCACAGGGTATAAATTAAGGAAAATATAACCTGCATGCAACACCACACATAATTTCTGTACCGCTTTGAGCTGCCAAGAGCTGCATTTACATGTCTGCTTAACTAAGTCATTCTGTTGAGACTATGATTACTGCCAAAACTATTTATATAAAATTAAATACAATTATTTACAAGTAAATGAAGATACAGCATTATAATTCAACTTACTGGAATGCAACAGCCCACATGAAAAGTGTAGAGAACCAAAAATGCAATCTTCATTTTTAAAGGAATTTCTGCAATCATTTCAAACATAAAAATTTTAAATTGTATTGCAATGCTTAAAATATATTTATGAATACATACAGTACTTTTAATTTATTAGACTAAATGTGCATGATTCCTCTAAGATGTATTGCATGCATCACATAGTATATCCCTATGTTTTTCTTTGGAAAACAAGAAGAATCTGAATCAGAAAGCAATCCAATTGTTATAATAAAATTTTCTACTGCTTACTTTATTAATACTACTAATTACTATTATGTAATTTAGGCAGTCAGGATTATTTACAGAGTATAGGAAGGATAAAACTATAGACGAGTAATTTCTGAAAATGCTTCACTTACCTTAATGCATTGCATAGTGATTCATTTCTATGCTTTAGAAGTGTTAGCTGTTCTTCAGTATTCACCTCTACATTAAAAATATCAGTGAGCCAATGAATTTAAGGTAAGTGAGGGTGGAAAAGTAACCAATCAACTTCTCTGAGGTTCAGAACTATTACTAATTTTGCAAGCACTTTTATACTACACCACTACTAATTACACTCTTTATGATCTAATATTTTGCAAAATTATCATGCAGGACTCCAGAGGTGCCTTACCACAGTCTTGTGGCAAATTTAAAAGTGGTTGAAGATGTAAATGTGTTTTTATGTGAGCAAAAAAAATAAAAACAACAATTCTCCTGTTATGAGTGCCCTGAATCATAATATTGAAGTTCTAGATTTTTCTGGATAACATTTTTGCAACAAAATATCAAAATTACTCTCTCAAACACGCTTGATCTAATTGAAGTTCATGTGGTTTGGAAGCCATTCTACACTGGGCACAAGACAGTGAAAACTCTTACAAGGTGCAAGTCCATTACAAGGAGCACTCAAGCACAAGGGTCCTGTATAAAGTAGTCAGTTAACCTATCCTTCATCTTCTTAGGAATGAGAAAGGAAACTTAAAATAGCAGGAAAATCTACACAGACACAGGGAAAACATGAAAACTCAATATAGACAACTACTAGGAATGGGAGTTGAACACAGGATGGTGGATCAGTGAAGTAGCAGAACTAACTACTGTGTCACCCTACAATCAACTAACATTATCAAACGTCATCCATCCATCTATTATCCAACCCGCTATATCCTAACTACAGGGTCACAGGGGTCTGCTGGAGCCAATCCCAGCCAACACAGGGCGAAAGGCAGGAAACAAACCCCAGGCAGTGCGCCAGCCCACTGCAGGGCACACACACACTAAGCACACTCTAGGGATAATTTAGAATCGCCAATGCAGCTAACCTGCATGTCTTTGGACTGTGGGAGGAAACCGGAGCACCCAGAGGAAACCCATGCAGACACAGGGAGAACATGAAAACTCCACGCAGGTAGGACCCGGGGAAGCAAACCCAGGTCTCCTAACTGCGAGGCAGCAGTGCTACCCACTGCGCCACCGTGCTGCCCCATCAAATGTCATTAAATTGCAAATTTTTCTCTTTGGGATATACATAAATAATTCATTTTATTTGTTTTGCTCTTTCAATCTACATGTCCAAAAAATTGCAAGTAACAGGAATCTCCCCCTACAGCAACAAATAACTGAGTGTGCATCATTCTGAGGCTTGATTTCCTTTACACGCCCTTCCTGCCCCACCAACACATTGTTAATGTCACCTTGCTTCAAGTATAAGAAGTACGGTGGTTTAGTCTCATGCTGATGCCTCATGGCTTCATTCATGGCTTCATTCCCAGCTTTGCACATTTGAATCTTGGTCATAGTTGTTGTCTGAATTACACTTGAATGTTCTCTGTATGTCTGCATGAGGTTTTCGTTACAGTACTCCAGTTTTCATCAAAGATTTTAATAACTGGGTCTAAACTGGTCTTGTGCAGTGCCCCATGGTTGGTTCCTACCTTATTAGCTTTGCAGCCACACTAAATTAAATTAATATGAATTAATCATGTTACCACGAGATGCTGCCTTAAAACTGAATATACTGTACTGATGTTACCAATTGTTAGTACAGCATCAACCTTCAGAAAAGCTGCAACCTCTAAAGGTCAACTTTGGTCATCACATAAATTCAGGCTAAACTGTCAGTATAGTAGCAGAAATTTGAGCACAAGCAGTGAGTTCTGAGTCGGAACAGGGCATTGCAAGTCAAAGAAAATTTCCAATTTCATAACTAGTTAAGTATGAGGAGACAATATTGGGTTATTTACAGTAATCAGAAGTAGCAATAGTATAATCATGTTTACCAACTACTGTACATTGAAATTCTTACTTCATGTCCGAAAAACATACAATGTATTGCCAGGATTCTCGATTTAGAAGAGTTAGCTGGTGGATTAGCTTTGCACTGTCAGATAATAGGAATCCAGTATGGTATGCTTTATTACTATAGCATGTAACACATCTGTACAGTTTTTGTTTTTTGCCTTGGGCAGCTTTAGTGAAAGAAAATATTAATCTATCCATCCTTCCATTCTGGAAACCAGTTCAGGGTCACAAAAGACGTATGTCTGTGTGCAGTATCTGAAACTGCAAGGTAAAGTTTCTATACAGTTGCTACAGTGCAACACTAAGACTCAGAGTCTGAGTTGTTAATACCAAAAATATATTTAGGGACTCTGCATCAGATCTGGAAAATTTTGCAAACAACAGAACTCATCAAAAAACATGTTAATGACTTTGGCACAAAATAACATGATAATAAAGATATTTGAAACTGTGGATCACCAGTGACATCAATAATTTAATGGAGACATGCAGCAATTACTTTTATGTATTTATAAAAATCCTCTAGGCTCATTTATACCAACAGCAATATGTCTGCATAATGTCTCACTGGCACTGTGACAGCCAAGTCAGAAGCTTTCTTTCTTTTTCATTTTCTTGCTTTTTAGTCATTCTGGTGTGTGTGTTCAGACCATAGTGTGTGTGTGTGTGTGTGTGTGTGTGTGTGTATTTATTTAAAGAGCTTCTGTAAAAAGCCAAATTTCCCCTTGGGGACAAACAAAGTTCTATCTATCTTAGTTATGGATCAGTACTTAAATTTTGTCTTCACTATCCATACCAGCTTTTGGACCTCAGTACTTACACCAAAATGTTTTGAAAGCAAATAACTGATACTGTAACTCCAAAACCCTTCATCTTACTTCAGCCTCCCTGATGTGCGGCACCACTGTGCTGCACTATAGTTCACTCACCACTTTTAAGCAATAAGCAATAAGGAGGGGCAGTGTAGGAGGTCATCTGTGAAATCCCGAACACGTTGAAGAAATGGACAGGAGGGGATTCTGCTGTGAAGTTCAGTTATGATCGTGTCGAAGCCTGTACTTTTGTTTCATGAAGACTATGAAATGGAAGTTTTTCAACAACTGCAATAGCAAATGTTGAGGGAAAGGGGGTTGTGCGGGGGATTGAGAGGAAAGGTGATGTTTACTACAGGTACCGAAAATCTGGAAATGCTGGTACTGCATTGCTTTAAAATTTCTTTTTCTGGTATTTTGCCAGTACTGGTGTATCTATCTAAAATCGAATCAGGTCTCGGGATATTATTGGTCTTCAAGATTTCAAGGGCTTGAAGCAAACCTGACTATTCTATTATAAAATTTGAGGGGGGCAATCCATGTGTTTCTTCTTTTACAAAGACTTGCGTGAAATATGTATTTAGTTCATTTGCTATTTCCAACTTACTTTCAATGATTTCTCCTTGTGTATCAATGAGGTTTCTTGAATACTCTTTTTCACTTTACTGGCAATTTTGTTTTTTCAGTTTCTTTTTTGATCTTTCCAATACTTCTTTGATCTCTGATTGTAGTGTCTGGTATTACTCTGAGTTGGAATTATATGGCTGTAAAGTTTTTCACACAATGATCTTTTCAGTTTTACATTTTTTAAAGAGGTGCTTATTTTTTAATAACTTTTGCTTTTTTATTCTGTCTTTATTATTTGAAAAGATGAGATCTAGAAAAGTATCACTGCATACTAGGCTTGAAACAAACTGCATGCGGAAACAGTCATTTGCTATTAGCACCATTTTGGTTTGCTCTTTTGAATTTGTGCAGTTAACATCCCTCATGACTACTACATCCTCTTTACTGCACATATGTCTTATTTGATTAAGTAAGACACTATTGTTCAAAAAAAATATATAAGAATTTGATGGCTGATAGCACATGCCAGTCATCAAATCTCTAGTCTTCCGTCAAACTAGCCAAACCCACAGTGATTCTGAACTGTACTCTTCCTTTTACGTGATTTTGTGGGCTTGAATATTATTATCAGCATATAGTACCACAATATAAAAATGCATTCAGGTAATGATCAGCAGAAATGTACTCAGGCCACAGTTACCCTTAGCTATACTAATGTCAAATATTTTCTTTCCCAAAATACATTTTTGCTACAATTCATTTGAAGCATTTCTAGGAATACACTGTTTTTAATTTTCTCGTATATGAAGTATAGAGAAAGTATTGTAATCATCCAAAAATTCAACCTCGAGATTTTGATGAATCTTGACGTTTTAGACCTTCCTGAGTCCGATTTACTTTCTTGTAGGGACAGTATTGTAATTGTCCAAAAATTTGATTTTGAAATTTTGATAAATCTCGATGCTTTAGACATCCCTGAGTCTGAAAATACCATTTTTGAAACTATGTCTGTGTGTCTGTCTGTGAGAGTGTGTGTGTTTGTAAACACATTAACTTGAGTATGCTTTCACTTAGGTCAACCAAATTTTGCACACAAGTATTAGGTACAAAACATAGATTTATATCAACTTTTAAGCTATTTCCGCTAACTGGAAGTTGTACTCTTTTATTCATGCAGCTGCAGAGTCTGAGTTATTCAACTTTACTTTTATAATAATTGTTCCATATATTATTAATTTGATTTGTTGTTGATGGTTCTTTAATGTACATAATATAAAAATATAATCATTGTCTTGTGGTTTACTCCTCAAATATCCATCCCTATATCTGAGTATACGAGAAAGTCTAGGGGAGACCACTCCCGATTTTTTAATGCCTGTTTTTGTTTATTTTTTTGTTTCCTATTGTACTGTTTACATTCGCAACTTCTAGTTCAATAGAATAAAACAAGCCTATCTATTTATCTACAGTGCTATTTTTAACATTACTGTAAATATACTTTACATGAGAAAATATTCTCAAACCCACTTAATCCATGGTTGTAAGGCACCAGCGTTTATACGGGCAGCACTGGACACAAATCAGGGAAGGGCCCTGAACAAAGTGCCAGTTCATCACATGGCTCACTCACACATCCAAACTCACACTCATACATCAGGTAAAATAACAAGCACAACTTTGGGTATGTAGGAAGAAGACTCATGAAGACTCAAATCAAGACCTCTGGATCCATGAAGCAGGAGCATTAAAAAAAACAAAAGTTATAGTGCTGTTCAAAGCATCTCTAACACATACAGGATGTAGTTATTAAAAAGTTTATTGGTGAGATGCAATAAATGAACAGTCTTAACTACTGTTGATGCTCTGTCTGTGAAATTCTCTCTCTGAACATTCTGCATTATTTATGCATTCTGTGAACTCCCTGGATAATTTGGCATTTATTATTGAGAAATGTTATAATCATTTTTTAAATTACACATTTTTGATGGATGAATATTTTTGACCAAATTTTATCTTTATTTTACCTTAAAGTAAGTCTTATTTTATATTAGAGAAGAGTTGTTTGATTGGATGTATAACTGAAAATCATTAGCATCTACTGTAAGTAGTGTAGCAAAGAGTGTTACCTTCAAGCCACACTTGAACTCTGGTTTATACCCCACCTAAATTGTCTAACATATAGAATGTGCATATTTGATCTAATGTGGGTGTGAGTGTTTTCTACCAACTTTGGGTTAATTTCACAGTTAAACAGTTTAAAAAAAGTTGGACGGTCAACAGAAAATTGCCTTGGAGTGAGTGCCCCTGATGATGGACTGGCTTCAGGCTCCAACTTCCTCAGATCATGTACTGGATAAACAGGAATCAGAGTATAAATGAATAAGAAGAAATGCTGTATTTACTGATAAAGGCTTAAACTGCTAAATCCTTAATATATATGAAGTCATCAAAGCTGTGAATTTGTTTGTTATAAATGTGTTTTAATTCTCTGTATCTTTGTTATTATTCCCTTGATTCAATACAAATTTCTTTTGGGAAATGTGTGTTTCCCTTCGTTCTGAACTGCACAGATTTCAGTTTCACTTTCATTTTGCAGATTTGTTTCATTCTGGAACCTATGTTTTTTTTTTATACCAGTAATGGTGCACTGCACAAAAATATGCAGTTATTACACTTGACTTGAGCATTCATAGTTTTCATGCTGTTTCTCTGTACGTTTAGCATTCGTTTGCTCATAGGTTGATGCACCTTCTGCTTCCTGAGCAGCTCTTCTTTTCTCCACCCTTGCAGCCCGCTTCTTCTCTTCTTTCATCAGCATCTTTTCACGTTAAAACTGATTAAGTCAGTGTTTGTAATGCAATTACTTAGTACGTTTTCCTTAAGTTTTCACTTAAGCTGGCACTTAAGTCTTCAATCTGCATCAAGAATGATTTAAGATATGAAGAGGTAGAGGAAGTGATGGGAAAGGTGATAGGGAATGAGAATGGCACCTGTACGCATGCACCGCATGGCTGCCTTGCTGGCCACTGCCGAGTGTTGATTCTACAATAAAATAAAATAAAAATAAAAAAAGGAATATCCTTGGAGGTCAATCATCACCCCGAAAGTGGAGAGTAGACGTCACATAGTACAGTATATGTGTACCAAATTTCAGGTCAATAGGTCAAGTGGTTTACAAGCTACAGGTGATTTAAAATCCTAGGCAGACAAATGGACAGCCACGGTAGCATATTATATAAGACGATTTTTGTTTTACCACAATGCCATCTTATTTTGTAGTGGGTACCAACATTTTGTGCTTCTGTTCCTGATAACAAGTGGCTGTCATCAAGGACGTACCCCTGGCAGTCACATTGCATGACGTCAACAGCACAACAATAATTAAGCAGGTGTTGTGAGGTTTGGAGATTCAATACAAAAAGCTTTTACAAGTGTTTTCTTTAAACCGTTGGTATTTACACCTTTTTGCTTTCATTCTTTCATTCTAAGACTTTAATTCTATGTTCATATATTGGGCTTGTTGCACATTAGTTTTGACTTTCTGGTTACGACTCACAGTAGTATCGATGTTAAGATTAATCCTCTGATCCTTTTTATCTCTTTTGCCCTTACGACGGTAAATCTGATGAATATCCAACAAACATAGACAAACAAAATGACGATGGATTTTCTTCAGGGATATTGTTAACTGGAGCGTTTGTGCTGTTGCTCTCTGTTATCAACTGACGATATCTCAACCTTTTTATTGACAGGAATTAATATTAGAATTGTTCTGCTTGATTTAACCAGTGTGATTGATTTCAGTTTTAGTATTTGTTTACTGTGATATATGTGTTTCTGAATACAAATGTTGTAGGATTTTGTCCTTTGCTGTTTTTATATTATAGTTAGAAATGACTGTAAGCTATTTGAACCAGTAGTAAATGTTAAGATCTACTCAAAAATAAATTCAATTGTGTTTACTTGAACTGTCATGTGATGTCACACCACTGCCATGTTATAAAAACCTCAGAAATATGGAACACAACTGTCTTTGTTCTTTTATTAACTGCTATAGACAGTTTTTGCTCACTATTTATTTTGTGTATTCTGAGTATTCTGAGCATTAGTAATTTTTTGGGTGCTCTTAGTAATTATTGAGGTGGGCAGTGTTGTTTTTACTTATTACTCATTTCCCTATTTCATAATTGTGCTTTCTTTAAAAGCTACTTATATAAAGTGCATGGGCCTTTGTTGGGGCCTTGCCAGTAGCTTCCTTTTTTCAGTGTAATACAATAATCTGATTTTTAGGAAATCTTAGAAAACCCAGTGACTTATCAGCACATATCTTACACTTCAGAAATTGCTTTTTTGTGTGGCAACAGAGTAACAAAAATGGATGCAGAAATCTTTGTTACCCACTCCTTTTGTGGTACACCACTATCAGTATATCACAAGTACTACACTGCATAAGTCCTTGTATAAAACATATAATTCATGTTTTGGTGGCTAACCTAAATCTTTTAGTGAAATCCATCTTTAGTGGTACATGTTTACTAGCACATATAAGTAAGAATTTCACTGAACTCTGTACATGTGACAATATTGATCCTATGAACATATAAATATTTAGAGAGTTTCAATTGCTTTGAAACAGAAATTTTCAATTAGCTTTTGATCAAATTTCAGCAAAAGATTAACTCTTCATGTAGATCAGTGTAGCCTGCAGATCTGTAAAAAGTAGCTTGTAAAGATGTGTTTTACTGCAGATGGATCTGTAGTACAGTAAATCAGAAAAGTATTAAAGAACTTTCCTTTAATAGTGCTAATATTTATTTTTCTGTTAAGTGCATCAACACTTTTATGTATTAAACATGACTGGACAAAAATTAAATAACAAACACAAAGATTTTCTAATAACTTCTACAACAAAGCAACAAAACCACAGATTATATTGAAAATGAGCATTTTTGTCACAGGTATTTACATTATAATCATTTTCAGTAATATTTTACTTTACAATAAAGGATTCAGAAATGTATCCTTTATAAAACTCCTGATAATTTCTCGATGAGTACACGTACAAGAAAGCATAGTTTATGCCACATATCAGTTAGTATATTTTAATTATAGTTCCTGTCTTTTTATTTATTACTAAAGAAAAATATCAAACATGTGTTAAGCATTTATATATAGTTTTTAAAATTGTTTTGTATTTAAATAACATATAAACCTTTTAATCTATTTCTGCATTTCTTTATTCAATTAAATCAGGATATGACTTAAAAAATGATGTTGCATACAATCAAAATGAGATTATATTTGGTAATAAAAAAACTGGTCAATTAACATACCAAGGTAATTTCTTTTCTGTCTGGAAGTGTGACAATTGGCATACCAAGAAAATCAAAATGTTGTAACTAAAGTAATCAATAAGTATAGAAAGAATAAAAGAACAAAATAGTTTAAAGAGGGAGAGGGTAAATAATAATTGGGGGAATGGCCTCAAAACCTCTATTACCCCCACCACCTCCATATCCACCTCCCCCATTACTTCCTCCCTTACCTCCCACAGCTCCAAAACCTGCTCCACCTGCCCCACCTCCTCCATTACCTCCAGCCCCACTTCCACTACCGCCTGCACCACCACCAGCTCCTCCACCTCCTCCCCTACCTTCTATCCACCATCCACCCCCACCCCCTCTACCACCTCCAGGTCCACCTCCTCCTCCACCCCACCCTCTCCCATTACCTCCACCCCCACCTCCAGGTCCACCTCCTCCTCCACCCCACCCTCCCCCATTACCTCCACCCCCACCTCCAGGTCCACCTCCTCCTCCACCCCACCCTCCCCCATTACCTCCACCCCCACCTCCAGGTCCACCTCCTCCTCCACCCCACCCTCCCCCATTACCTCCACCCCCACCTCCTCTACCACCTCCAGGTCCACCTCCTCCTCCACCCCCCCCCCCCCCCATTACCTCCACCCCCACCCCCTCTACCACCTCCAGGTCCACCTCCTCCACCATTACCTCCACCCCCACCTCCAGGTCCACCTCCTCCTCCACCCCACCCTCCCCCATTACCTCCACCCCCACCTCCAGGTCCACCTCCTCCTCCACCCCACCCCCCCCCATTACCTCCCCCCCCACCTCCAGGTCCACCTCCTCCTCCACCCCACCCTCCCCCATTACCTCCACCACCACCTCCTCTACCACCTCCAGGTCCACCTCCTCCTCCACCCCACCCTCCCCCATTACCTCCACCCCCACCTCCAGGTCCACCTCCTCCTCCACCCCACCCTCCCCCATTACCTCCTCTACCACCTCCAGGTCCACCTCCTCCTCCACCCCACCCTCCCCCATTACCTCCACCCCCACCCCCTCTACCACTTCCAGGTCCACCTCCTCCACCATTACCTCCACCCCCACCTCCAGGTCCACCTCCTCCTCCACCCCACCCTCCCCCATTACCTCCACCCCCACCTCCCCCATTACCTCCACCCCCACCTCCTCTACCACCTCCAGGTCCACCACCTCCTCCACCCCACCCTCCCCCATTACCTCCACCCCCACCTCCTCTACCACCTCCAGCTCCACCACCTCCTCCTCCCCACCCCCCTCCATTTCCTCCACTTCCACCTGCACCACCTCCAGCTGCACCACCTCCTCCATTACCTCTTCCCCCTCCACCACCACCAGCACCTCCACCCCCAAAACCATAAAAGGCAGCCATTCCACCAGCACCATTAGCACCTGACCCAGACAAGCCAACCACAGGAGGTGGAACGATGATTAAAGTTCCAGAATCAGGAGGGCCAGGATCAGCAGGTGGAGGAATTATAATTATAGGTGGGGGTGCTGGGGCCGGCCCTGGAATAGGACTAGGAGCTGGAGAAGGAGGTGGAACTGGAGCAGGCCCTGGCACTGGATAAGGAAAGGGTATTGGAATAGTAGGTGGAGGACCTGGTGCAGGACTTGGTGCTAGACTGGGTGCAGAACCTGGTACAGAACCTGATACAGAACCTGCTGGTGCTGCTCCAGAATCAGTTATTATGATAATAGGAGGCAAAGCTGGTGGTTGTGGTGGTGGAATGGGTGGAGGGGGGATAACAATTGGTGGGAGACGAGGAGGTTGTGGGACAGGTAAAGGCCGTATAAAAACAGGAGGGGGTGGAGCAGGTGGTACGGGACGAGGTGGAGGAACAAGAGGAGGAAGAACAACTGGTGGCATTGGAGCGATGAGTCTTCGTCTTATAACTGGATATGGAACTGGATATGGAATTCTTCTGTATAAAGGCTGTATTATACGTTGAGCTCCAAACCCTCCAAAACCCTGTTGAAAAAAAAAGATAAAATGTATATGCTTCAATTGCATTAACCATATGTTTTATGTATGAAGTATTTAATAATTGCACATGGTTTGTAGTGAGTGCCACATGTACTATTGGCCTTTTGTTAGTATGTCCTCTTCTTAAATGTATACCTGGGAAAATGGGTTGATGGGGGTTTGCCTCATATTGGGGAATTGCACTTTTAAAGAGGAGACACTGTGCTGACAGGACAGTTGGCCTAAAGGGGATTTAACTTGGAAAGGTATGTGGAGAGGGACATCTGGAGGTGACGCAAGGAGCAACAGGGTTCTAGCACAGGAAATTTGCAAACAAGAACCATCTGATGGAAGTTGGATTTTTTTTGTCTAGAGTTACAAGCGAGATGTGCCTCAGAAGACAAACTTTTTGTTTGTATTTGTTCTGGTGCATCCAAATGCATTTCTGGTACAACAGAACATTACTATTATTGGTGTCAGTTAGCTGTGTATTCGGTCTTGCTTCCATCTTCCATCACCATCTTGCAACCTTAAGGAAAGTAAAACCAGACTGTGGAATTTTTGGGGAAACTGGTTTCCTCTGGCAATTACATCTTGCACCCTAATTTGTTAATTTATGACTTTGTTCTGGCAAAGAATTTGTTGTTTGGGGGTGGGGTGGGGGAATGTAAGTTAGAAAGTATTTGTCTTGTCTGTAAATATTTAAATACACATTTTCTTTTCTTCATTGCTGCTCACTGAGTGCTGGTCTGGGATTTGTGGTGAGTGGGTTAAACAATGACAAGTGTTGGCCATTGAACCCTGAAAAGATTTATAAAATATTGCTACTATTACGATAAAAGTATTCTTATTGTGCAGCTGCACTAGGATCAGTTGGCCTCCCAGTGTAGTGGAAATCCCGAGTGTCACTAGGAGTGCAGTAAATTTATTTTAATGTTGCAAGCTTGCTACACAAGCTAATTTGTTTTATTGCATCTTTTTTATTTGCTACTGTTGACACTATTACTTTGCTACTGTAAGTACTATTTTAACAGTGGAAAAACTGAGAATTTCATTTATGGAGTCTAGAGTGTGGCATAGTAATTAATTCTATCTTTTAACAGTCTATAACTATTATATTGTGTTTATAAAGAATTACTTATGAATACTTTGAAATCCATTCCGTTTTTTGTCCAGCTCTTCCAGGTATGCTAAAACCCCCACTTATGAAATACTGTTTGACTCATTTTGATGTCTAGTTATGCTAGACATTGACCTTTTGGGATTGCCACTTATTTTTGGCACTCTAGACTGAAAATCCTTAATTTTTAAGCAATTTTTGGATATTATTTTGTGAAAGAAATTACACCCTTATGATAAAATGTAAACCAATAGGTGTCTGCAGCAAAAATTATCAGAAAGACTTGAAGCTTTGTCTACCACATCAGTTGACCCCAGGGGTTCAACCCTTAATAGGGTACGAGGGATCAAAGTTACTCCTTTTCACAAAATGATCATATTATCTTTAAGAGTGCACATAAAATATGTATATTTTCTACTCTTGGTAAAATCCATTTTTTTTACGTTTTCTACAAGTGAAGGCTTAGTTCAAGAGTTGATGGAATATTTAATAATAACAATAATAATAGTTATATTTATTAAGTGCCTTTCACAAACCCAAGGTCGCTTTACATACAGAGTAAAAAAAAAGAAATTATACAGATAACAAAAGTTCGTAGAAAAGGAAAGTTTTCAGTTGCAATTTAAAAGTGCAGAAATAGGAGCAATCTCAAAGAGACTGAGGAAGAGAGTTCCAGAGTTGAGGGGCTATATCACTGAAGGACCTGCCACCCAAGGTGGAGAGTCTGGTGCGTGGGACAGTAAGGAGATTACTGCACGAGGACCTGAGAGAGCGACAAGGAGTGTAAGGAGCTAGTAGCTGAGTGAGGTAGAGGGGGGCAAGGTTATGTAGGACTTTGAAGGTGAGAAGCAGAATCTTGAATTTAATCCTTGATGGAACCAGTAACCAGTGAAGCTGGGAGAGAACAGGAGAGATGTGAGCAAAACGCTTTGTGTGGGTGAAGACTTTAGCTGCAGAGTTCTGAATATACTGTAGCTTCTGTATAAATTTTGCAGGGAGGCCAATGAAGAGGGAATTACAGTAATCAATACAAGACATTATGAAACAATGAACCAGAGTTTGAGCATCAGACAAGGACAGAAATGGACGGAGGCGGGCGATGTTACGGAGATGATAGAATGAAATTTTGGAAAGAGACCTAATATGTAACTCAAAGTTAAGTGATGAATCAAGCAAAACACCAAGATTTCTGACAACAGGAGCAGGTTTGACAAGTGTACCATCAACAGAAATAGAGAAATTGAATGCCTTAGAAAGTTGGGATTTTGGACCTACCAGTAACACTTCAGTTTTATTGGCATTAAGTTTGAGAAAGTTATTTTCCATCCATAGCTTAAGATCAGTGATGCATTCCGTGAGTGTGCTGGGAGGTGAATCTGTAGGGGAGTCTGTACTAAGATATAACTGTATATCGTCTGCATAACAGTGGAAGTTAAGGCCATGTCTGCGAATAATAATTTGACCCAAAGGAAGGATATAAAGTAGAAAAAGTAATGGCCCAAGGTCTGAACCCTGAGGGACACCATGCGACACAGGAGAGGTGGAGGACTTATATAGGCAGAGTGTGTCAAACTGTTGCCTATTAGAAAGATATGATGTGAGCCATTGAAGGGCTAAGCCAGAGATGCCTACAGCAGAGAGACGTGACAGGAGGATTTCATGGTTAACAGTGTCAAATGCTGCACTTAAGTCAAGAAGGAGGAGAATATTAAGGGAACCGCAATCTGCAGACCGGAGAAGATCATTGACTACACAGAGAAGAGCTGTCTCAGTGCTGTGGTGTGTACAAAAGCCAGACTGAAAAGGCTCATAGAGTGTATTATCTAGAAGAAAAGTATGGAGTTGTGTAGCAACCACGCGTTCCATCACCTTAGAGATAGGCCTGTAATTGGAGAGAGAAGAAGGATCCAGATCAGGTTTTTTAAGGATTGGGGTAACTGCAGCAGTTTTGAGGGCATATAATATATAATATTTAATCTAAAGCCTAATAAATGTGATATAATACAGCAGAAATTCACACATGATAAGATGTTTGCATGATCTGTCTCCAGTGAGAACTGTCTACTTATTCCAGTTATTATTCTCCTGGTGGTAAAATAGTATTAGGAACAGTAAAACAGTAAACATCAGTAATTACAACAGTCAAATTAATAAATCACTGTATATATTTAGATTTGCGAATATAAACATAATTATGATCATTTTCATGGTTGGTTTATCCGATTCCACGGTCCAATAATCTGCAATAAATGTCGATCTACAAGACCTATTTCTTCTTCTACCGGATTATATGGAGCTGAAGCCTATCCAATTATATAAAAAAAATATCAAATTCATATTCCTGGAGCTACTGCAGTACTGCAGCTCTTAGCCCACCACAGTGTGCATTTTCTGAACTTATAGTTTCCACTGTTGGGTTGCATGAATCAAAATTTGGTATCTTGAGCTATAAACTCGAAATATTAACTAGTGAACTAGAATACGCAATATTTAACTTTGTATAATTTGGCAGCTAATGCTAGATGTTAGAAAGAATTCTTGTATATGTCTTGACGTAAACAACCCGCAGAGCAGTTTTGTATGAGTACTTAAAAGGAATTAATAAACAAACAGCATGAGAACGTGTTTAGAACCATCACAGGGATTAATTTATTGCAAGCTCTATAGAATAGTGAATATTCCTAGATATTGTATCTTAGTCATACATGTATAATAATGGGTATAATCAGAATATAAGTTTAATGTCACTGTGCTCTGTGCAAATATTATAAATCTGCTTCTTCTCACATGTACAGCTAAAGGCCAGATTTAGCACACAGTAGCTCATCATTGGGCGGCACGGTGGCGCAGTGGGTAGCGCTGCTGCCTCGCAGTTGGGTGATCTGGGGACCTGGGTTCACTTCCCGGGTCCTCCCTGCGTGGAGTTTGCATGTACTCCCCGTGTCTGCGTGGGTTTCCTCCGGGCGCTCCGGTTTCCTCCCACAGTCCAAAGACATGCAGGTTAGGTGGATTGGCAATTCTAAATTGGCCCTAGTGTGTGCTTGGTGTGTGGGTGTGTTTGTGTGTGTCCTGCGGTGGGTTGGCACCCTGCCCGGGATTGGTTCCTGCCTTGTGCCCTGTGTTGGCTGGGATTGGCTCCAGCAGACCCCCGTGACCCTGTATTCGGATTCAGCGGGTTGGAAAATGGATGGATGGATGGATAGCTCATCATTTAGAACTGCTAGGCA
The DNA here is from genome assembly GCF_900747795.2 of Erpetoichthys calabaricus. NCBI lineage: Eukaryota > Metazoa > Chordata > Cladistia > Polypteriformes > Polypteridae > Erpetoichthys > Erpetoichthys calabaricus. Next base: position 180,928,821 of record NC_041398.2, read on the forward strand.
AGCATTAGAAGACATGAAAGGGACAACTACAAAAATGAGCATTGTACTATTTCTGTGTGACAGAGTCAGCATGATATTGGATCCTCTCTTTGCCTTGTTTGGAATGGCATGATTTACCTAAGTAAGGGCCTACACATGGAGAAAAAGTATAAAACCTTGGAACATTGCCCAGCACACCTTTGAAGCCGACGAATGAATGGGAGATCCTGAAAATCCTTCCAGTGCAGCGACGAAAATAGCAAACTGTATACATCGAGATCCCACTTCAATAATAGTCTTGCTATGGCTTTCTTGTCTGTTATGCTGCGTAAATCGTCATTAAAGAAAGCTAAGTTATCTTCGCTTATGTGATTTCTTACCGCCATATCACTATGGGAGGGATATCACCTTATTATAATATATCTATTTAGGTTCAGGTTACTTAAAACGGCGCAATTAAAAAGAACTTATTCCAAACAGGGAGCTATCGCCCCCTATCGGAAAACAATGGGCACAAGTTTTTTCCCTACCATTATAGCTGGAGGCAAGGAATAGAAAGATGGCCATTTATGGTAGGTTAGCCTGAATATGACTTTTTATTCCCAAGGATGCTGCATGCCTAGTGGTTTATTTTCTATATTCCTCTAATTCACTGCAAGCTTTATAGTTCATCTGTTAGTGAATTGTTTTTTCTTTATTGGTTACAATTTGCTTATATCTTCTACTTTTACTGTATGTTTGCTAATTTTCACTTTTGAGAGGAGTCAATTTGGATCTTTAAAACAGATATTTGTGTTATGTGTATGCTAATGTTAGATAGTTTTGCATTCTTACTAACATGTTAATTATGTTTTGGACACTGGTTTTCATGCTTACTAATTTAATTCTCTAGGAGCAGTTATTTTTTGATCACAACATAAGTACAAATAGACTTTTTAAGTTTAAGTCTAAGGGCTTGTTTATACTTTACACTCAGAACATGTACGTGCAAGCATTATGGCTGCCACATGTTTCCAGCGTTCATTTATTTGATGCGTCCTCTGAGCACGTCCTCAGAAATTAATGTGACGCATGTGCGAGTTGAGTATCAGCAAAAAGTCGGGGGCCGCAGTGTGATAAAAGTTGGAATGTGACATCAGAGTCTCTGTTTACTATCTACATGTGACAGAAAGTCGCTATGCTGATCCTACGGGATCGATGTGCGCTCTTCGATGTTTCAGAATCAGAATATCTTTATTGGCATTGTAACAAATACAACGAAATTAAGTGCAGTCCCTGTGGTGTCAAAATATAAATAAAATATAATTAAAAAAAGGATAAAGAATAAGAAGAAATAAGGTAGAACACAAACATTCAACATAAGACCTTAATTGCACATGAATACTATTGCACAAGATGTCATCTATTGCACTGCTGCATTGGAGGTGATTAGGTGGCATTCAGTGTTCTAATAGCAACAGGGTAGAAACTGTTATATTTGACGAATGGTTCGATGTGGTGAAGCAAAATGCAGACATACAGATGCATTTGTGGTGCTATTTATCTATCTATCTATCTATTATATTTAAGCATTGCATATTCCCCATCATAATGACACAATACATTTTATAAGTCTCACATGCCATCTTTTGTGCCGTCTTTGTTTTTTGCAACTTCACAACAGCAACAGAATGTACAGCCACAGAGACATGGTGAAAAGGTGTATTTTGTAGTTAAAGTGGAAATTTCGGCTTTAATCTCGAAATGTCCACTTTTACCTCATACTTTACTTTATCATTAAAGCAGACCGTCGTAAACATCATCCCAGTTTTTAATCGCTATGAGCTTCTGGGACTTCCTCCTGACCTGACAGCAGCGACAAGCAGCAATAGATCACCACACAGAACACATTAAATGTATGATATTCCAACTCTCTGCAAATTTAGAATCTTTAGACTTATACTTGATATCACTTTCATGATGAAATGCATTAAAGTATGTATGTTACATTTTACAGATAAATCGTTAATTTCATTTAAATAATGAATACTGTTAATAATTACACACATGGGGGTGACACGGTGGCGGAGCGGTAGCACTGCTGTCTCGCAGGGAGTCATGTCGCTTGTATTCCCTGCTTGGAGTTTACATGTTTTCCTGCTGGGTCTCCACAGTGTGCTCCAGTTTTCTTCCATGGATATGTAGGTTTGGTGACACTAAAATTATGCTAGTGTATGTGAGTGCTTGTATTCACCGTGTGATGATCTGATGCCCTGTCTATGGATTGTTTCTGCCTTGTGCCCAATGCTAGCTGGAATGGGCAGATCCCTGGATTGATGGATTTAATCATTAAACATCCTTTTCAGAGATATTGCAGCAAGGTGTCATAGGAATTTAATGGGTGTTCCAGGCAATTCACAACACAGTGAAGCCGAACCAGTTCCCACCGTGATAATATCTCACACTACCACCTGGTGGATTCTTCCAGATTTAGGTAAAGTACAAGCGCAAGTATAAACAGTAAAATGCTTGCGTAGCAGGAGCGTCCGCTGCAGCATGCGTTGCATTGCGTGAAGTATAAACCCGAAGTTAGAATTTACTGTTTCATTTCATATCTATCACAGCAACAGTTACAACAAAAATGTATTAAATTATCCCAAAATGAATCACATATAAATAAAAAAAAACATTTTTGGTGAATGAATCAGATTGTCACATTACTTTTACAAAATAAGAGTGCTAAGCTCATACTTTAAAAAAGTGTACAAAATTCAGTAACTGACATATTCATCAACATCTGACAACACAGTGCTTCTGTACAAGAAGGGCCAGAGCAGACTGTTCTTCCTAAAGAGACCCATGTCTTCAATGTGTGCAGCAAACTGATGGAAATCGTTTATCAGTTTATAGTAGCCAGTGTGGTGTTCTAGACTGCTGTCAACTGGGGAAGCAACCTGAACTCAAAAGAAACACAAAACACAAGGCCTTAACAAACTTATCAGGGAAGCCTGCTCCATCACTGGGTAAACTCTGGACACAACGGATTGTCGTGGAAAACAGGATGATGGTAAAGTTGGATGACATCACGAAAAATCCCCCCTATCCTCTCCAGGAGGCACTCACCTGGAGCTCTTTTAGCCACAGGCTCATTTCATCAAGGAGTACTAACCAGCTGCTATCAGGCAATTCAATGCTTCCACCTGTTGAACTTGTTAATGCCATTTAAATTAATTTATTTATTTACTTATCGGTTGATTGATGGATTGATTTATTGATTGGCTGTATTATTTGTCCTGTGAGTCTGCATTGTTGTTTTTTATGTTTCTGCTGTTGTATGCATCTGATTTGTCCCATGCGATTAATAAAGTTAATCTACTCTAATCTAATTTAATCTAATCATTTTAACTTCTAAAACATAAAGATCTTTAGGTAATCATTACGAATTAATGAATTTAGTAGTTTGTATTATACTTTTATGCATAAAAGATTGCTGGTCTACTGTATCTTACATAAAAGTTAAATTACTATGAATAGAATTAAGAGTACCAACAGCGTTTAAGTATTGTTCAGAAAGAAGGCTATTCTATGTAGAAACACTGTTGTTAAATTCATGTGTTAAAGATTTTCTTTTTCTAGTATATCCTAAGGTACTGAAAGTAGACTGTTTTATACACATTAAGTCATTTCTTTGTTACCTATGAAACATTATGCAATGCGTTTAAAAAGAGTACGATATGGTTATGGTGTAACCTTTTCGACTATATTAAATATGTATATAATGTATAATTATAAAATATTTTTCTCTTTATAATTATTTATTTTTAGAAATCTTATGTTTAATAAAGATGTACTAACCTCATAGCTGTCTGAGCCAAGTGATCTTTCTTTTCTGTAATGTGCACCTTTGACCTAGCATAAAAAAGAAAACATGAAACTCATGTAAAACAGGAAAGAGTTAAATTTGAGATAGATAGATAGATAGATAGATAGATAGATAGATAGATAGATAGATAGATAGATAGATAGATAGATAGATAGATAGATTAAGCTTACTTACTGTAAATGAGTGTGTGAAGTATAATAAATTAAACAGAATAATCAAGAAAGTGAATTTAAAACATTTGCCTAAAAAGAAAAAAAGAAAAATTACAAATATGCTTACAATATTATAGCAAGAATGATATTAAAAGCACATGTATATACAACATTAATTATATTTAAATTTTCCTTATTTCTTTATTGTGTTTAAAGAGGACACTTACAGTTTTGAAACTCCATAGTGAGCGAAAAAAACATCACAGATCACTAACCCATTAAGAAATTCTAAGAATGCCTTTGATCATTGTTGCATATTGTCAAAGATTTCTAGTCTTGGCTTGCAACAGCAGTTTAAAAGCAGACCTAATTAATTATGAGCCAATCAGCTTTATTGACTTTCTTTCATGAAATTACAGGATCATTTCACTTTAAATACAAAATGCAGTGAATCATCTCAGTAAGTGTTCAAATCATACATCTAGCAAAAACCACTAATAAAAACAAATGTATTGAAAGAAACAATTCATATATTAAGTAAGTGGAAATAAGTATTTGCATTGCTTTCTCTGTTATTCTTCTTCTTATTAAAAAGCTTTAATACCTTTATTTCATTGGAAGAAATGTAATGTTTTAAAAACATATAGTTAATTTAACAAGAAAAATGTGTACATTTTGAGTGTCCATATGCACAATAATTGCCTGTATGCAAATTGATTGTTGTACAAAATGTGAGAATGAAAACTGACCAGATATTGTTGTGTCACACTGAGACAGCTCACCAATTCTGCCTAGTCTGCTTTGCCAGTTGTAATGTCGTAATTGCAGAAAACAATGAAATGGTTGTAGTTCATACTGTCTAAAGTATAATTCTTAATTACATTTTTCTGGTTATTTGATGAAATAAATAAATACTGTCACACACATGTGGTAATTCCACGGCAGGCCAGTGGGTGGTGGGGTGCACTAAACCATCTCCTGTTATCTCTGAAACCAGCTGCGGGAAAACCTGTTTGACTCAACGTTGATGGTGTCACTTCTGGTTCTGGCACCTAGGAAGGTGACACTTCCGGTTTCGATGCCTAGGATGACATCACATCCAGTTCTGAGGCCTCAACTGACATCAGAAGAAGGTCACTTCCGGTTAATCTATGTCACTTCCGGTCTGACTACTTAAAACCGCCATCTTTGCAAACCCTCATCAATTCATGTCTGGACTACAACAGAGACACTTCTGTCAAAAACCAAACCCATTGCAGCCAGGGATAAGATACGGGTAGCTGCCCCTAAAACCTTTTTAAGTGTGTCGAGTCTGATCATTTCACAATACATAAATGAAGTATTTTCTTTTTGTAAATATGATATTATTAAAACATGACAGGAATTACCAAAACAGCTATTAAACGTTGGTATCGATGTCTCACACATGTTTTGAAGCTGTTTTGCCGAAGTAACAATTGTAGGAGTTAATGGGTACCTTAGACATTTCAGAAAAGTCATTTAGCTTCTATGCCAAATTAACTTTCTATCTTCCTAGCAGCTGTTAACAGGAGGTTTTATATATGATTACTTTATAAATGTATTTTTACAATTTGAGCAAATGAAGCACAAAATCTAAAATTAAACAATGCTTCTATTTAAAATGTGTGTGGCTAACTACAAATAAATATATTGTGTTCACCTGCAGACAGAAGACACATGACAGGCTGTTTGCTGGTAAGTCCAACTTGTTGCAGAAGTTTTTCACTAAAGGGCATCCTTACCAATTTCCACTGTTTGGTTACGAAAACACCACCAAAATAATACATTTTCAAATCACCTCCAACCTGTCTGTCTTACTTCTTCTTCCTGCACTAAGAATATCAACTTGCATTCAATTCCATTACCACACAGTTTTTTGTGGTTGAGCAGCTCATCTGCCTCCTCCTTAGCTTCTTGCTCCTGGCAGAGCACAAATTCATGATGATATGCTGGCAGCAGTCTTCGCTGAGATGGTCTGACTGTAGTGCAGGATAACCAACAACTGTTTGCGGGGTAATCACAGCTCAGCTTCAGGGAACTTAGAAAACCATATTCCATATCAGTGGGCTCTGGCAAATTAACAGCGCTTCCGCTATAAGAGACTAGCCAGCCATGGTGTAGATATTAGACACAATGGCTGTGGGTTGTCAGTTGGACCCAATGTACCACCTCACCTATTCATTCTAGCACATGACCAACTCATGGACTCCCATGAGTGTCCGGCAGCATCCATTCTTTCTTCCATAGTGTAGTGTAGTCACTGCAACAGGAACATACCAGTTTTCTTGAGTATTACATGGGGATTCCTTGAGAAGAGCATGAAACATGTCCCAGGACGTCCACAGCCACTTTCTTAATGGGAACCCTAACTTGATACGGCTGTAAGGGTGCAGTAGCCTGATCTAATGGTTATTTATTGGCAGTATAGGTATCACATCGCCTTCATGAGTCCTTCTCATTTCTCCTGCTCTGGTCCCAGTAGAAAGCTTGGTGCACCCAGTTAAGGGATTTCATAACCACAAAGTGACTAGGTCCTAAAGTGACTAGGGGGAGCCTGCATTTTATGCACCACTTCCTTGCTAAGCACATGAGGTACCACTAATTGCTATCTTCCTTCTCTGGTTGCTAGGTTCTTCTACTGTTGCTTTAAGGACCTTCTGAACAGTTGAGACCATATGCCCTTCATGACAGTGAACTCAGGTGAGACCTATCCCCAGTTATGGCATTTTTTATTGTGTTTTCAGAAAACCTGTGGCCTGTGCCTGCAATATGAAAGGTATCAACCATTCTGAGAGGTTCTTTTCTTAATGGGGATAGGAAGAAATGTCAAAACCAGCTAACTATCTGCAATCTGTAACCTCTAACCTGTCACACTGTAACACTTCCCTCCAAGCCTGAAGTGTCTATTCGAAGTTGCATCAGAACACCAACAACTAATCAAGGTAAACCAAGCACTGTATGCCAGTTGTGCCTGCAAGAGAATCTTTTCCATAAGCCTTTTAAAAGTGACTGGTGCATTGTATGAGCCAAAGAGTGAAACCTTCAATGACCAGAACCTCTGCTCTGTAGTGAATGCAGTCTTTGCCCGAGTCTCAGGTGTCAAATCTACTTGCCTGTTACTACTCTTGAGATCCATACAATGAGAAGCAAGTGAATAAACAATCAAGACTAAAGATTCATCAGTTAGTGGCAAGGGATATGAGCCTTTGGTGGTAACCACATTAAGCCTTCGATAATCTACATAAAAGTGGCAACTGTGATTCTTTTTTGGCATATGAACTGGTATGTCTCAGCCTGGGTTTATGTTTATTTTCTTTTTTTTTTTTCTGCAATTTTTGCATTATTATTTTTCATACTTTCATGTAATTCCTATCGGGTTTATTTATGATTTAAACTTTATGTACTGTTCTTATGCTCCTTGAATTTTACAGGTAGAACCTCAAGAAGCAGGGCCACCCTGAAATCACTGCTGCTGGGTTTTCCTCTTCTGGCTTTAAAAAGACTACCAGAAATAGAAGACCCAGTAGTGGAGCATTGAGTTAGTATTGGACTTTGTGAGTGTTGCTTTTCTTGTTTATTCTAGTTTATTAGATTCTTCTTGCCTTTTGTTGGATTTGTTTTATAATTTCACCATGTTTCTGACTCCATATCACAACAAGCACAACTGGAGAAACTCAGGAAGACTCAGATGGTTCAATTATTCCAGCGTCCTGCATCTCATGCAGGATGTTGTCAAACTGCTTTTTGCCTAGCCGGTTGGGATATGATGGGTATTCTGGGATCTCAATAGGAAGCTAAATCAGGTGGGTCTGATGATTTGGCAAAGAAGTCTTGAAACTCTTTTCAAAAACCTCAAAAATGTTTCTCAAAATGGAGGACTCTGTCTCAAATTGGTTCCGGTCAGTAGCTTGGTATGGGAGTGTTGCTGTTGAACTGTTTGGGCAACAGCACACTGGGAACAGTGTTATAAACCAGTAATGGAAGAGCAGATCCATCAACAAAATTCAAAGTCTACCTTTGCAGGTCAATGCAAGCACCCACCGGCAAAGAAAGTCAAAACCTACTGTAGCATGGGTTCTTAATATGTGCCATCTATACAACCAAAGACTCCCCAAAATGGGAGTAATTACACCAATGGATGTAATTAATCCTCCATTGGTCACCTTCTACTGCATCCCATCTCTCAGTACGTCAGGCCAAACTATTGTGGCAAAGGTGCCCATGTCAAGCAGGGCCTCACAAATGCATCCCACAAACCCATACATGGATGTGGCATTGATGCCCTTGCGAAGTCAGCCATTGGGCACCTGAATTTCACTGAGCATCTTCCTTGTTAGGCTGGTTGAGGATCTGGTGCCGCCCTGCCTACACCAACATTGGCATACTCTCCTCTTTTTTCTATCAGAGCAAAAGTGCTGGATGTGGCTTAGAAGTCCACAGTACCAGTAGGTGGCTAATCTTCCCAGCTGTGTTTATGATGCTATTGCAAAGACCCCACAGTCTGAATTTAACAGCTTAAAAATCAAACACTTCCATTCTTCATTTCTAGCTGCCCTTCATGACGGGTATTCTTCCAGCAGCACTTGCTCTGTCTCCTGTATTTCTTGTAAAGCCTCCTCCAAAGTCAATGGTCTGGAAAACCAATCTTGCTGCCCTAAAGCTGGGTTAGTGAAGCTCCTAGTAAAAGCCTCCTTAGCTAGACCTGTCTATCCAGATTGCACAGTTACATCAGCTGCAAAAGATTAGTAAACTTGCAATCCGTTACTCCAGCTGTTTCCATATTTCAGGGGTAGAATCTACTCAACCAAATGCTTACATCTTCCCTCAGATCTGTCCAGCATAATCCTGCCTGACTCCACACCAGCTGCTAAATACCAATATAAATACCTGTGGAGTAGAGACACATACTGTAGCAGTCCATTTGCTGGTAAATCCAATTAGTCACAGAAAATACCATCAAAATAATAAATGTTCAATTTGCATACAACTTTGAGTCATTGTTTATATTTATTTGTTTATTTGGAGAGTAGCTGTTTCATAAAATTTTAATTTACCAGACAAATAAAGTATAATCTAATCTAATCTAACCTGTATGCCACATACGTGTCTACCATCTTCCTGTTTTTTTCTGCACTAAGTATATCAACTTGCCTTCCATCTCCAGTAGTTCACACCATTATTCATGGCTTCCCTATTTATTAAGGTGCTTCTTTCAACCAGCTTGATATCCTCAATACTCAATGCTCTGGCTGTACCAGCTTTATATCTTCACCACAGATAGCGCACAGATATTTCCAAGAGAAATTTAAATTGGTAAGTCTGATATAGTGTAAGCCACCCTAATTTGGTTTGTTCATAAGATTAATTTCACAAAAATAGCTGTGTCAAATATTTAAAATATTAAAATGTGTACTTCAATTTAAATGCTGTGGCTTGCAGGGGGCACACAGGTCCCCAAACCCGACACAGACAAACAAGTTCAACACACATATTTCTTTATTTTTTCTCATGGGAAACGCTTTCCCTTGTTTACCACCTGCTGTGCACAGTTCACAAGCACACATAGGCACAATACATAGCAGACAACACTTTCTTTTCTTCTTTCTTTTCTTTCATTCTGCCTCCACTCCTCCCAGCAAGCTTTGTCTCCCTTCTTCCCGACTCTGGCTCCTGGATCAGTGGCAGTGGGCTCCTATTATCCTGCACCCAGGAGTGTTAGCTTGATCCATACGCACTTCCGGGTGAGGCGGAAGCCCGACAAAGAAGGGTTCTGTAATCCCTGCAGCACCATCTGGCAGCACCCACAGAACCCAATAGGGCTGTGCGGAACTCCATTTCCCATGTTGCCATGCGGGAGTCTGAGGTGCCACTGCAGCTCAGGTAAGCTGCCATCTAGCATTCCGGGGGAGATAATGCCCTGTGCAAGTTCTCCCCCCCAGTCCTTCCATTACGTATAATATAATGTTTACAGTCTAAAAATTCACAGATGTAACACAAATTTTCATTTTTCACCCATATAGGGCTAGATCCCTAGTAAAGAATCAGATATCAAAAATAACTTTTGTAATCACTGACCTGGAAATAGTTGTGAAGCAAACCTGGACACAGACAGGCAGGACACCTTTTTGCTACACACAACACAGTTTATTTACAAACTGGGTGCATTTCAAAATTGCTCTCCACAGGACAATGCACAGGGCAAAACAACGACACCCATTCCCTTCTTGCCGCCAGTCCTTCTCCCACCACTCTTCCTCAGGCTTTATCCTCCTCCTTAAGAATCTTGCCAACGAATGGTGGAGACTGGCCTCTTTTTATAGGGCACCTGGAAGACCTCCGGGTGCCCAACAAGCTTCTTCCGGTCACACTTCTGGGAGTGGTGGAAGTGTGACCAAATAAGGGCCTGGAAAGGTCGATGTGCCCCCTTGGCGGTAGCCACAAGTTCCAACAGTTTCGGCCCAGGGGAGAAGCTGTCCTGAAAATACTCTCTCCCTAGGTCCTTCCACACTTGGGGCGTCCCGGCCAGGTAAGAGTTTCGGCTGTCCACCACATAGTCTAAAATGATATCCCACATGCCTATATTACCAATCCCAATTTTTTCAAAGTTTGGTGTAAATGAGTAATTTTGATATGCCCCCTCTCATACCTTTAGGGGGTGAAAGACTGGAATCAATTGATGTGGTATGCACGCTGGCAAGTCTTTCTGATCATTTTTGCTGAAGACACCTATTGGTTTGCTCTTTATCATAGGGGTGTAATTTTCTACTCAAAATATGGTCCACAAATGGCCTAAAAAAAGAGTTTATCTGGTATAGAGGGCAAAAAATAGGAGAGAACCCAAAAAAGATTTACATCTTGCATAAGTAGACATCATGATGAGTTGAATGTTAGATTATATATTAGAAGGTACAGGACAAAATAACTGAAGTGATTTAAAAGCATTCATAAGTTGTACTTATGAATAAAGAAGATGTAATAACTGCAAGATGATGCAAATTAGCAAAACCTCAATTTAAAAAGAGACACCACAGTGACCCGGTGTTAGTACTGTTCCAACTCTAAACTGGTCTCTGCATGGCATTAAGACGTTCTAACCATGACTGTGTTGTTTTCTGGGTACTTGCATTTTCTTCCCTCATCCAAAATATTTATGTGAAAGGGTAATTGTCTCCATTTCAACAGAACAGCCTAGGCATAGACGTTTAGTCTTTTCAGGGGTTTTTCCTGTCTTGTGCTTAAAAACAACTTGTATATGCTCTGCCCTCTTGATCCTGATTTTGATTAATTTAATTAGAAAATGGACAGTTCGATATTATTTAAAAGTCACAATATAACATTATACAGTAAAACCCATTAAATCCAAACCAAGGTCATGGGAATATACAGCTTATCCTGTCAACACAGGATTTAAGGCAGGAGTTTACCTTGAATGGCGCTTCATTGCATTGCAAGGCTCATTTATTTCCTTACAGGACCAATTAACACCAAAAACTAAACTTAAAAAAATGTTTTGGGCAGTGGAAAGCCTTTGGCAAGTCTTTTAAAATCAAAGTGTCTGGTCTATAAAGTAAGTCCAAAAATACACAAACTACTTTAAAAAACTCACACATCAAAGGAGAAAGGCAGGATTCACTTGATAAAATGAAAGCCACTGCAGCTCCCTCTGCTGATTATTTACAGTACATTTGTTTTTTTTCATATGCATACAAGGAAAGGTCATGTGCAAAAGATAAACCATCCAATGAGATTAAATATTAGTAAACTTTTACTAATAGCATATTTATTTTAAATTTTGAAGACTTGCAATAATAAATGTATAGATAATTACAATATAATGTTGACAAAGAGGTATAAAAAGAGGTATAAAAAAAGCTGTTTTTAATTCTGGTGTAGCAGGTTTTTGTGCTTCTGTAGTGCTAGAGAGGCAGCAAGAGAGAGAAACAAGTTAGAAAAGGTACCCTCTCAGTAATATCCAGATTGAGGGCTTGGGATCATGGGTCATTTTAAATTTGGCTTATTTACTTCATCAAAGAGAAAGATATTACATTTTTCTTTATTAAATATTTTGATAAGAATATTTAAAAGTAACACTGAGAATAGAACATAATTACACATATTAGTGGAATACATAAAATATGCCTTTATTTGCTATTTTACAAAATCATGTACTAAAAAACTAAGGCCAATTAGGCTCATGGTGGCTGAATTAGTTTCTACAGACTCCCTGTGTAAACTGAAGTGATGTCTGTTGATTGATGTACTATTATTAGTTGTCAATTCTAAAAGATCAGTTGCTAATTGTAGTTCAGATTTCTTAAACACAACATTTATTAAAGAAATGCCCAATGGAGAGTATGTGGGCCCAGTCTGCCCTCAGCCATTGGTTTCGAGAGGCTGTCCTCTCAAATATCAACAAGAAAGACTCTATGTCATCTGACTCTACTAAAGATACTAAAGGAGGTGGTGGAGGCCGTGCAGGCTTCGGTTTTACCGCTTCTGCTGACTCCAGCCGCGTCTTTGTCTCAGCGAGCTCGGTCTGAGTAGTCACCAGCTTGACTTCCACATTCTGGAGCTCCGTCATAAAGGAGCTCAATGCGGTGTTCAGGTCCTGTCCTTCTGACATTTTCCGGGTATTGGATCCTGCCAACTAGATAGATAGATAGATAGATACTTTATTAATCCCAATGGGAAATTCACATTCTTCAGCAGCAGCATACTGATACAATAAATAATATTAAATTAAAGAATGATAATAATACAGGTGAAAAAAACAGACAATAACTATGTATAATGTTAAATATTAACGTTTACCCCCCCTGGTGGAATTAAAGAGTCGCATAGTTTGGGGGAGGAACGATCTCCTCAATCTGTCTGTGGAGCAGGACAGTGACAGCAGTCTGTCGCTGAAGCTGCTCTTCTGTCTGGAGATGACATTATTTAATGGATGCAGTGGATTCTCCATAATTGATAGGAGCCTGCTGAGTGCCCTTCGCTCTGCCACAGATGTTAAACTGTCCAGCTCCATGCCAACAATAGAGCCTGCCTTCCTCACCAGTTTGTCCAGGCGTGAGGCGTCTTTCCTCTTAATGCTGCCTCCCCAGCACACCACTGCGTAGAAGAGGGCGCTCGCCACAACTGTTTGATAGAACATCTGCAGCATCTTATTGCAGATGTTGAAGGAAGCCAGCCTTCTAAGGTAGTATAACCGGCTTTGTCCTTTCTTGCACAGAGCATCAGTATTGGCAGTCCAGTCTAATTTATCATCCAGCTGCACTCCCATATATTTATAGGTCTGCACCATCTGCACACAGTCACCTTTGATGATCACTGGGTCTATGAGGGGTCTGGGCCTCCTAAAATCCACCACCAGCTCCTTGGTTTTGCTGGTGTGAAGAAAACACAGACACACAGATTAAAGGCTGGGGATTCCATTCCCATATACTGTAGACCACAGTAATAAGCACTTGAACAACAGTCAATTGTACCATTCAAAACTGACTGTTGTAAACTGACTGCTGTTCAAGTGCTTATTACTGTGGTCTACAGTAAACAGAGACGGAATCCCCAGCCCTTCATATATCTATTGTGGAATATGGCCGGCCAATACCCCCAAGCCACCAGGTGGAGCCCTGCCTGCAACATAGAGGTGCCCCAAGTTCCAGCAGGGCATCATGGACAGTGGAGTTTTTCATCACAGCCCTGCTGGATACCATGGGAACATCCAGGGGACACTGCAGGAAGGCCCAGAGACTTTTGTTTCACCTATAACCCAGAAGTGCGTCTTAGTCACGGCGAAAGAGTGAATGACACACTTCTGGGTTGAAGAAAAGGAGCTTTTATCTGACCTGGAAGTGTTCACGGTCACATGGACAGAGAGAGGCAAAACACTTTCGGGTCAAGGACTATAAAAGGACTATGGGAAATCCCAGACGTTGAGATGAGCTGGGTGGAAGGGTGGTAACACGTCTGGGAGTGGAGGATTGATTGATTATTGATTTATTATTGTGTTTATTTATGAGTATAGTGGAATGGAGTGTGCTTGGTGCACATAATTATTATAAAATAAAGTCATATTGGTCTTTTATCTGGTGTCTGACGTCTGGTCTGAGGGTTCAAGGGGTCGACAGTGCCTCTATCTTTCACAGTGGTGTAGTCTCGGCAGGATTCTCTGGCCGTCGGTTTGGCAGAGGACCTGAATTTAAAAAATTTTCTGTGGACAGAGAACCCCAAGAAGACAGCGTCAGGACACGCAGAGACAAATCGCCAAACTCAACAGGTAGGCTGCGCTGCATAATAGAAAGCCTCCATAAACATCGGTACGTGATGGGGAAGAAGTCTGGGAAGAAGAATGGGATTACCAAAAAGGAGCAGACCCTAGATGATGCCGCGCGTCTATGGACATTCCTGACGGGAAGTGAAGAAGACAGAGCAGTGATTGATGCCGAGAGGACCCAGGCGTTACAGCAGCAGGATGGCTGTCGGCCTTCGGACGTACAGGACAAACTCTATAAACTAAGAGGACGCAATCAGAGTCTGTATGTGCCACAAAAACGTCCGATTCGCCGGGACCTTATTTTAATTATTTTGCAGGAGCCTGTCTTCTCGATTCTGACGACGAGTCGGAGATATACTTCCCAACTAGGCAAGATGGCCGCGATGACGAGGAGTCTAGCCCATCTAGGAGTCTACAACTGGGGATCCTATTCGAGGAGAATAGTCACGTGGACTATCCCGGAGCAGGCTGGGAACACCTAAAGGACTACAATCGATCATAGGACCATGAGGGTCACCTTCCATTCACCGAAACTGGGCATGTGATCTCCCCAGACAGATTATGGGAAGGAGAAAGTCAACAACGATCCATAGGTGAGGTCGTCATTTCCCCGACGGAATCGAGTTGCCTGAAGGGGGAGGAAAGCGAAGCAGTGCTAGCCTTAGCTAAAGGTAGTGAGGGACGGGATATGACTGAACGGTGCACCGCTAAATTAGAAAAGGCAGATTGCAGTCGGCCAGTGGTGCCACCCCACCCCTCTAAAATGCGAGACTCCAATTCCCAAAAGCCTCCGCGAAACCCATCAGAGCACATGCTGACAGCGGACATGCTCATTGGCTCCCGGCCGGCAGGTAATGAGAATGAGGAAGTGAACCTACCTCTGGCCGAATTAAATGACTTTGTGGGACTGTGGGACCTGGAGAAGTTACTCAAGCCCGTAAATAGTTTCTTCCAGGGCTTGGCGGAGCTGAAGAAACAAGTGGAAGAGTTGGGAGCAACGGCCGAGGCGCCGCTGAAAAGACTAGTGGAATACCTACTGCGATTTGGTCGAGAGGCTCCCGTTATGATTGATGCGGTGGTACAGGTGAGTGTGACCGGTACCGTACAGCATACAGGGATGCAGTGTGATCCAGGCCCGCGTTTAATAAGTAGCGGGTGTCAAATCACTGCGTACCCTACAAGAGAGTGCGGAACGTTGACCGAGTGGTCGGGGGAAGGACTGATCAAACCGGAGCAGCTGGATGGTGCTGCCTCTCAGAGCGATTCGATCCTGAAGACCCCGACCCGTATTATAAATAAAGTAAAGAGTGTGCAAACAGCAAAAGGGCTCCCTTCCTCTAATAGAGATACCCAAACTGTGCACAAGCCCCAGAGTAAAAAGGAAATCCCAAAAATAAAACGGGGGTCTCCTGATAAAGTAGAGCTGAGAACTGAGAGCTCAACTGCGGCTGTGGAACCCTCCTCGGTGGACAAAGGGGCGGAGCGGAAGTTTCCTGACTGTTTCCAGTCTCGCAGAGGGAGACCAGTAGGAGAACGGCGGCTGTATTATGAATGCCGCTGACTGGGCCATGTATGGCGAAGTTGTCCTCGGAGGACAGGAGATCAGAGGTCCTTTTTATATAATATTCCTCCAAGGTTCTCCCGGGAGTTTTCTGGACGTCGCCAAGGCCCGACCAACACCTCCTCCTGGAGGAAGACCTCCTTCGCGGGGCTGGCCGTTCCGAATTATAATTCTTCACCGAGGGGGGAATATTGTGGAATATGGCCGGCCGTTCATCCTGGCCAATACCCCCAAGCCGCCAGGTGGATCCCTGCCTGCAACATAGAGGTGCCCTGAGTTCCAGCAGGGCATCATGGACAGTGGAGTTTTTCATCACAGCCCTGCTGGATATCATGGGAACCTCCAGGGGACGCTGCAGGAAGGCCCAGAGACTTTTGCTTCACCTATAACCCGGAAGTGCGTCTTAGTCACGGCGACAGAGCGAATGACACACTTCCGGGTTGAAGGAGCTTTTATCTGACCCGGAAGTGTTCAAAGTCACATAGACAGAGAGGCGAAAGACTTCTGGGTCAAGGACTATAAAAGGACTGTGGGAAATCCCAGACGTTGAGCTGAGCTGGGTGGAAGGGTGGCAACGCGTCTGGGAGTGGAGGATTGATTGATTATTGATTTATTATTGTGTTTATTGAGTATAGTGGAGTTTGCTTGGTGCACATAATTATTATAAAATAAAGTCATATTGGACTTTTATCTGGTGTCTGATGTCTGGTCTGAGGGTTCAAGGGGTCGACAGTGCCTCTATCTTTCTATTATAAAAAGAAATCCTGTCCTGGAAAGCAAAAGCAAGGCTACGATATGTGATCTTCTCGGATGACAGTTTAAAGACCCGCGAGACCAAAGTCACGCCTTACTTACAATCTATCAAATAGGACAATAGGCAGCAAAACATTCAGTCTTGTGAAGGATCTGAGCACACACAGATCCAGGGCTCTCAGCACATATAAAGCGTATAAGGACAGTACATTATAAATGAAATGTCGACATCTAAGCGAAGAAGAAAGCAGCGCGGAGAAAAGAGACTCAAATGCGTTGGAGTGAAAAAAGAGCAAAAAAGAATAATTGAGGTGAAAATTCAGAAAATAAGGAAAGTAATTATCAGCCCGGAACAAGTGGAATTGAAAAAAAAGCACGTTCAATCCGTCTCAGAATTAAAAGACAATGAATAAAAGACAAAGTAGAACTTCATAAAGATGTTTACAAACGTTGGTGCTAAACACATGCAGAACAAGTTAGAGACTATGAAACCAGTGAAATTAGAAAGGCTAAAAAAAAACAAAAAAAAAACATTGGTACTATACACATGTGGAGAAAGTTAAAGGATATGAAAGTAGGAAAATTAGAAAATATAAAAAAAGAAAGTAAAGATCACAGTAGCGCAAACAAACAAACTGCCTCATTTAACTATGCACCAGTCTAACTTTGGTTTTGCACAATAATTACTACACTATTGCACCTTAACACTTAATTCTACTTTATTCACATAATTTTACTTATTTATTATGTTCTACTATACTGTTATCTTTCAATCTATGACTTTTTGTTAATCTAACTGATATTCTTCTAACTTTGCACAGTTTTTGATAAGCGGATCAGGATGCATTTCACTGCGTGTTGTCCTGTATAACTATGCATGTGACAAATAAAGAATCTTGAGAATTTCAAAAACAGAGTTTACCGCACATGCATTTATTGGTTACTTTGTTAATGTATTGTATATATATTTATCTGTCTGCTTATTTAAAAAGCCAAATTTACCCCAGGAGTCAAAAATGTTCTGTCTAGCCCTTGTACAAAAACCTAGACAAAAACTGGGGTATGACCTTGGTAACCCCATGTACTTTTGGAACTGTAAGAGGAAAATAGCACGACTTTACAGACAGGAGTCCAATGCAGAACTCTACTTACTTTTTTACTTTGTAAAAAAAAAAAATCATTAACTGCTGATGATGTAGATCGTTTTGTCTGTGCTGAAATTCCAAACAGAGAAACTTATCCTGACCTCATTAAAAAGATTCAGCATATTGGGACTCGCAAGATTACAAATATTGTTTTTACAGAAGTTCTGAAATAAAAGTGAAACTAATGAAATAGCAACAATTCAAAGAAAAAAAAATCTTAAAAGTATGTATCCGGAAAACCAAACACGGGGATTGGCGAGCGAAGCGAGCAGGGGGCAAAGCCCCCTAGTGTATATATATATATATATATATATATATATATATATATATATATATATATATATATATATATATATATATATATAAATGCAAAGATGACACTATTTCTTATTTAGTTAAAAACCTGAAATTTCACAAGATGGTACATCTAGGTATATATATATATATATATATATATATATATATATATATATATATATATATATATATATATATATATATATATATAGTTATCTGCTAATAAAGGCCATCTTGATATTTCGACATTTAGGGGTAAATACCTCCACTACAATAGAAAATCTAAATACCCCAAAATGTCAAAAATGCCTTAATGGATATGATTGAAATTTGGTGACATTATAGAAAAAAAATTTAGCTGACAAGCTGACATGTTTGTTTTTTTTAAATTTGTTGATATTTGGCTTTAGTAATCCTCTAGAAGCTGGGACATTCTAATGCACGTGATTGACGTGCTGCTTTAGAGATTTCGTCACTGCTCACAAAGTTGAAGTAAGAGCAATGACAAAAATACCTTGTCATCAAAGGTAGCAACTTAAATGTTGTTTTTTTTTAATCAATTTAGAGGTATCAAAGTCATTGTCTCGCTGGATTACAGCATTTATCTTAGAGCTTTGTCTTATTGTTTTTGTGGATTATGTTTTGACACATTGCATTTGCAAAAGACACTTTTCTCCCCATTTATTTTAATCTGAACCATTTTCTGAGAAATGTGTTGCCAAAGCCAGTGCATGCAGTGTTGCCAAACCTTTAAAGAGCAATCTTCCTTCCTTTCTTTCTACGCCCACCTCAAAAAACCTTTAAAAAACCCAAATACCTGTTTCACTATTGCAAACTTGCACACAAAACATAATGTACCCTTAATGATGTTATATTAGACACTAGCAAAATACCCGCGCTTCGCAGCGGAGAAGAAGTGTGTTTAAAGAGGTTATGTAAACATATATATATATATATATATACATAAACATATATACATATATACATTTATATATACATATACACATCCACATATATAAACATATATCAACATATATATATACACATACATATACACACATACATACATACACACACACACACACATATATATATATATATATATATATATATATATATATATATATATATAGACACATACAGACACATATATAGACATATTTGTATATCTACATATATATACATATTTGTATATCTA
The DNA here is from genome assembly GCF_900747795.2 of Erpetoichthys calabaricus. Taxonomy (NCBI): domain Eukaryota; kingdom Metazoa; phylum Chordata; class Cladistia; order Polypteriformes; family Polypteridae; genus Erpetoichthys; species Erpetoichthys calabaricus. The sequence goes on from NC_041398.2 coordinate 180,948,062, forward strand.
CATATATATATATACACATATATACATATATATACATATACATATTTGTATATGTACATATATATACACATATATACATATACATATTTGTATATCTACATACATACACATATATCTATCTATGTATATTATATATATATATATATATATTATATATATAGCTGATTACCCAGTGGATTCGCTCACTGAGTGCAAGAGAAAAACATAAAATGTATGTATAAAATAAGTTTAATTGCCAAATTTATTTTTCCACAAATAAAGAGCACTTACAATAACATAGAAATCAATATAAACAACATTAACATCATTATCATATGAGAATATGAAGTAATATAAAAGAAGCACATTGCATATAAATATAAATTATTAAACAGTAAAATGTTCTTCTATAATACGCTACCGTGGCTATTCGTTTGTCTGTCCAGGATTTTAAATCAGCTGTAGCTCGCAAACCGTTTCACCTATTGACTTGAAATTTGGTACACATATACTACGTCAAGTCTACTATTCGCTTTCCCACACATATGAACATACATACATATATATATATATATATATATATATATATATATATATATATATATATATATATATATATATATATATATACACACACACATACACATATATACATACATACATACATAGTGCGTTGCAACACGGGCTGTGATTGTTACATGGGAGGGAGAGGACAAATCACAGCTTCCTGCTTTCTAATCGGGCTTGTGATTGCTGCTTTGACGGATGCCCAGATCCCACAGTATTTCCCCTTAGGAGAGGCGTTAGGCAAGTGTAATTGAATAGCGGTGCTGCAAGTTATTACTCTTTTTATCTTTATTTTATTTTATTGTAGAATCAACTCACAGCTGCGCGCACCAGTGCGTGCGTGGCGGATGCGTACGGCTGACGTTTTCATTGTCTACCACCTTCGCTAATTATTCTTGCGGCAGATTGAAGACTTAAGTGCCAGCTTAACTGAAAAATTAAAGAAAACATACAAAGTTTTAAAACTTTGTAACGGGAAAAGATGCCGACGAAAGAAGAAAGCAGCGGGACGCTAGGGTGAAGAGCAAGCGCATCAACCTCTGAGCAAACGAATGGTAAACGTACAGTGAAAGGGGATAAATACTATGAATGGTCATGTCAAGTGTATTCACTCCACGTTATCGTGCAGTGCGCTGTTACTGGTATTTTGATAAAAGAATCTGAATAACATATAAGAAGCGTATAAATTATTAAACAGTAAAACATTAACATTTAAGAAGTAAAGATACATTGAGTACTACTGTAGTGCTTTCGGGTATAGTACATTTTTTGTTTGCCCATTACATGCATAAATGTATACATTTTTTGGTGTACCTACCCAAGAACACGCGACATGACCCGGCAGTTAAAAATTTACCGCTCCAGCAATTTTAACTCCGTTACAAAGTCATCTAATATGGTATTGCAAACGGCAGCGTTTCTATAAACTCAATTTAAACTTACTGTTTACACCGTGCTTTCAAGATGCATAGTATGCGACACGTGTTTCGCCGTAATTGTGGGCTCATCAGGAGTACACAGTCACTGCACTCCCTTACAGGAATCGATCCTCGGACGTAGAGGCGAAGCCCCTAACGTTGTGCCACGGCGTGTGGTTCGTTCATTTGACAGCATGTAGATCGGGGAAATTACATTGCAGGCATTCGTAGTCTGATTCACAATCTGATTGTATGGGTGGTTACCTACCAGGTAACGCTTGTGGTTGGTGAGCAAGTCGGCTAACTTCTGCCGCGGTGCCCTCTTTCAGTTGCGAGAAGCAGATCATACAATGGTTGAAATAGTTTAATATATATAGCAAAATCACCGCGCTTCGCAGGGGCGAATATGGTATTGCAAACGGCAGCGTTTCTATAAACTTAATTTAAAGTTACGGTTTATACCGTGCTTTGTTTCATATTCTTTTCCTACCTTATCAATTGTGTAATGTGTTTTTTGAACAGGTTTGATTTATGGAAGTGATCACTCCTGCTGCGTTCAGTCACTTCACGTGAGCCGCTCTCTTGTGTGATGTTGCGATGTCCACGGGTTTATTTAATGTTAGCTAAGACCCGGCAGTTAAAAGTTTCTCGCTACAGCAATTTTAACTCTGTTACAAAGTGATGCAAACTCTCGTTTATACCTCGTGTCTTCTCATTAAACTTGTATCTCGCGAATATGGCATTGCAAACGGCAGCGGAAGCGTTTGTATATAGTTAATTTAAGGTTACGCTTTACACCGTGCTTTTTTATACCTCGTGTCTTCTCATTAAACTTGTATCTCGCGAATATGGTATTGCAAACGGCAGCGGGAGCGTTTCTATAAAGTTAATTTAGACTTACGGTTTACACCGTGCTTTTTTATACCTCGTGTCTTATGAAGATGCTTGTATGCGTCACTCACTTGCTTCTTATTGTTTCGCTGCCTTGTCAATTGTGTAATGAACGTTTTTCCCGCGTGTGACTCGTGCTGTAAATGTCTTCCTTGTTTGTAGTTCACGTGATTACGTAGGAGGCGTGATGACGCGATACCTGACTCCGCCTCCTCCATTACAGTGTATGGACAAAAAATATGTTCCAGTTATGACCATTACGCTTTGAATTTCGAAATGAAACCTGCCTAACTTTTGTAAGTAAGCTGTAAGGAATGAGCCTGCCAAATTTCAGCCTTCCACCTACACGGGAAGTTGGAGAATTAGTGATGAGTGAGTCAGTCAGTCAGTCAGTCAGTCAGTGAGGGCTTTGCCTTTTATTATTATAGATAATCTACAAACTGGAGGTTTGGGCAGTTGTACAATGGTGCCATGATACACTTGGCTAAGCATGCATTTAATTTTCTTGTGTATATCATTTTTGACAATAAATTTGATATTAGAATAGGATTTGTTTTTTGTGGTTTGCCTTTTACTGGCTTCTGCTATTTCTGATTTTTCAATTAACTTCAAATAAATCACATTTAAATAACAACTTTAGCATGTGATAAGTTTAATGTTATAAACAGCTTACCCCCAACCAAGACAAGCAAACAAATCTTCTGCTATAGGCGGTGGGTACGGCTCCTCTTCTGTTCCTTGATTTGCTGTAAGTTTATAGTCAACACATATTCTGAATGACTATTCTAACTCTGGTACTACTGCAATAAGAGTAGCCCCTTTGCTTCTTTTAGTTTTAGATATAATTTCAACCTTCTCTAATGTATTCAATTCAAGTTCTACACCTTGCTTAAGTGCACAGGCCACAGGCCACAGGCCACAGGCTGTGTCTTGTGAATGTTTGGATTAGTATCCATCTTCATTTTATTTTTTGCATTGTTTCTAGTCCCACTTTAAACATCTTTTTGTTTATTTATTTTTGCAGAACTCCCTGTAGTGACACTTGTTCTGTGCTTTTAATTTGAAAAAGATTTGCCCAGTCTAACTTAAACTGTTTTCCAAAGAATAGAAATTTTTTAAATCCTTAATTCCTTTATCTTTATCTTAATTACGAGTACTTTGATTTATTTTTTTGTAACAACAGCAGAAGTAAACATCTATGTAAAAATGCATGCAATGAAGTGATAGGATCTCAAAATCATTAAATCATAGTCATAGTTTGATCAATCAAAGTGCCAAAATATTGTACTCTCCAAATTCCTGAATATACAGTGCATCCAGAAAGTATTCACAGTGCATCACTTTTTCCACATTTTGTTATGTTACAGCCTTATTCCAAAATGGATTAAATTAATTTTTTTCCTCAGAATTCTACACACAACACCTCATAATGACAACGTGAAAAAAGTTTACCTGAGGTTTTTGCAAATTTATTAAAAATAAAAAAGCTGAGAAAGCACATGTACATAAGTATTCACAGCCTTTGCTCAATACTTTGTCGATGCACCTTTGGCAGCAATTACAGCCTCAAGTCTTTTTGAATATGATGCCACAAGCTTGGCACACCTATCCTTGGCCAGTTTCGCCCATTCCTCTTTGCAGCACCTCTCAAGCTCCATCAGGTTGGATGGGAAGCATCGGTGCACAGCCATTTTAAGATCTCGCCAGAGATTTTCAATTGGATTCAACTCTGGGCTCTGGCTGGGTCACTCAAGGACATTCACAGAGTTGTCCTGAAGCCACTCCTTTGATATCTTGGCTGTGTGCTTATGGTCGTTGTCCTGCTGAAAGATGAACCGTCACCCCAGTCTGAGATCAAGAGCGCTATGGAGCAGGTTTTCATCCAGGATGTCTCTGTATATTGCTGCAGTCATCTTTCCCTTTATCCTGACTAGTCTCCCAGTTCCTGCCGCTGAAAAACATCCCCACAGCATGATGCTGCCACCACCATGCTTCACTGTAGGGATGGTATTGGCCTGGTGATGAGCGGTCCCTGGTTTCCTCCAAACGTGACGCCTGGCATTCACACCAAAGAGTTCAATCATTTTCTTTCTCATGGTCTGAGAGTCCTTCAGGTGCCTTTTGGCAAACTCCAGGCGGGCTGCCATGTGCCTTTTACTAAGGAGTGTTTTCCGTCTTGCCACTCTACCATACAGGCCTGACTGGTGGATTGCTGCAGAGATGGTTGTCCTTCTCGGAAGTTCTCCTCTCTCCACAGAGGACCTCTGGAGCTCTGACAGAGTGACCATCGGGTTTTTGGTCACCTCCCTGACTAAGGCCCTTCTCCCCCGATCGCTCAGTTTAGATGGCCGGTGGTTTCGAACTTCTTCCACTTATGGATGATGGAGGCTACTGTGCTCATTGAGACCTTCAATGCAACTGAATTTTTTCTGTAACCTTCCCCAGATTTGTGCCTTGAGACAATCCTGTCTCGGAGGTCTACAGACAATTCCTTTGACTTCATGCTTGGTTTGTGCTCTGACATGAACTGTCAACTGTGGGACCTTATATAGACAGGTGTGTGCCTTTCCAAATCATGTCCAATCAACCGAATTTACCACAGGTGGACTCCAATTAAGCTGCAGAAACATCTCAAAGATGATCAGGATGCACCTGAGCTCAATTTTGAGCTTCATGGCAAAGGCTGTAAATACTTATGTACATGTGCTTTCTCAATTTTTTTATTTTTATTAAATTTGCAAAAATCTCAAGTAAACTTTTTTCACGTTGTCATTATGGGGTGTTGTGTGTAGAATTCTGAGGAAAAAAATGAATTTAATCCATTTTGGAATAAGGCTGTAACATAACAAAATGTGGAAAAAGTGATGCGCTGTGAATACTTTCTGGATGCACTGTAACTTGCAACACGCAGTATGTCTGCTTATACTGTATCTCTGTTTTAAACGTCATTTTTAATGTTAGCACTTCACATTTATGATGCTAGTGCAACTCTTAGGCAAAAGTAAGTCTTCAAACTACATATTATACTGTATAATGGCCATTTAGATGTGTTCCTTGGATTTATACATGTGTCATAAAATCAAGTGAATTCGTTTAGGTGCATTTTGTTTCATTTGAACTACAATATGCTCTTTGGAATGAAAGTGGTGGTGCTGTAGATTACCAAGGAAAAATATTGGATACCACTTATCTTTAGGTGGGTACAGTGACTGAGGAATCTATAGAGCATGTACTTTAAATCGAAAGAAAATAAATATCTCTGTCTTACTAAAAGTGCAAAAATACTTTTGGGCAATGCCTTATTTTAAAAAATACAATAAATAATTTCCAACAAATCATAATAAATAATGTTTATTTAATATGAAATGCCACAATCAACAAATACAGAAAAAAGTATTTTTACAATAAGAAACAAAAACTTATATTTTCATATTTTGATATAAATTATATTTATGTCTTTGATTCCCTTACATTTTTGTGCATTCAGTTGTTGATAAGAAGTGGTAGTCATTTACAAAAGTGATGGTTATTTTATATGCATTAGATTACAAAGTATCTGATGCTGTTACAGATGAAATTTTAGCAGCAAAAGGAAAAATAAAAACTGGTGGAGCAACTTCTTTGTCTTGACCATTACCTGTACCCCATCCTGTGTTCCAATTTACATATCCTTCATTTCCATAGCCATTAGCTCCTGCTCTTCCACCTCCAAACCACCCTCCAATAATTCCACCACCACCAGCACCTCCACCACTTTCACCTGCAAAACCTCCTCCAAATCCATTACCTCCAGCACCACCAGCTCCTCCATATCCACCACTGTTATATCCATCTCCTCCTATACCACTTCCACTATATGCACCTCCTCCTGCTGCTCCTCCAGCATCACCTCCATCATACCCACCATAACCTCCACCTTCACCATTACCACCTCCAGCTCCACCACCAGCACCACCTCCACCATATCCACCACCACCTCCTCCCCCTCCACCATATCCTCCATTTCCACCTCCGCCATATCCTCCACCACCACCTCCATTTCCACCACCACCAGCACCTCCTCCTGCTCCACCACCACCAAATCCTCCACCACCAGCACCTCCTCCTGCTCCACCACCACCAAATCCTCCACCACCTCCTCCTGCTCCACCACCACCAAATCCTCCACCACCTCCTCCTGCTCCACCACCACCAAATCCTCCACCACCACCGCCTCCTCCTGCTCCACCACCTCCATATTCTCCACCACCACCTCCTCCTGCTCCACCACCTGCATATCCTCCACCAGCACCTCCTCCTGCTCCACCACCACCAAATCCTCCACCACCACCTCCTCCTGCTCCACCACCACCATATCCTCCACCACCACCACCATTTCCACCTCCAGCATCACCCCCACCGTATCCACCCCCTCCTGCCCCACCAATTTCATATCTCCCCCCTCCAAATACAAAACCATTGCTACCACCATGCCCATCAAAAGAACCAGGAAATCCTCCATTTGTCACTGATCCAAAAGATCCACCTAAAGTAGGTGGTACTATTATAACTGGAGGTGCTTCACGGGGTATAGGGTCATCAGGTGTTGAAATTATGATAACTGGTGAGGATGGTGATACAGGAGGAGTAGATGGAGAAGGTGGAGGATCAGGCATAGGAACTGGCTCAGGGACTGGAAATGGAAATGGTATAGGGATAGAAATGGGAGGAACTGGTTTTTCTACTGGAAAAGGACCTGGGCAAGGTGCAGCACCTGCTCCTGAGCTCTGGATAACACCTGATTCTGGGCCTGCTACAGGTCCATTTTCTGGACCCGGCAGAATGATAATAGGTGGCAAAACAGGAGGAAGAGGAGGTGGAATGGGTTCTGGGGCAATAATAATGGGAGGCAAAGGAGGAGGAGGAGGAGGAAGTGGAATAGGCTGGGGAGGCACAACAACAGGGGGAAACGAAGGAGGAGGAAGAGGAGGTGGTATGGGCTGTGGAGGTACAATTACAGGTGGTAGAGGAGGAGGTTGTGGAATTGCTGGTTGTGGCATAAACATTGGTGGCATGAAAGGTCTCTGAGGAGCAAATATTGGTCTGAAAACTGGGTAGGGCATTGGGATTGGAATTCTTCTGTAGATAGGTTGCATAGGTTGCATCATTGCTCCTTGTAGGCCTGTGTATGACTGTAAAAATAAATAAATTAAATAAATATATCAATAAATAATTAGACAAATAAATAAATAAATAAATAAAATGAAACTATAATTAATTTGAAAATTATGAAATAATTACTTTTTGTTCATAAACTGTATTACATATGACTTGCTAGAATTATAAGAAGATGGAAAAATATAATTATAAACATAAAGATACTGTATGTAAAAGAGTATAATTAAAAAGCTTCTTCAAATACAAAAAAATCAGGTACTTTATATATATTTTCGTTACACTGAATATAGTATTGCTTCTTTACAGGCCCTGAGTCATGCGTCCTGGGTTCAAAACCCAACCTGGTTACTTTCTGTTTGGAGATGGTACATTTTCCTGGTGTCTGCATGTGTTCTCTCGGTTTTTTCTGAACATCCTAAAGACTTTAATTAAGGCAGTAGAATTTGGCCTGGCTTATGTAAATGTGTGTGTGTGGGTAAGTTTTCCCTGCATCTATGATTAGTTCCTGCTCCTAAAACTACATGTTAAATTTCATTCCCTGAGAAAGTGTGTTGGATTAAAAAAGTTTAGTAATTGTTGGATGCATATTTACTGTACAGGGCACCACTGTGGAATTAAACAGACCAGGGTTCGCATCCTGGGTCCTTCCTACGTGGAGTTTGCATGTTCCCGCAGTGTTGCATGGGTTTCATCCACAGTCCAAAGACATGCAGGTTAGGTGGACTGGCGTTTCCAAAATTGGCCCTAGTATGAGATTGGAATGTGTGTGTGTGTTTCCCCTGTGATGGTGTCCTATCCAGTGTTTGCTCCTGCCCAGCACCCTATGCTAGCTGGAATAGCCTCCAGCAGACCCTCGCAACCCTGTTCAGGACTAAGCAGGTTAGAAAATGACTGACTGACATTTACTATACTTATATAAAAACTTGGGAGAAAACTTAGATTTTTTTGATTTCCTGTATGCTATTCAGAGCTGACCAGGGTTGAAACACAGGACTCATAATCTGTAATGCAGTCACTAACCACTATGGAAACACAGTAAATCTGACCCTTGAAATGTTTATTTCCCTCTGTAATTTAATTTTTTAAGTGGGTAATTGCCATCAACATAATTTCTAAATATGTATTTGTTTAATTGTGTTTTAGGTACCTTCTCAAAAAATCTTAAAAGAACCTACTGTTGTCATCATATCACTCTGTCTATGTGAATAAAAGAACTCAGTTCCCAGCTGACTGATTTCACTGAAATTTGGTTCATTTATTCTTCAAAGGAGTTTGTCAGAAAAGTATCCTTTCACTAAGACATCACAAAATTAATAATAATAGTAATACATTTATGATAGCGCCATGCCAGTATTTTTTGCTAATTTTCATAGTATCTACCTGAAAACAAAGCTGTTTCAAATTAACTTACAAACAGGTTATGTCAGCTTGTATATTTTATTCTTTCACATGTCTAATAATCACTCCCAACCAACAAACATATACAAGTTATTAAATTATCAGCAAAGTCAAACACTCAGGTCCCATATTTTTATATTAGTGAGAGATATACAGAGACAGAGAGAGAGAGGTTGGAAGCATGCACTAATAGTGCACTGCCACATCCACCACATGATGAACCACCTGAATTGGGACCCAAGTGCAGCCGTGCAGAAGGTGAAACCTCAGCACCATATTGAACAGTGTGAGTTTTTTATGGTGGCTGGAGTGCCAATCCTGCCACCAACCCTCAAATTTTTCCTGCAAGTTGGAGGACCTGCTTGCAGGGCTGGATGCAGATTAACGTCATACCAGGATGAAGCAATTGCAGGTTAAGGGCCCTAGTGAGGACTAGCAAAAATATTTTTGAGTAGAACCAGGAGATAAGATGTAGTAGTAACAAGGCAAAAAGGGGTTGAAACCAAGAGATCAAAAAATCAAATGTCAGAAGAGTAACAAGAGGGAAAAATTGAAGTACAAAGACAAGAAGCAAAGAGTCTGCACCAAAAAGACTACTGAGTAGGTAGTTTGGATAATTTTATAATAATAATAATACAGTAATAATAATAATAAAGGGGTTTTGTATCTGTAAACTTGAACAAGACAGTCCTCAAAAGGATGACCTTTTAACTTGTTGCAATGTAACCTTTGAGAACACACTCCTAACAATGTTGGTTGCTGACCTAATGACAGGAGAAACAAAGGGTGGTGTCTGTAAAGAAACAAAATGTTGGCATGGACGGCAGAAAATAATTTACAACAGAAAGTAAGCCATGATTCAATAAACTGACCTTAATATTAGATTCTTCATCTTGAAAATGAATTGTAAGAATCTGTCATTTAATATACAGACACCTATAAGAATTTTAAACAATCCAATTCATGACACATATCAGTGGCTTGCATACACCTCTGCAACACCAAGTCCATTGTTCTGCTACTATAGACACAGATTCACAACACGAGCGGCAGAGGCATGAAGTGGCTGGCGCGAAGTGCGCCCCAGGGGAGTGGGGGTGAGTGAGCGAAGCAAGCAGGGGGCTTTGCCCCCTAGTTATATTAAATATATATTTGCATCATCTGCAGATTATAATTGTTGAATTTCTCATGAAACACAATACTTTACTATCAAAACACCATATTGACCTGCTATCCATCACAGTCAGCATCATAGCAGCTAACACGTTTAACTTGAAAATTCAACCTAGATTTTAACTCTCCATTGGATTCTTCTTTGACAGAGTATTTCTTATTTTATGTTTATGAAATAGGTACTACAATTAACCACGAACCCATAACATCTCATAATTGTGAACCAATCGATGCAAATTTTACATAATTTGAGATGGAACCAGGTGCCTATTTTTTATGACTACATCATTTTGTTAAACGATACTGAAAGACATGGTTTTGTACTCTACTAATTCATGCACTGTAATTATGTTCAGTTTTCAGTGTTTTGTTTTGGAATATGACTTATTCTTAAAAATATTTAGTAAACCAAAGTATGATATCTACATCTTTAATAGAGTAAATAAACAAAAACTAAAATATGCTCCAACTTTCAAACCAGTGAACTAACTCATGCCATGTACACATTTTCTAACTTGTTTAACCTGACTTCAGTTCATTCTGAAGAATTTCAATGTAGTAGGAATTCTTAAATTTCTTTCTTTCTTCACCTAATAATAATAATATAGATTTATATCTATGGATGTGATTATTAGGTCAATTCACATTTTATAAGATAGATAGATAGATAGATAGATAGATAGATAGATAGATAGATAGATAGATAGATAGATAGATAGATAGATAGATAGATAGATGTTTATTTGTCTCCAGCAGGAAACTTGGCTTTGTAAAGAAGCTCTTTAAATAAATAAATTGATAAATAGGTAAATAGATAAATAAGTAAATAAATATACACACACACTATAGTTCAAACACACACCAGAATGTCTAAAAACACCAGAAAATTAAAAAAAGAAAGAAAACTTCTGACTTGGCTCTCACATTTACAATGAGGCACTCTACTGGCGTAGTGCTGAGGTATTTTAAGGTAATTTTAAACATAATTAAGACGTTAGATATCTGACTATTTAAAATATTACTTTTTCATCAATAAAATGAAGACACTTCTTAAAGTGTATATCTAATGTATGTTATGAATCAACACTGCTGAAAGACTTCTTCCTCTTTCGGCTGCTCCCATTAGGGGTTCCCACAGCGGATCATCTTCTTCCATATCTTTCCGTCCTCTGCATCTTGTTCTGTTACACCCATCACCTGCATGTCCTTTCTCACCACATCCATAAACCTTCTCTTAGGCCTTCCTCTTTTCCTCTTCCCTGGCAGCTCTATCCTTAGCATCCTTCTCCCAATATACTCAGCATCTCTCCTCTGCATATGTCCAAACCAACGCAATCTCGCCTCTCTGACTTTGTCTCCCAACCGTCCAACTTGGGCTGACCCTCTAATGTACTCATCTCTAATCCTATCCATCCTTGTCACACCCAATGCAAATCTTAGCATCTTTAACTCTGCTACCTCCAGCTCTGTCTCCTGTGTTCTGGTCAGTGCCACCATCTCTAACCCATATAACATAGCTGGTCTCACTACCGTCCTGTAGACCGTCCCTTTCACTCTTGCTGATACACGTCTGTCACAAATTACTCCTCACACTCTTTTGAAAGACAATGTGTTTAAAGACTTCTGTCAAAGCTAATGTTGTCGATAATGAGCTTATTAATGATGGCGAAGATGTACAGGAGATACTTCATTTGTATTCTTTGAAATTCTATGTGATTGTTAAAATGTAAAATACCATAACAATGAAAATGGTATTTTCATTTAAGAAGGTAATGTCTAATATTTATAGCATATCATGACCATGTGCCAGTGTGTTTGGCATATACATTATTATGTTTTACTCTCATTAATATAATGCACTACTGTACATTTACTAAGCATTTAAAGGTAATACTTACTTCATAGCTGTCAGATCTTGTTCGCCGGGATCGTTTCTCAGTAAGCTGAAAAACAACTAGGAATAAGTATAAAAAGAAGGAGCAGAGCAAGAAAAATACAATAACCTCACAAATTATGCACATCTTCTTACCGGCAAGGAAAGTGTTAAGCTTGCAAAGCAGATTAACAATATCCAGTGCATCATTTTTATTTTGTTTCCTAAAAACAGAAACAAAAAAACAACATTATATATTTAACTATAACTTCTTGTTAAAAAGCATTCAGAATTACAATGTATTATTGTGGAACATTCATCATTTAGAAAAAACATTATATGCTTAGTAACTCACCTTTTTTATAATAATCCATCCTTAGACATGAAAAGTTTTTTGTGATCCATTGAATAGGTTAAATAAGACTAACCTTTTCAGCTGGAGATCACTCACTTAAGTGTTTTACTTTTGGAGCAATTTATATACAGATATAATTAGTGACCAACCAATCATCTCTTTAACTTTAATAACGGCTTTGAAACAATGTAAGATAAAAGCTGATTACATCAACTTAAACAGACAGTAATACAGTATAACACCATATTATACTCTGTACATCACAAGAAAAGTGGTCTATTTTGCCATGAATTTAAAAATAACATGCATGATAACAGTATTTGAAACTATCAAACTAACTCATAGTCAAATATTGCAAGTCGTGTTACAAATTAAGGTTTAAAACACAGGACAAATATTTATGTTAATTTACTAAGCAAGGATTCAATTCCACTGGTAGATGATCTAAGGCTGGTTTCAATGTTTTGTTTAAAAGCTAAACAAAAAAAACAAATAGTATATAATACTACAGCTTTTGCACGGAGACAGAGACATCACTGAACAAACAATTTAACTGAATAGCAACCTTCAGCTTCAAAAGATTTAGAAAAACAATAAATGTTATGCTTAGACAGCGTTTGCTAAATAAATTTTAAAAATAATTCACTTAAAATGCATTAAGAATTCAAAAAAACAATTAAACCATACCCCACATATCCATTTTTTTCTCAAGATGGTGCCATGCTCATGCTCACTTATTAAACTGACATGCATGTCTTCAAGATATGCAAAGCAATTGGAGGTCCTATAGTAAAGTCACTTAGGGAGACACAAACTGTCAAGGCAAAAAGAACCCTTGAGCTATGATGCAGTAGTGTTACCCATAAAGAACATAAGAATAAAAGAAATTTAACAAACGAGAGGAGACCAGCTCACCTGTCCCAATATGGTGGTGGATTTTAGGAGGCCCAGACCCCTCATAGACCCCGTGATCATCAAAGGTGACTCTGTGCAGATGGTGAAGACCTATAAATATCTGGGAGTGCAGCTGGATGATAAATTGTACTGGACTGCCAATACTGATGCGCTGTGCAAGAAAGGACAGAGCCGACTATACTTTCTTAGAAGGCTGGCGTCCTTCAACATCTGCAATAAGATGCTGCAGATGTTCTATCAGACGGTTGTGGCGAGCGCCCTCTGCTACGCGGTGGTGTGCTGGGGAGGCAGCATTAAGAGGAAAGACGCCTCACACCTGGACAAACTGGTGAGGAAGGCAGGCTCTATTGTTGGCATGGAGCTGGACAGTTTAACATCTGTGGCAGAGCGAAGGGCACTCAACAGGCTCCTATCAATTATGGAGAATCCACTGCATCCACTAAATAGTAGTAAATTCCAGACAGAAGAGCAGCTTCAGCGACAGACTGCTGTCACTGTCCTGCTCCACTGACTGATTGAGGAGATCGTTCCTCCCCCAAACTATGCGACTCTTCAATTCCACCCGGGGGGGTAAACGTTAACATTTAACATTATACAAAGTTACTGTCTGTTTTTCACCTGCATTATTATCATTCTTTAATTTAATATAATTTATTGTATCATTATGCTGCTGCTGGAGAATGTGAATTTCCCATTGGGATTAATAAAGTATCTATCTATCTATCTATCTATCTATCTATCTATCTATCTATCTATCTATCTATCTATCTATCTATCTATCTATCTATCTATCTATCTATCTATCTATCTATCTATCTATCTATCTATCTATCTATCTATCTATCTCATCGAGACCCTTTTTAAAGATTGTCAAGGCTTCTGCTTCAACTACAAGTCTTGGTAGTTTGCTCCAGATTCCTGCAACTATGTGTATAAAGAAGTGCTTCCTGGTTCCTGTCTTAAATGCACTTCCCTTTAATTTCCACTGGAGTCCTCCTTGAGTATGTGATGTATCCTTAAGTTGAAAGAATTCTGCTGAATCTACTTTATCAATGCCATTGAGGATTTTAAATACCTAAATTAGGACCCCACGTAGTCATTTCTGCTCGAGACTAAACAGGTTTAATTCTCTTGAGTCTGTCAGAGTAGGACATATCATTAAGTCTTAGAATGCACTTGGCGGCTCTCCTCTGCATGGCTTCATGTGCTGCTATGTCATTTTTGTAGAGTGGTGACCAGAACTGTACACAATATTCCAGATGTGGTCTCACTAGTGCATTAGATATAAGACATACTGCAAACCCAAATTCTCTGTGTATTGAGTGAAACTCAGCAATGTGATACATATTGATATTAATAAAGGAGCTTAGTTAGGTTAAAAAAAAGTCAAACTAAAGCCATATAAAAAGACACTTGACCTTGAGTTTATTTTAGACATTTTAAAAGCAAACCTGTAACTGTCAATTTAAAAAAAATACCTAGGAAATCTCAATATATCACCCGTTAAGTTAAAAATTACAGAAGTTATATAGTCAGTAAAGCATTAGGCAAAGCAAGTACAATTCTTAAATAGAATAAGGCAAGTTTAGATGATATAGAATGATAATCAGGCACCCATAGTGCCTACTTTTACAGTAACAGCAATGAATGAAATAAAGCTAAAACTGGCTTCACTTTGACTGATTGTAGTCTGCTATGTCTTGCCTCAGACATCCATACAACATCATGTTATTTTAATTCTATCCTTTGTACGTAACATCTGGTTGGTTTCATAAAATCATTATGTAATGGGTATTAATTGCTAATAAAAAGGACTTAATACTTTAAAAAAACTGTACAGTAGGTAAGACGGAACAACATATAATAATTATGGGATGCAGCAATGGAGGTGGTGGTGAAATTGAATTTGAACTCGATATGAATTATATCATTACTTGCAAATATACTTAACTGTCAACTTTATCTCTTTATACAATTGTGGAAGGAGGGGCACTGATTCAAGTTAAGTGGTGAGGAAAAACAGTACAAAGAACAACAACACAATAAAAAGGAAATGGGGACTGGAAGAGAAGACGTATTAGTCCTGAAAGCTGGAGTGCACATGCTCCTAAGCTTATGGGAAACACCTGATGTTCAACCTGGAAAAAGAGGGAATTCAAAGAAGGGAGGTGCTGGATGCAGTAACGCCTCCTGGCTGCAAGATGTATGAGGCTATGCTGATCTTCTTACCAGACAGGCACCTGAAGACTTGAGTCTCAATTCAATTCAGCCTCCCCTGACAGCATTAGGTGCAATGAAGGAAACAATCTTGGATGAGGCACCAGTTCTCTCTCTCTCTCTCTCTCTCACACACACACACGCACACACTCTCTCTCTCTCTCTCTCTCTCTCTCTCTATCTCAAACATATAGGGCCAGTTTAGAATAGCCAAACAACCTTAATCATATCTTTATGGAGATATTGGGGGGAACCTGGAGTACCTGTAGGATTATCCACCCAGACATGAGAAGGTGCAAATTCCATACAAGTAATTACTGGTACACTGATTCAAACCTATGATACTGATCCATGAGGCAGGCACACTGAATACTTAAAAGAATTAATATTTTCCATTGCTGTCATCAGGTGTCTGGGAGATGTGAGTCAAAGGAAAACTGGTTAGGCTGCCATTATGCTGCTAGTTTCTGGCCAACCTGTCTGTCACTGTAACATTGATTTCTGAAGTTATTATAGCCACAATGCCAATTGAGTCAGCTGAAATTCAAATTTGTTAATTCTAGCTTATGTTTGTGGTTCACCTAGCATATATAACTAAATGATACAAAATGAGTTAGTGTCTGTTTCTTACCAATAACAAACTGGACAGCCACATTAATTAAAATGTTTAGTCCTGAATATGAATTCAGACTGATAACAAGCTTGTAAAATAAAACTGTGATCATGGAATCTTAAAATCTAATTATATAGTGTAATCAGAATACAGAAGCAGTAGGATATGCAGTGTATGTATGACTTGAACAAACATTTGTTTTCTTATCCAACAATAACCACAAAGAAACACATTATTTTTTCATCCTCAAACAGATGGAAGAATGTTAATTCTACCATCTTTTAAGGGTTAACACAATATTGCTAACTCAGTTATTTTTTTCTCGTTTTACTTCTGTTCGAGTTCGGTATGGTCTTTTGTTAACTCCTTTTAGATTTCAAGATCAGAACCTCAAAAAACAGAGAAACGACTTTAAAATTCCACTTAAAATAATAGCAGCAGAGAATGGTTCTGTATTATTTGTGTGTGTTTCTGCCTCCAACATACAGAACCTCCTTCAACCTCCAAGACAATTTACCAGAGTGCATAAAACTGGGCAATTATGTTGACATTAATAAGAACTTACATGTGAAGTTCTGACAGTGATCATATCTCATATCTGATAAATGCCATTTTCCTCTTTCTGGAATGTTCTCAAAAGTGTCAGCAGTTGACTCAAACATACACTGCTCAAAAAAAATTAAGGGAACACTTAATTAAGGGAACACAATCTAACTCCAAGTCAATTACGCTTCAGGGATATCAGTCCGTCCAGTTAGGAAGCATTAGCAATTGTGAATCAAATTGAAATGACAACAGGTGCACTGGAGAGGCAACAGCAAGACAACCCCCCAAAAGGAAATGGTTTTGCAGGTGTTGACCAGAGACAGTTGCTCTCTCTTTTTCCTTCCTGACTGATTCTTCTCTACTTTTGTGTTTTGCTAGTGTGCTTGTCCCTACTGGTAGCATGAGGCAGTACATTTTAGGTTACAAAGATAGTTCAGCTCTTCTGTCAGTGTTGCTTTCATTCATCACACACATTATTGGATTATAAACTACTACTACTACCTTGGATTACAGTTTTGTATAGGTGTATGTGTTGTCTTATGCCTGCTTGAAGTTGTGAACTAATCTTGGTTGGCTTCATTTTCATCTGGGGAGTGCCCCCAATCACCACTAATTCTCATAGTGCAACTGGAACCTGGTAGGACAAAACTTTACATTTCTTTCAGAGTGTTATTCACAGAGATTTCATTTCATGTGTACATTGACATCTGCCCTGCTATACTGGACTGTGTTGGAGTTTGTGGTTAGTGTCTATTGTTTGTTTTGTAGTGTATATAAATAATTATCACTGTTAGAGAACTGGAGAGGGCTTTTGTGTATGCATTTTTTCATAATATTGTTTGTTCTTTCTCATTAATTAATATATTCATTATTAATTATCAGTTTATCTCTGTGTGTGAGTGTATAGGTGTTGGGTCAAGGCTGTGTATGTTTCTGGGGTCCCCACAATAAAATAAAAATCACCAGTCTTCGGACTGTGTGAATCTTTGTGTCCCCACAACCACTACACACCCTCACATGGATTCAACATGTTGCATCATTTGTTAGTCTCCATTTTATTATTTAGTTTAATTAAAACCTGCTAATCATCTTAGAAATTTATTCTAATTAAGCCCCTCTTTATTTAGGTAACAGAAATTGTGTAAAAGCAGAATGTTGTTACAATGGTGGATGCCAGAGAATCCTATATTCTTATCCCACACTGTTTGTGTGGAGTTTGCATATTCCTCATATGTTTCAGTGGACTTTTGTTTGACTGGCAACTATAAACTGATACTGAGTGGGTGGGCCCTGTGGATAAAATCACAGAAATGTTATTTTTAAAAAAGAGGCCAGGTTTGGATCCTGTCTTGTATCCAATGTTAGCATTGGCTTTGGCTTCTACAACCCTGAAATGGATTAAGCGAGTTTGATAATCGATGCTAGGATGACAATTTCATAAACTAGTCTTGTATGCTAATTAGATGTTTAACAATTTGTGAGACAATAGTGTCTACATGACTTTAACTGGTACAGAATCTTATTTTTGCTTTGATTTTTATTTTAGCTATCTAGATGTCTAATTTTAGGCCACACATGGTGAGACTTTGTATGCTGTGTTTTAAAAGTTTATTTTATCCTTAAATAATTTAAAAAGTATGCTTTCATTGACATGCTTAAAACTGATTATACCAAGTGCTTATAATTAATGACACATTCTTTCTATGAGTAATTTAGGAATATGTATGCATAAGTTAGTGATCTTGTTATAGACCTCTAACTCCAAGTTTTTATTGTCTAGGTGAATTTGCTTGATCTCACTGGTTTCATTTCATCATGCTGTTTCTTCTGGTTTGCTAGTGTGCATCAGGTCACTAAGACAGTGCACAATTCAGTGTATTGTTCTTGCATCCTAACTCTGGTGACCCAACTCTAACAGATAGGGAGCAGTTAGTTCTCATGATTCATACTATGTGGATTTCCAACGTTTACAAAAAAAAAATCCACAAATTACTTAAAACAACAAGCATCCTGATTCAGCCTTTGATGTCAATTTTAAAGACAGAACAACTTTTATTTAGCATACTATTTGAAGTATGTTGAACATTCTAGAAATAATTGAAAAATGAAAAGTAAAATTTCAAAAATTACATTTGACAAGAAGAAATACATATTATATTCTTCTATTTAAAGATTTTACAAACCAATCTATGGCTAAAAAACAAGTATACATTAATATATTAGATGTGTGTATATATTTATTACAACACAATTAACATAATACACAGAAGCCACAGTATGTAGCACAACTGAAAACCTACAAAGGCTGTATAGACTTAAATGGCATTTGCCCACGCATTACATATACAGGCACATTTGCTCCAGGGCTAATTTCTCCCACGGTAGGTATGATGGCCCCAGATGGTGAAGTACTTGGCACTTGAAACATGGTGGTTTGATCAGGTAGCATTGGTTGTATAATTATAATGGGAGGCATAGGTTCAGGTACAGGAGCAGGTTGAGATGGCACATAGTTAGGAAATATGGGAACCAGAAATGGATAAGGATATCTGATGAATGAAGGTCTTGGCCATCGGTATCCATAGTTGAATTCCTGTAAAGCACAAAATGTAATCATTTGCTTAGACAAAAAATACTTGATTTAATATAGCTGTCTACTTAAAAATTAAACAAGATGCAGACATTGCTTAGAATGGTAACACAGTTAGTTAAGGAAGTCTGAAAATTTACAGATTAAATTGCATGCTATTAACTATTATTATACATCGAACTGAAGATGTTCCTAGCTGTGGAAAGTTTTAAAGAAACAGTATTTTCATTTAGTTAAAATAAAATTAAAAAAACAAAGAAAACAATTAAATGATTTCATGATACCACTGCTTCAGTACTTTAGTTTGTTTCTGGTGAAGGACTATTATGAGATTCAAGCTGTGTTGCATGTCTTATTTGTTCCTACTGTTCTTACATTTATGTTTATTCATGTTATTCATGTTTATTCATACATTCATGTTATACTGTATCTTTTTTGAGCCTCATGTGGCTTAAAATGTTTTGTTTAAAGAAAGAATTATTTCATTTAGTGTAAAATTAAATGTTAAGCCTTAAAATAGTTTGAACAAAGCAGCAATTTAAATTAGAGCATACCATAATTAACAAATATGGTTATAATAATTGAATGCAGTACTTTTTCTCAAGTTGGTATTATCACTATACTATATATTTTTAGTCTGTGAAAAAAAATTTTTTTTTCTTGTAAACATGAAAGAGTAGATTGTTGTGTCATGGGGTTCTAGGACCTAAACTGTAAAGATGGATCCAGTTTAAGATGGTGACACCTCATTTCATGTGTCCTTAGTGTTATCACAACCCTTATCCTCTGGCAGGATTGGATAAGATTCTTGGTGAGTACTCAGTTGTTTCTTTTGGTTGGCTGGGTATGAGGTCTGATTTGATACATTACACTGACATGTGCCAATCTTGCCCCACATGTAGAACTTGAATGTTTTTGTCTACATCCAATTTCCTACTGATCACTTCAACTTTCACAGTTGGATTTAATTTCACTTTCTGACTAAAATGACAGTCTTCAGTTGCAGAAAACTAAGCCAGTCACAGCCCTGACCGCAACGTCCATTCCTAGATAGAATACATGTTGAATACTGCATTGAGCCATTTTGTTGTAAAATGTATTTTATGGAAAGTATTGCAATTGTTATTTGTTTACATACGTTTCATTGGGCAAATGTGAATAAAGAATGTAAAAAAGCAAAAAGACTGTAGTTTAATAGAGAAAGAGCTCTTAGTGTTGATGGTATTCCTAGAATCTGAAATTGAGGGAGATAGATTTCAAATTTAATCTCTGAATGTGTACACCTAAACAACTGTATCTGTAATATTTGGTACTCTCATTAAGTAAAGCAAGGGCATTTTGTCCTGCTTCCAGTTTTGCTCACAGCTCAAAACGAATCTAGAGTTGCAGGAAAAGCATTGTGCTGCTCAACCTTTTATTTCTTCTGCTCATTTATCCATTTAGAGGAGGCATTAGTTATGAAACCAAAAAAAAAAAAAAACACCAGGACATACTAAAACTGTGTTCAGATGGTTGGGATGAATGGCCAAAAACAGATAAAGATCTTATGTCCAGCACAAGAATTTCCCTACATAAAGGTGTGACTATAGAAGTAAATATTTCAGTCCAACATTTTATTTTGTGTAGTGAAATTGAAGAATCACAGCTTTTGAAAATATACATTGTCTTTGTATCATATTGTGCAATAGTAGGTGCACAAATATGTGCAGAAGCCTGCAAAGTCATTGTTCTCTCTAGAGGAAATTTGATGCAGCAATCAAATTCAATAGACTTCTAGCACATTATCGTTCTTATAATTATGCCAAATTTCATTTCACACTGAGTGATTTGTTTTTGAATGATCAGGTCCACAGAGGTATGGACAGATAAACACAAACATTCATTATTCTGAAAGTGATTGAATTTTGATTATAAATACATAATAAATTGTAACTGAAAGGTCAAATTTGAAATTTTAATCTATCACAACAATTTCACTGTTAATATAGCTACGGCTTATATAGAAAAGTGCAGGAAAGTAAAAGGAACTATTACAAGTGTGCTAAGCGAAAAGTAGAAAAAATGCCTTGAGTACTCATAGGAATCATATGTTAAAGGCAAATGTGCCAACAATTGGGCAGACAGGTGTGTATAAATTAGCACAGTAGTAATTTTGGTTCTTGAACTCTTTGTGTTCTTCTTATTTATTTATATACGTGCAAACATTCTTCAGAGTCTGGGAAGCTTGAATGTGTGTTTGAGTCATAGACAGGCATCATTATATGGCAGACACTATATTGACTTGCTAGAATTTAGTAGTAGAGGTTTTGATCAAGTAATGTTAAGATCCAAGAACTAAGATTCTCTTCTACAATGTTTAGACTTTGCTAGTATTTAAATTAAATTTCCCAGATTTCTTCTCACAACCTAAATACATTCTGTTTGACTCTAAGAGCAGCAAAGTTCAATTGAGAACTAGAAAGGTGGAGAACAGGTTTGTTTTTACAAAGAAATAAATATCTGTGAGACTAAGGGCAAAACTATACAGCCTCTTTGAGTCAATATTTATCAATTTTATGCTTATTAAAGTAGCATAGTAAAATGTTCAATATTGTATTGTACCTTGTTATGTTCTGCTGTATAAAGTTCTAGTACAATCTCCAATTTATCTAATACAGATTATCGAAAAAATACATACTGTACCTCAGAACTAATGGATCTGACCTTCCGTTTATGTTTAAGATCCACCTAAAGAAATATACATTTTAAAAAATGCTTGTGAGAATGTTAGAAAATGTGAACAATCTACATAATTGTAATTTATTTTTCTCAAACTCTTACCGGGGCAGCAAGACTGAAACCCACATACAGTAACAGAAGGAATATCACCTTCATTTCCAGGTAAATTCTGAAACTGAAAGAAAAAATAAAGATACTTTATATTTCCCTAAAATAACAAAGACTTTCCTCGACATGATATATATCATAATGGACTATTTAACCATGGAATCGCTAACTACAGTATTCATTCAATACACTAAAATGAAAATCTACAAACACCCTAAAATGCTCACTTGTTTCTATCCAGTTTATTTATGCACAGAATGCTAAAGCTAAAATGTAGTATTTACTGCTGTGCAGCCCTAATGTTAAGGATTCATCATCAAACTGTATCAAGTACATAAAAAAAAATTAGAACTTAATACAACTACAATCCCTCAATCTTAAATAATATGGTGATTGCCATGCCACCAAATTGACACAGGCTCAACAGCATTGGGCACAACAGAAAACGTGTCTGTAGAAATCAGTACGACACTAGTATTGATAATGTTGTCAAAAATTTAAACATAAATAATGTAACGTGTTAAATATACTATAAAGAATCCAAACAAGAAAAAAAATCTAAAAAGTTCTAAACATTTGTACACCCTGGCAATTACATTTATTCTGTTAAACAACAGAACGAAATACTTAAAATATGAATGTTTATATTACATATTTTGCAATGCTTATGCAGTTTAATCTTACTTTTGTTTATTTAATGCAAGAATGCAATCAATTAACAAACTCAATCATTATAAAGTCTTTTTACATTCACATATAATAAACGACTGAATTCAAATAGTTTACAATCAATTGCAAACGTACTAGCTATAAAACAAAAATATTTAAAGAATAAACTAGCTTTAACAGCATACCTTTACAAATAGTGCCAAGACCACTTCAAAGTGTTTCCCTGGTAGCTGAATTATTTGCAACACACCCTGATAAACTGCAGCTAAATAGTTTCTCAATTTTAAACTTATCCAATCAAAATTCATGGAAAACAATTTTTAAAGAATTAGACTTTTAACTCTTAAATAGCACTGTTCTGTTTCTTTTCACAAAGAATCATTTTTAAATGAAATAAAATAAATAGTTTGCTATTTTATACATTACCCTATGTAATAATATTTTAATATGTCCAGTGGTATTCAGAGTGGAGTAAAGTAAAATACTTGGTTAATTCTTCAGTTTGGCAGTGATGAATATTGCTGTTCTTTTTTACATTCATCCATCCGTCTTGACGACCTTGAATTCAAGGATCGTACCAAATCTGAATGTAGTCCTCTTACAATAAAGAATAAATTAAGGTTGTGTGAAAAAAATTATTTTTTGTGTCATAACATGAAAGTCATTGAAGTATATCAATGTGATATGTTTATCAACAATTATTCACATTTCTAGCATTCACATTATATAAGAAAATAACACCATTATTATTTTCAGTAAATAACCTCTGTATGGCACTGAGGTAGTAAAATAGTTTAGTACTTGCTTTCTGGACAGTTTTGCAGACCCCAGGTTTGTTCCCAACTGAGCTGGAACTGAGTTTGCCTGTTCCCCCTGAGTCTATTTTTTGGTCTTCTGTTATATTACAAAGATATTCAGGTTACACTGATGATGCTAAAATGGAACTGAATAAATACAGTGGTGTGAAAAACTATTTGCCCCCTTCCTGATTTCTTATTCTTTTGCATGTTTGTCACACAAAATGTTTCTGATCATCAAACACATTTAACCATTAGTCAAATATAAACCAAGTAAACACAAAATGCAGTTTGTAAATGATGGTTTTTATTATTTAGGGAGAAAAAAAATCCAAACCTACATGGCCCTGTGTGAAAAAGTAATTGCCCCCTTGTTAAAAAATAACCTAACTGTAGTGTATCACACCTGAGTTCAATTTCCGTAGCCACCCCCAGGCCTGATTACTGCCACACCTGTTTCAATCAAGAAATCACTTAAATAGGAGCTGCCTGACACAGAGAAGTAGACCAAAAGCACCTGAAAAGCTAGACATCATGCCAAGATCCAAAGAAATTCAGGAACAAATGAGAACAGAAGTAATTGAGATCTATCAGTCTGGTAAAGGTTATAAAGCCATTTCTAAAGCTTTGGGACTCCAGCGAACCACAGTGAGAGCCATTATCCACAAATGGCAAAAACATGGAACAGTGGTGAACCTTCCCAGGAGTGGCTGGCCGACCAAAATTACCCCAAGAGCGCAGAGACGACTCATCCGAGAGGTCACAAAAGACCCCAGGACAACGTCTAAAGAACTGCAGGCCTCACTTGCCTCAATTAAGGTCAGTGTTCACGACTCCACCATAAGAAAGAGACTGGGCAAAAACGGCCTGCATGGCAGATGTCCAGGACGCAAACCACTGTTAAGCAAAAAGAACATTAGGGCTCGTCTCAATTTTGCTAAGAAACATCTCAATGATTGCCAAGACTTTTGGGAAAATACCTTGTGGACTGATGAGACAAAAGTTGAACTTTTTGGAAGGCAAATGTCCCGTTACATCTGGCGTAAAGGAACACAGCATTTCAGAAAAAGAACATCATACCAACAGTAAAATATGGTGGTGGTAGTGTGATGGTCTGGGGTTGTTTTGCTGCTTCAGGACCTGGAAGGCTTGCTGTGATAGATGGAACCATGAATTCTACTGTCTACCAAAAAATCCTGAAGGAGAATGTCCGGCCATCTGTTCGTCAACTCAAGCTGAAGCGATCTTGGGTGCTGCAACAGGGACAATGACCCAAAACACACCAGCAAATCCACCTCTGAATGGCTGAAGAAAAACAAAATGAAGACTTTGGAGTGGCCTAGTCAAAGTCCTGACCTGAATCCAATTGAGATGCTATGGCATGACCTTAAAAAGGCGGTTCATGCTAGAAAACCCTCAAATAAAGCTGAATTACAACAATTTTTGCAAAGATGAGTGGGCCAAAATTCCTCCAGAGCGCTGTAAAAGACTCATTGCAAGTTATCGCAAACGCTTGATTGCAGTTATTGCTGCTAAGGGTGGCCCAACCAGTTATTAGGTTCAGGGGGCAATTACTTTTTCACACAGGGCCATGTAGGTTTGGATTTTTTTTTCTCCCTAAATAATAAAAACCACCATTTACAAACTGCATTTTGTGTTTACTTGTGTTATATTTGACTAATGGTTAAATGTGTTTGATGATCAGAAACATTTTGTGTGACAAACATGCAAAAGAATAAGAAATCAGGAAGGGGGCAAATAGTTTTTCACACCACTGTATACCCTGAGAACATTTGACACATCCAAGACAGTTTGTCCCTGCTTTTCACTTTGTGCTGTTGGGAAAGACTCAGAAATGGGCAAAATTCCATCACAGCATTTATAGAGATACTATCACACCTTTTTGAAATTTATTTAACCTTTGAAGCCACCTTTACCAAGCAAAATGAGAAGAAAACTAGCTTAGACAGGTTCAGAATGACAGTAGGGTTTATTTATTATTTGCTAATTATGGGGCTGTAATACTCTTCATTTTTTCGTTGTATGTGTGTGTGTGTGTATGTATATGTGAAATTGTAAGATGGGGTCACTCCTGCCTGTACCTACATATTTTGTATAGTATCACATACAAGAGATTTAGAAATGGATTTTTAGCATTGTCCCCTCCAGATGTAAGAAACTATTTTTTAGTGTCATGGCCAAGACAATGAATATTAAACCATCACTCTGTGTTTTCAGTTCTCACCTCCAAATCATTTTCTGAGCCTGAATAAGTCATTTCTTTCCTCTGTGCGAGATGTAAGAGATGCACCATTCTGCATCCTGTCTTTGAAAGTCTCCTTACATAAAAACATCAGCCAAAAGTACCATAATAACAGTGATGCCGTTCAAAGGAAGAAAGGCGTGAGTTCATATTGTAATTGTAAGCCAAAATAATTGGGAAAAGAGCATCTATTCAAATACTAGCCTTTTCTAAAGATTAGATTTAAATTTCGAAATATGACAAATAAAGAGACTGTATATCAAAAGAACTTTATAGTTCTGGTAGATTAATGGCCTGAGAGACATATAGTTCAGTGATCTCCTTGTTTTTCTGTTTCAGTGTTGCACATTTAGTATTTTTGTGTTCTTGAACAAATGAGTAAAATTTATAAAAACATTCCACTATTTTATGTACCCAAATTTACAGGTGAAAAATATTTTAAGTTATTTTAATTGATTGTTGATTTGAATATATTTTTATTATATTATTTATTATTATGTATTTTTAACAAATCGAAGTGTAAATTTTGATCATTAAATTGTTTACACATATTTAACATACTGGAGACAATTTAATATTAAAAATCAAACAAGAAAGTTACATTTTAATAGCATTTATACACAAATGCTTTTCTCCCTCAAAATGAACTATACAAATATGTATTTATTTTATAACTGTGACATGAAATGGCATCTAGACCTATTTTGGGTGCTTAGCATTCCTACTAAAGCACTGGTGTTAATTTTCTGCCTTTTCAACATGGTTGTCTTTAAAGTTAAATTTCGAGGAACATACCTGTCATAAAACATCATCTGTTAAGCAAGTCTGAATGTAATGATTGATCTCAGATCACTACTTAGCTTGTGCAATTAATGTTGTGGTGGTACAATATTATTCCATTCCATTAACATACTCACTGTTACTTGTCAGAACTCCAGAAACTCAGATGATGACAAAGTTATCTGCCAAGTTATCATATGACTTTGCGAACATTTTTCTAAATTCTATGCAGTTGCTCTAATTGATAGAACCTCTGCTCTCATATGTCCCTTAGGAGCTGACTCCTGACAGCAAATAAGTGATAACCACTGTAACCACTGCAGACCTTCAGGACCATAATTTAGTTCCCCTGTTCATTTTAGGTACTGTACATTTAGTATCAATGAAATTGGTAGTTGCCTTCAGGAAGTGATTAAAAAATGATTGGTATTAAGGCCTGATGACCAATAAACAATGGAAGCTTCACTTCTGGCCAAAAACATTACAACCAAAAACTGGGGGAGCACAATTTCACATCCAGCAGAGGCGGCCTTAGGAGTACGCGGGGCCTTGGGCGAGTGTCATATGCGGGGCCGAGAGCCATAAGTATAGGCTATATACCGTACCACCACGCTCACGGGCTTGTCCGCCTCTAATGCTGTACGCCTTATTATTGTTAAAAAAAACATGGTGCCTTATGTAGGTACCATTGGCCGTTTGATTACATTATGTATTGTAATTGTTCTTATATTGGTTTAGTGGCCTTTAACCAACTTAATTAATGATTCAGAAACATTTTGCACGCAAAATTGACAAACTAGATAACAGTCGTTTCTGCCGAACCCGCTGGAGTCGGCAAATTTATTTAATTACGGAGAACCAGAAAACTTGTAATAAAATGAACACTTACCAAACAGCTGCTTTGACAGTCACAGACGGAAGTCCACTTTTCTGGCTTTTCGCTGAGCAAAATCGTTGATAAGATCCTCATAGTCCAATGTTGAGGGAAGTTCCTTTTCGATTGACAAAATAGCTAAACTGCACAGTCTGTTTTGCAACATTGTTGATCGTAGATAATTTTTGATAAGTTTCAACTTTGAAAAGCTTCTTTCCGCGCTCACAACGGTCACAGGAATTAGAAGAAATCCACCACATACTGTATTTCAGTCTATAACGGATTTGAATGTCTTGCAGAGGCCCCGCATATTTGTATGATGAGCTGATGGTGACAAAAGAATCTCCTATCTCAGGGCCCCCCTCAGGTGCGGGGCCTGGGGCGATTGCCGTAGTCGCCACCCCCAAAGGCCGCCTCTGCATCCAGCCTTACCCCAGTGTAAAGCTGCCTCTGACTATGTGGAAAATAAGACGAATTTATACATTTTCAGAGTTATGGACTACTACATAACAGAAATATCAGGATGATTTTCAAATATGTTTTGTTAATTTGAATACTCCAGTTTATTTTGAGAATAATATTTCTACAAGTGGTTCAAGTGCAGTCTTGGGTTTGAATTCCAGACAGGTTTCAGTCTTTGTGCAGGTTAAATTGTCTCCTGATGTATGTTTGGGTTTTCTCTGAGTACTTGGACATTCCTCTTATATTTCAAAGACATGTTATATTGTAGAGATAGGGCAGAGAGAAAATGGATGGCGCAGGAGATGAAAACCAAAAACAAAGTATTAAATAAGTATGGGTCAGAACTGGGAAGTCAGAATTTACTAATAACAAAGCAAAGCCAGAAGCCATAGTCTGAAAACAAATGTACAGAAAATCATTCCTAAAAAAACTCTTAGAAATACTCTCACAATACTTCTATCCAGAAACATGAATAATTCACAGGTGTTGTGATCTGGGGAGTTCCAAAAGCACAGGTACAAAAACACCTTCCAAAGTTTCCCACTAGAGGGTGTAAACAACAACAACATTTATTTATATAGCACATTTTCATATAAATTATGTAGCTGAAAGTGCTTTACAATATGAAGAAAGAAAAAAAACATATATAAAAATTAGACAATACTAATTAACAGATTAATAAAGTAAGGTCCGCTGGCCAGGGAGGACAGAAAAAAAACAAAAAATAACACCAGAGGGCTGGAGAAAAAAAAACAAAATCTGCAGGGGTTCCGAGGCCACTAGACCACCCAGCCCTCTCTAGGCATTCTGCCTAACATAAATGAATTAAATCAGTGCTCATGGTTTTCAGACTTCACATGGAAGAATTTGAGGATGATGGTCATTTGGACCTCTGGCCTTCAACCCATTGATGTAGGGACTGCATAGTGCTTTGATCAGGTGGTGGTGGCGTACCACAGAAAACCGAAAAAAGAACAATAGAGAAAGTAGGGGTTAGTACACATTTTGGAGCCATGAAAAAAAAAGATAATTACATGCATATGCCGAATATCAGGGTTACACTAAAATGTAGCTATGAGAAAGCCATGTTAAAGTAATGGGTTTTTAGCAGTTTTTTTAAAGTGATCCACTGTATTAGCCTGACGAATTTCTATTGGTAAGATATTCCAGATTTTAGGTGCATAAGAGCAGAAGGCTGCCTCACCACTTCTTTTAAGTTTACCTCTTGGAATTATAAGCAGACAATAATTTGAAGATCTAAGGTTACGATTTGGAGTGTAAGGTGAAAGGCATTCCGAGATATAGGATGGAGTGAGATTATTTAAGGCTTTATAAACCATAAGCAGTATTTTAAAGTCAATTCTAAATGGCATGGGTGACCTACAGTATGTAATGACATCAAACTGGAGAGATGTGCTCAGATTTTCTTTTCCTAGTTAAGATTCTGGCAGCTACATTCTGCACTAGTTGCAATTGATTGATGTCTGACACTGTCAAAAAACCCCAACTAGAAACCAAAAAGGGCTGAGAAATATCTTTATAGAATGAAAAGTTTTTTTTCCAAAAGCTGTGCAGGCACAAACTCCAAAGAGCATAAAATAATTGCCTGACAGGAAAGGTTAAACACAGTAAACAAAGTGTCAATATGGAATCCAGAGCAGAGGTTCAAAAATCATAAAACACAGTTCCAATATGGATTTCAAATAACGTTGTCGGAAAACATAGCATAGGGTTGAAAATCCGGAAAATCAATAGACAACACACACTTGCAGCCGGGGCCAGTCCTAAATGACTGCAACTTTGGAACACTATGGTTTGAGCCTTTCTCTACCCACCATGCCCCGAGATACTTGGTCTTGGTCAAATAGCATTTTTTTGGGTTTATTTGTAGGCCAGCCAAGACATGCTGCATGTGATCTTCCCATGTGTTGGAATAGAGGACAATGTCATCAATGTAGGCAGCTATAGCTGTTCATGGACATCCAAAGGTGGGTAATGCACAGTAGCTTGGCAACCTCCCTGAACATACTGAATGTGAAAAGCATCCCCTGCTCTGTTAGGACCTCCTTGGGATACCAACTTGTGCAAAGACCCCCACCAGTTCCCAAGAAATTGTTCTGAAATTAGCCACTCACAAGGGAAAGGCCTTTAGGTAGCAGGTGACATGAGAACAACAATATGCTTGTGGGCCCATGCTAATGGTTCAAGTGGGCCAAAGATATTGATGCAGATCTCCTCAAACAGGATGTCAATGATCTGCAGTGGGATGAGGGGTGCCTGGTCTTGCTGGGGCCATTTGGCAATCTGGGCAAAACGTGCAAAAGCTGCACCTCTCTTTACATATTTCTGGCAAATTTAAGCACATTGTCATCCTCCCCAAGGTTTTCTCAGTCCTAAATGTACCCCTAGAATGTGCCAGGTCACGAACCTCATAGCGGTAGGGCCACTGGATAAGGAGTTGATTTTGTGACTCCCTTTGATGGTCCATAACAGATCGCTATTTAAAACAAAATACAGCCTAGGTGGTACGTAATCACTGGTTGGTTGCCTGTTGAGAGAGATGACGGCATTCCTTGCACTCTTCAGTGGACTGTCATTTTACTGCTCACACTTAAAAGACACAGGCAAGGTTCAACACTGAAGGTGCAGTGACATTAAGGGGTTTAGCGTGGTGCCCACAGGAGAGGAGGCCATCACTGACATGGCTGATGTGCCAGCCTAACCCATATGTGTGTCATACTTGGTATTTATGCCCTTATTTACTTGATTGCATGGCGGGATTTCACGTTGGGGTGGCGGGACACCAACCACAGCCAGGCTCTTTTCCCTCTGAGGCGCAGCTGGTCCAAGATACATTTTCTCTGAGAGCAGTCTGTTTCCAGTATGATGGTGTAAGGAGGTCACTGCAATACGACAATCTTCAGCCTTCAAAGCTTCAAGATGAGCATCAAAAAAAAGGCCAAGGCTGCCCTACAGGACTAGAATACCCTGTATGTTTTCTGGGTGTCTGCACAGTAGCGTCACCCAGGGAGGCTGCCACCTGGTGTATTGGGGAAGCATGTATTCCTGACAGGTTGTCTCCCGATGCCCTTGCATTACTCTGCCCTCCTGGCCAAGTAAGGAACCTGAACCTGTCCTGGCAGGGTGCTCCATAACGATAGATAGATAGATAGATAGATAGATAGATAGATAGATAGATAGATAGATAGATAGATAGATAGATAGATAGATAGATAGATAGATAGATAGATAGATAGATAGATAGATAGATAGATAGATAGATAGATAGATAGTATTGCAGATTGTATTTGTCCCCAAGGGGAAAACTTGGATTTTTGCAGAAGCTCAATAAGTAGATACATAAATATAACAAACACACAAAATGTCATGTTTCAGTCAGGGTTCCTCAGGTGACTGGAGGTTAAAATATTGTTTCATGTCTTTTTTTAAATTTTTGTGTCACTTTATGGTAATATTTCTTTTGTTTTTTA
The DNA here is from genome assembly GCF_900747795.2 of Erpetoichthys calabaricus. Taxonomy (NCBI): domain Eukaryota; kingdom Metazoa; phylum Chordata; class Cladistia; order Polypteriformes; family Polypteridae; genus Erpetoichthys; species Erpetoichthys calabaricus. The sequence goes on from NC_041398.2 coordinate 180,979,415, forward strand.
TGTTCCATGTGTTTTGTGGATGATTGCCCCCAAGAGGCGGGACCACCTGACAATCATCGCCAGGAACTACACTACATTGTATAAATCTGGAGGGTCTACTATAGTTCCTGGTGGTTCACTGAATGCACTCTGGGAGTTTGGTGTGTTCTTGTGCTTCTCTGTGCTTTGTACCTTTTTGATATCTCTGGATTTTTGACTTCTGTGGACTGTTTTTTTGATTTTGCCTTGGGATTCTTGTATTGGGAATGTGTTCAACCTTGGATTGACTTGTGTTTTTAGGCAATCCATTTTGCCATTGTGCTCTTTGGAACCCCACTGTTTTACAGAACATCTTTTGTGAAGAATAAAACCTTTTTATTTTTATGAGGTTTCTGTGTTTGCCAATTATGCTCATTAAAAAAGTTCTTAAGTTATTATATACCCTGGGCGCCTATGACTCTGTCATGGATTAAGTGGTTTGAAACATGTTTATGCTATGTTGTAAAGTGTTTTAATAAAGCACTGAGATAACTGATAAAAAAAAACTGTGAGCCTGAACAAAACAGCACTGAGCACTAGGTAAGAACTGTTTATCATATGGCACATACACATCTGTTCCATTTTGGATTTCCAGTTAACTTACATGCACATCGTCGAGATGAAAACTGAAGTATGCAAAACAAAAAAAATCTTCTCATACACAGGAAGAACATGCAAACTCCACACATTTGATTTACAGCCAAAACGTTTAGCTTTGAGGTAGAAGAAGCAACCGATACACCACTGGTAGTCAGGTATAGTAAAATAAACAAAAACACCATATAAATACAAAATTTTCTTCTTCAACCAAAAGCACTTCCTGGATACGATGTGGTGGCACCAGAAGTACTCCTGGAGTTTGGCATAAAAGAAGCTGAGTTTCCTGTATGTTGAGGGAGAGTCAGGAGTAGAATGGACGAGACTGCGTGGGAAGTGTGGAAGGAGATACAAAGATTTTTTTTTTATTGTATTATTGAGGAAAGATTTAAGGGGATTGTAAAAAAAAAACAAAAAACCTTCTCTTTGAACCCAGGAGTCAAGAAGGTGGTGGAACCCTCTAAGAGGAAGCCAGAGAGGAAGAGGGATGATCAAGGAACCTTGACCCAGACGTGATGATATCACTGGTGCTGCTGGTTGTCAGGTCTGTAAAGGAGAGAAGAAGAGAAGCATTAGAACATAGTGCCAACCTTTGACTCAGGGTAGAATTACCATTATACAAGTCCTCAAGTTATCTCCCAAGCACACGTGTGTGACACCGTGTTTACTTCCATAACCCTAATTACACTGACACCTCATATCTACATTAATGACTATAGAGCAGTAGTTCCCATGTTCAGTGCCATGGGGCCCCTATGACTTAGGCTGTCTTTCCCAACCAATTTTGCAATCAGTACAGCATTCTTATTTTTAACTGATTGCACTGTGTAATGAGCTGTATCATTTTATCTTCTTACTCTAACAAACTTGAAATTTATACATTTTGCCAAAACTTTAAATGCTTAAGTTCCTTTTTTTATGTTTTTTTTAAGTCCTCCTTTCCTACAGTTTGCCCCCTTAATTGTCTCCAAATGCTAAAACAACATTTCTTAATAAGCAGACAAGTGCAAATGGCAGTGAAGTCATTGCTCCCATTTACCATTTAATGTGGTTGGCACCAGGGTCTAAAGTGCTTATTACTGAGCACTGGCATGTGGATTCTAATTATGGGAGAAAACACTACAGAAAACATTAAATTAACCCTGGATTTTCTGTTTTTATGGGAAAATTATTTTGTGAGATATTCTACCTTTGGGGTGTCTAGGAAGGTCAAAAATGAAAAAAACAAACAAAATGTCACTTTTATTACACAATAGCTGCTACATACAGTACTTCAATCTTCTTGACGAAATAAAACTGAAAGTGGACCTACTGACTATGTGGTGCGCACAGCGTCCATTTTCACTTAGTGTTTCGCAGACTGTATGCCAGTCTCTCTAGTCTGCACTAATAGTAGCATGACCAGTTCCAACGGCTGCAAACATACCTGTGCTTTACAAAAATGGCTGCATATATATGTACTAGTAATAGGATGTCAGGGCCGAAAGGGTTAACAAGAAAACAGTCAAAGAAACTTAAGCACTTTGTGCTATATTTACTGAGTACAATATTTACATATTTCTTAAAAATATTTGTTGGCTACATGATCATGCAATGAGGTCAATTAAAAGTAGGAATGACACTCGGATTGTGAAATAGGTCAGAAAAACCTCTGCAGCCATGGTGGTCCCCTAGGACTTCAATGGAAAATCACTGCTGAAGGAATTTCAATACTTGGCCATTTCTCAGAAAGTCTGGGGTTCCCCTATTTACTGCCAGGAAGCCCCTCCACCAGTAGCCAAACTCTTTGACAATAAATTAACCAACAATTAAATGCTGAGGAAAACAAAGTGAGTTCAACATGAAAAAAAATAATTTACGATTACTTCTGACAGAATTTTAATGTAGCTGAATACAAATGCTATTCTGTTATTATGTTTAGATAGTTCTTAGAGATTATAAACTGATAAAATGTTGTTGTTGTAAGTTTTATTTTGTTTCATCTTAGACTACTTTATATAATTGTCTAATAATGAGTTGCTGTCTGCTAATTTGAAAAAAAAAAAAATGCAGCTCTAATCCAGATGACAGAAACAAACCACAAATGTACTTTTGAATTGCTAGAAAAAATGTAACTTTTGCAGGCATGTCAGTTCAGCAGAGACATCAGAGTTAAAGAATTCTGGTCTGTTATGAAAATAACACAATGCATTCCACAAAATATATTTATTGGGCATTGAGCTCCCTCTACTGATCAGTGTCTTTGTATAGTTGGTTCTGAAGTAAAAAGAATTAGATATGGCTATATATTGGTTTAATTTTAAATAGGGTGACACAGTGCTTTGTGCTGCCGCCTCACAGCTCCACAATACTCAGATCAAATCCCAGCATGGGTTTTGTTTGCATGGAGTCAGTATGTCCTCCACACGTCTTCCGTATGTTTCTCTGGTAAATCTGCTGTCCTCCTTCATCCTAAAGACGTGTCAGTTAACTTAACCGGTCTCTCTGAAATAACTATTTGTGTGTGTGCATGCTTTACAATGAACGACTAAGTTTAAGTTGAATCTGTGCTTATTTTGGTGTATTTTGCCTGGTGCTTGTCTGGAAAACGTATTGTGTTGGGTGATTTTGTATTTGAGGGTTTGGGCTCAGTGGTGCCCCTTGTGGTTGCACCAGCTATTCATTCTATTTCTGAGTGATTGCCTGTTTCTGAACTCTTTTCTTTGCTCTCCTTTATTCAGAAGTCAAAGATTTGAAAATCACTATTGGACAAGGCACTTGAACTCAAAAAAAACTGTAACAATAACTTACTTTATAATAACTTTTAAGAACAGGTTAATTAGTAATGCACAGTACAAGCAAAATGTCCCTCAAAATCACATTAGAGTGCACTGCAGAAATCAACCTTTCGTAAAAAGATTTAAGTTGAACTGGAGTGTATACTATAGTAAGAACATTAAAGATCTGTAAGAATAAACAACATAGTAATCTAAAACCTACTATAAGTAATTTAAGGTTACATGGAGCTAGAATGTCTTTCTAGCAGCAATGGGTGCAATTCAGGAATCATACGTACCCACACATGTGGGCCAGTTTAGAATTGACCATTAGCCTAAATAGCACATCTTTGGAGTACCCTGAGGAAAACCTACATATGCACATTGAGAGAAATGACAAACTCCACATAGACAATACACGTCCAGGCATAAGACTGACTCACAGGACAATGGATCTATGAAGCACGATCACTTCTAGCTGCACCATTGCAAAAGAATATTCTATGGGTTGTCACAAACTTGACCACAAGTCATAGCAAGGTTTGGGGCAGCCACCCATATAATTGGTATCCTGGCTGCAAAATCGTAAAAAATGTTACACAGCACTGATGTGCAGAAAAACGAGTCCAAAACAGAACTGAGGGGAATAGGGAAAAGGTGGAGGCATTTAAAGGGGAAGACAGGAAGTGAGGTCAAAGGGTCGGGCTCATAAGGGTCTTCAACCATAGGCTTGAGCCCGGATGTGACATCACAGGGGCCAGAGCTGGCAAGGTCTTCTTCCATAGGCTCAGATCTGGAAGTGACGTCAAGAGGGACAGGTGGAATCTCCCGTGAATGGTCTGCAGGAAAGGGAGAAAAAGAGTCCGTGCACTCTGCCACATCCCGGTCCGATTCGGAACTGCCCTTACTCAAGCCCTTTAGCTGCCTCCCACGCGCACTTGTGTGACAGGGTAAAATAGTTTGCTCTGACTTTTTACTTACCCAGATTTCTGACAGAAAGCAAGATGCATATCAAAGAGGGAAGTTAGAACCACTAGGGAAAAGCACAAATTAGCAAATATCAATTACATGTGTAGTTCATCTTAAAAAATGGGAAGAAAACGTTGAATATGGGATTAGTCACAGTGAAAACTTTCAGCATCTGTGACTCACCCCCAGGATGGACTAACGTTTTGGAACCAATGGCGTACACATATAAGAACACGAATGTCCAATTTATTAAACATTTGACTTAAGGCACAGAAATCACTCACCACTTTGAATAACATTTATAATAATACTTATATTTTAAACATCTTTCAGGTAGGGACTTCCATTTCTTCTGTTTTTAATGTCCTAGTGTACTCGTAAGTATTCTGGTGCATGATGTATTAGTCAGTCAGTCATTTTCTAACCCCCTGAATGCTAAACAAGGTCGTGGTTGGGGTTGCTGGAATCCTAACCTAGCTAGCATAGGGCACAAGGCAGGAACATACCCTGAACAAGGTGCCAGTCCAGTATTAGCCTTACACAAATTACATTCATCCATTTATTCTCTTAGCATGTTTGTTCTAATTTAGGGTCACAGGGTGCAAGAGCCTATCTCGATAACACTGGACATAAAGTAGAAGTATTCCTCAACCTGGTCTTTGTAGAACACACACATACACGCACACACTCACACACTGATATGAGGAAAAAATATTTTTACCACTGCTGTCAAAAAAAAGTAAGTATCTCTGAATTTAATACATTCTGAAATGTTCATTTGAGAAATATAAAGTACACATTTTCTCAGATCTGAAAAAATGAACTTTACAAATGATTTTGCAAATATTTCTTATTGTTAATGTAACCTTTTCAGCTTTTCAAAATCAACATATTTTTACTAGAGCATTTGGTTACATTTTGTATTGAGCACATTCGACCAAGTTAACAATGTGGGCAAGACACTAGATGACTGATTCCAATTGTGGCCAAATTAAATAGACTATGTCTGGGTTTTCACACCAAAGAAATTCAATTAAAAGACTGGCAAGTCTTATCATGACCCTGTAATTTGATAAACTGCAGGCTACAAAGAAATAAAAATTTGATTTAAGTATAACACCACAGACAAAAAGAGTTATAAACTTAACAAAACTGTGCATGATTTCAAAAAGGCAACACAAGTCAAGGAATTAACATTTTTCTGAGTGCTGGCAGTTATTAAAAAGAAAATGTGATGTTACATTCAAGTGACTTACAGATAGTTGATAAAACTTAATTTTCTTTTTTAACTTTTCCATATATGAGTATTTTATTAAATGTATTCTACTAGTTTTTTGAAATCAAACACAATCATCTGTGCATATTAATGTATAAGGACTTTCTTAAGATAATGTTGACTGTGTCACAAAACTTGCTTCACCTCTGCCCATCAGCATTAATAACTCATTCATCTGCTTAAGCGGTGTCAAGCATGGACACCTGGGGATCTTCGAGAAGGCTCAGGAGCAGTACCACCATTGGGCAGAAGGAGACACTGCCACTAGCCATGTCTCTTGTTTCCTCCACATTCTGGAGCCGTCACCTGGATATGATGCTTAGCCCCACTCTTTCTGAGTGGACCAATATAAATGGGGTGCCCAGAGATGGAGGTCGTGTTTTAACCTGAGTGAGGTATTGAGATGAAGCTCTAAGTGAATCTACTTAGAGAAGTGTGAAGAACATGCATTACTGTTTCATTTGTGTCATACCGGACTTTGTTTATTTTGTGGGACTGTCTATCATTAAACAGGGTTGTGGCCGGGTTGACATCCTAAATATTGCAACACCTCAATTAGTTCTTGATTTACAGAGGAGAACTTTAGAGAAAACCTTTAAAACAGGAAATGGTTAATCGTCTTTGTGTGAAACAATATTAATTAAGATACCGCCATAGTTGTATAATGTAACTTAGAGGAACTGAAATCACCCTTATATGACTCTTAAAATCTTACAGTATAGGTAAGAAATTGTCAGTTTTAAAATGAATTACTATGAAGAAAAGATAATATAAAATGCATACCAGAACCTAAGGAAAAAGCCCAACTATGTAAAAGGTGCAAAGAAGTGCTACTGGATGTTTTATCAGAGCAGTTTAGTAGTGATGCATTGATAATGCAAGCAATTCTGTATTATACTGTATATCATTAAACCAGAATTACCTGATATGTTGGTCATTAGTCCTGCTGTCTTATAGCTATAAGGTTCAATTTCAGGACAAGTCACTGTTTAACACTAGAATTACCAAAAACTCGTAATCCCAGCCCACCTTAAATCCCTTTGCACCTCTCCATCAGCGTCTTTTGTTTAGTAAATGTGTCGATCAGCACAAGCAGTGAGCAGCCTGCTGTCCCATCTCCCACCTTGATGGAGCTCAACTCTCCCAGCTCAAGCCAAGGCTCCTTATCTGCATGTGATGTGCCTGGAGTTGTATAGGGTACATGATACAGTATATCATTATTTGAAATACATGCATTTCATGTGAGTTCCATGTCTACAAATATCTATGTAAGTGTAGGATGAAAGGAAATGTGGGGCAAGAAATGCTGAACACATACCTAAAGCAGAAACTTTATTCCATATTATACTAATAGTAGCTGTGAACCACCCAATCTCACTGAGATTGCACAGGTGGTGAACCAGCTGACGGGGGGAAAGGGAGCAGGGATCTGTGGTATCCGGGGAGAACTTCTCCAGGCTGCTGGTAAGGCTGTCCTCCTGGCATTGCAAGCAATCTTTGCTTCCATTTGGAAGACTGGCATCATCCCAACTGACTGGAAAACGGGACTTGTCATCCCTCTCTGGAAAGGGAAGGGTAATCACTTGGATTGCAGCAACTACAGGGAGATAACACTGCTCTTGGTGCCAGGTAAGGTCCTTGCTAGGGTCATACTCAATAGGATCTGTGATCACGTGCTAACCTACCAGTGACCAGAACAGTCTGGTTTTTACGCCTAAGAAGCCTACCATCAACCGCATCCTGGTATCTGAGGGTTCTCATGGAGTGCAAACGTGAATATTGGCAGAGTTTCTTTGCAGCCTTTGTCAATTTTCACAAATCATTCGACTCAGTTGATCGAGCTGCCCTGTTGGACATCCTGAGGGTTTGCAGGATCCCCTCGAGGTTGCTGGATATCATAGCCGGCCTGTACACTGGTACTGTGAGTGCTGTGCAGAGTGGAGGCAGGACCTCTGTGTTTTTCCCAGTTGATTCTGGGGTTCGCCATGGGTGTGTTCTTGCTCCTATTCTGTTTAATATTTGTATGGACTGGGTGTTGGGCCAGGTTGTGGGGTCCAGCGGCTGTGGGGCATCTGTTGGTGAAGAAAGATTCACGGATCTTGACTTTGCTGATGATGCTGTGATCTTCACGGAGTCAATGGAGGCTCTGATCAGGGCGCTCGAGAGGAGTCTGAGTGTCTGGGCTTGAGAGTGTCCTGGATAAAAACCAAGATCCAGGCCTTTAATGACCTCTTGGTCACAGCCATCAGCAGTGTGTCTGTTTGCGGAGAGAGTGTCGACCTTTTCGAGAGGTTTACTTACCTTGGCAGTGACATTCATGTCTCTGGTTCAAGTCTTTAGAGTCCTGGGGCTTCCTATCTTGCTATGCGAGACATGGATGCTATCCAGTGACCTGAGACGAAGACTGGACTCCTTTGGTATTGTGTCTCTCTGGAAAATCTTTGGGTACCATTGGTTTGACTTTGTGTCAAATGAACGGATGCTCATGGAGTCCTGAATGAGACACATTACCTGCATTGTGAGGGAACGTCAGTTACGGCACTACGGCCATGTGGTGCATTTCCCTGAGGGTAATCCGGCTCTTAAGATCCTCATTGTTGGGGACCTGAGTGGCTAGATCAGGCCAAGGGGTTGCCCATGTAACACCTGGCTGCGGTAGATAGAGGGTCATTTCCGGAGGGTGGGACTGGATTGCGTGTCTGCCTGGGGGTTTGCAAACCACAATCCCGAGTTGTTTCGTCATGCAGTAGGTGCGGCAATGCACTGTATCAGTGCATACTCCCCAACTTGACTTAACTTGACTTGATACTAATAATGATGTGAAATGTATAATGTGTGAAGACTTTAGTCCAAATATCAAATAAACATGTGCGCTTTTATTCAAGAATATAACCAAAGAAAAAAAAAGTCATTTGATTTACATGTTGCAGTCAATGAGTTAAAAACCCAAGCTCAAACATCAATTGACAGGAATATGGTTATAGGTTATACAGTAATCCCTCCTCCATCGCGGGGGTTGCGTTCCAGAGCCACCCGCGAAATAAGAAAATCCGCGAAGTAGAAACCATATGTTTATATGGTTATTTTTATATTGTCATGCTTGGGTCACAGATTTGCACAGAAACACAGGAGGTTGTAGAGAGACAGGAACGTTATTCAAACACTGCAAACAAACATTTGTCTCTTTTTCAAAAGTTTAAACTGTGCTCCATGACAAGACTGAGATGACAGTTCTGTCTCACAATTAAAAGAATGCAAACATATCTTCCTCTTCAAAGGAAACAGAGAGGAAAGCAAACAAATCAATAGGGCTGTTTGGCTTAAGTATGCGAAGCACCGCCGGTACAAAGCTGTTGAAGGCGGCAGCTCACACCCCCTCCGTCAGGAGCAGAGAGAGTGAGAGAGAGAGAGAGAGAGAGAGAGAGAGAGAAACAAAGTCAAAAATCAATACGTGCCCTTTGAGCTTTTAAGTATGCGAAGCACCGTGCAGCATACTTAAAAGCTGCACACAGAAGGTAGCAACGTGAAGATAATCTTTCAGCATTTTTAGACGAGCGTCCGTATCGTCTAGGTGTGCGAACAGCCCCCCTGCTCACACCCCCTACGTCAGGATCACAGATAGTCAGCGCAAGAGAGAGAGAAAGAAAAGTAAGTTGGGTAGCTTCTCAGCCATCTGCCAATAGCGTCCCTTGTATGAAATCAACTGGGCAAACCAACTGAGGAAGCATGTACCAGAAATTAAAAGACCCATTGTCCTCAGAAATCCGCGAACCAGCAAAAAATCCACGATATATATTTAAATATGCTTACATATAAAATCCGCGATAGAGTGAAGCCGCGAAAGGCGAAGCGCGATATAGCGAGGGATCACTGTACAGGTTATATTATTGATTACAAGTCAGCAAATATTACCGCTACGTCACGGAAGCTGTTGTATCGTCCTTGAACCTTTTGTGAAAGTGTTTATTTGATCTTTAGAATTCAGGCTTCACACATTATATATTTTATGCCAACATTTTCTCATTTACTACTAAAATAACAAAAAACGTTTCTGTTTTAACAATGTGTTTACACAGATTATTGTAGAAATGGAACACACATGAAATGCAATTGTTCCAAATAACGATCTATTATTTCCACTCTAAAACTCCAGCACTTCACTCCCAGATAATCAAGGAATGAGTTGGGAGAACTTTGTGCACGTTCTGCGGTGGTGGGGGGATGTAATAGCAGGCTGCTTGTTGCTTGTCTTTATCACCACATTTACAGGACAAAAGACGCTGACGGAGAGGTGCGATGGGATTTAAGGTGGGCCGGATCTACAAGTTTTTTCATAGGCTCTGGTAATTGTACCGTTAATTACCTGCCTGAAAGTGTTTTGCTGTATTTATTCTGCATGTGTCTGCCTGTCATTTAGTATTTAAATAAAGATCTCTAGATAAAAAAAAATCACACACTCATTTCTTGTCACATGTACACATTTTGTTAAGACATCAAATGTGTGTTGTGTTTATATTGGTAAGAGGAAGCCTATTTTGGCAATTATGATAATAAACTTGGTGACTGCAGTCATAAAGATGCATCGGAGACAGAAATGAAACTTGAAGCTTGTGAATTCTCAATTGCTGGAATCAACAACAGGAAAGGGTGGTTGGTAAGTGTTATGGTACTACAAGTGTTTGTATATATTATTGTAGTTTTTGAGTTATTGTTTGTTTTACTTATATGTATTAATTGTTATGTTTAGAATTGTGTACTGTCCCAATAAATGTTCTGATATTCCCTGCACTTTGTGGGTGGAGCCTTAACTGGTGGGACAACCCTGATATCACCACTCCTAGGATGTCTTTCTGGGTATATAACTGAGCCAAGAAGGCCTGGGAATGGGAATTGTTTGTGTTTAACAAGTACTTATTGTACTTTTAATTTGTTACTAACACTTACCTATTTGTTTCTCTTCTCGGTTACTAACATATGGCACTTGGTTCCACTGCTTAACTGCCAAGTTGTTTGCCTGCCTATGGAACACTCGTCTCTGATAGCAGAGCACCGAAATCATCAGAAAGAAGAACCCTTTCATCTGATTGACCGGCCCAGCACTGACTCAGTTGAGGAATGGCCAGTATGAGGGAGGCAGCTTGCTGTCTGAGGTCTCCAGGACTCTGAAACCTCATACACAATATAGTCTACTTTTGCATTTTGCTTTGCAGCTTGTACTATTACTATTGTACTATTGCACTGTATTCCTGATCTGGAAATGTTAGATTGGCCATCTAGATCTGTGAAGACGATTACTTGTGTTCTGTTTTGTGTATTGTATTGCATTTACCCCATTTTTTGACATTCATTGCACACCCAAACTACCTGGAAAGGGGTCTCTCAGTGAATTGCCTTTCTCAAGATTTCTTCTGTTTCTTTTCCCTACAAAGTTTGTTCTGGGAGATTTTTTCTTAGGGAGTCAAGGCTGGGGGCCTGTCAAAAAAAGGGCCTATTAAAGCCCATTCCAGCATTCTTGTTTTTTAACTGGAGTTTCTTTGCTGATCATTTCTGTTCTTAGTGGATTATCTGTCTTTTGTGACTTCTTGATTTCATTTATTGGATTGTGTTTTCTGTGTTTCGGGACTGGTGTAGTTAGGATTGCCTTTTAGGCAACTCCTTTTGTAACTATTTTTGCTCTGTGGAACTTGTGTATTTTTCTACTTTTGTTAATAAATCATTTATTTATAAAGATTCTTTGTTCACACAAGCCAAAGGTTTAAGATTGTCCATCTCCTTGTGTGGCTTTTGTTCTGACTTTAAAAGAATTATAGCTATTTTGGCAGTTCCCCATTTTTAGGTCTTGCTCCAGCTGAAGCCAGCAATTAGCATTTGGGAACTGGCTGAAAATATGTCATGTCTGATGGGGGTCATATTCCTGTTTTATGTTTCTTTTGTTAATTTTTGATACTATGATTCCTGTTGTTTATGTGTATTATTCTTCATTTTTAGTTTTGTCTGTGTTTAAGATGCCTTTGTTATGTTCTATGTGTTTTGTGGGTGGACCACCAATCACTGCCTGGAACTGCCCTCTACCCCCTAAAACCAGAGAGACTCCCACAGTTCCAAGTGGTTCATTTCAAATGCTCTTGATGGTTTTGGTGAGTTTCTGTGTTTGTACTATGCTTTTTGATATTTCTGGATTTTTGACCTTCTGCCACATTTTGACCTTGCTTTGGATTTGTGATTTTTGGGACTGTGCTTGCTTGGGATTGCCTTATTATCTGGTGCAACAGACGGCCAGCTGGGACACCCAAAAGATGGAAGAATGGGGGAAGGTGGCTGCTTTAGCGCACTGCCTTCCCCAAAAAAACATAGATGGCATGCTCCCCTGGTTTACAGTGGTGCCCTGGGCACCATGGGACTTGGATTTCAATATCTTTGCCCTGCTGGATATAGTGGGTGTCGCCAGGGGGTGCTGTGGAACAGACATGTAGTATGATGTTTCTGCCTAATCCAATATAAAATGACTGGAACGACATCATAGAAATGAGCCAGAGTCAGGTGGTAGGGGGACAAAGCTTGCTGGGAGGAGCAGAGGTGAAACCGACAGATAAAGAAGAAGATTTCAGTATTATACTAAGTATTTACTTGTGGCTGTGGTGGGGGAAACAATTGTAAAGAGTTTCTTAATAGAAATATGATCTTTGTGCTTTTAACTCGTGCCCTGTGTCTGTTGTGTTAGGGTTGGAGGAGCAAGAGTACCCTCTAGTGTTCACATTAGGTAAATCCATTATGCCTTTTATGCGCTACAAAGTTTCACTTTTTGACTGTTTCTGTGGAAATAAAGCCTGTATATTTTTTATAAAGTTTGTGTTGGCTTGTTACTAGCTGGGTTTGATGGTTTTCCTGACTAGTGGAAATTTTTGGCAGTGCTTTTTGGGACTTATGTGGTATGGAATTCCTATGTTAAAACAAAAGAGTGAGCCAAAGCTGGGAAGACCAGTGAATACTCTAGCCTGATTGAGCAACAGCTTTTGGAGGCTTCAACCTTTTTTGCCTTGAAGGAAACTCCATTTTATAATACTAGAAAAAAAGAGTTTTCTTGTAGAAAAAAGCACGGGTGTGTGTATCTTTGTGTGGAAAATAAGCTGCATGTCACATTTTTAAAATGCTCTGCACCTTTGCGATGATGTGAAAGAGAGGCATAAATAAAACTGATGGATATGCAAGCAATTTCCTGCAATACACAGCCATTGGGAAGTAAAACAGGTAACAAGAAAGTGTGAATGAGTCTTCAGGGAGCAATATTCCTTGTGTTTTACCCCAAAAAAATTTAACAACCCTTCAAAATCTCTTTTAATTGAGTTTCGTGTCTCACAAGTGGGAAATTGACAGCAAATTAATTTTGGTGTTAGTATCATTAGACCATGTGCAAATTGAAACTTCCATGCTTTGCTTATCATTATTGGTAACTTTATTTTGACCCAGGAAATGTGAATATTGATGTGTCCTTACATGTGCAGAGTAAGGGACTAGTGTAATTTTCTAAGGTTGGTATGGATCTTGCAGCTAATTCTTTTTGAAATGGTTCTGTTTGATCAAAATCCAGGAATAGTTAATGCTGGTTCAGCAAATGGATAGATGGGTGAGTATCAATAAACATAGTTAGTTACAAAGGTTATATGGTGCATACTTTGCTAAACATCACCTCTCAAGAGTTTACAATTGTGGCAGGTTAAATGATTTGCTCTCTGTAACATCCAAAGTGGAGATGGTTTCTTTTCTTTTATTTATTCTGTAGTTCACAATGTTTCGCTTTCTGGCATAGAAAGAATACAAGGTTTCTTCAGCAAAAACAATAAGACAGCAGTGATAAGTATTTGCCAAAAGCTTTGAATCTGAACTTTGCTTTAGAAGCTTTGCTGTTTGTGTTGAGTGTATACTAAAAAGACTAAAAATGTAACTTTTGGTAATGTTAAAAGGGAAAACAATGGGATATAAAACATTTACCCCAATATGCCTTGTTGAGAAACAGAGGAGCTTTTTGTGTCTCTTAATATGATTCATACATTCAGTATGAAGTGAATCAGTAGAAGCTATTTAAATCATCTTTTATGTTTTTCACATTCTTCAGTTTATGCTAATATAAATTCCTTCTAAAAGCTGTAATTATCTGTCTGGATCCTTCACACATCACTTCAGACACCTTGTACCACACATTAGTCTGTAATGGGAAACATTTTGAGATCATACATCCGTAGATATTATCTTATTAATTGTATATGCCACAATTTCAGCGATAAAGCCTTGTGGCCTAAAAAACATGCACTCCCTCTTCACTGCCTCATTCAAAAAATACAAAAGTACAAAAAACAAAACGTGAAGAGGCAAGCATTTTGCATTGTAAACCAATAAGTATCAGTGGTAGTTTGTAATGTTGGATGCTTGGCCACTGCCTCCCCCCCCAAATATTTTAATAACTATACTTAAATGAATTAGATAATGTGAAATAATTTTGAAATAAACTTGTTTATTTGCACAACATTCCTGGTGTCAGTGCATGTCAACATCCATTAAAAATTGGTTCCACAATGTATTTGTTTAATTTCTGTGTGGAAAAAAAGAAAATTCTGTGTGAATACCTGTATTTCCGGAGTGAAGGACGCCAGCCAAATGAAAGTCAATGTAAGTCCTTGATCTGCTGGAAAGCAGGTGACCTAAGGCTACCTTTTAATTGGTTACTATCAGATTTTTCCAGGGATGCAGTTCTCTGCGACCTGGCCACTCCCACATTTATTGGCAATAAATTAGTATTGTTTTAGGTTTATTTAATCTAATCTGATTGGACAATCATCGATGCACTATATCATGTTGACGTCAATGGTTCACAGTTCACACCCACCTTTAATATTGCTATGGATGAGCGACTGCGACTTAGAAAATGGCATCTTCAAGTAGAACTTCAGAAATCCAAAAAATGTTGGTTATTTTTTTAATGAAACACTTCTTCATAAATTGTTCACTTGAAGAGAAAAAGACATTAAAGGAGTTTGGACTAGACCAACCTGACTTAAGAATTCAACAGAATTCTGATTTTAGGGTTATTTTATGTAAATGATAACTTCTCCTAACCATGGTTGAGAATGTGGAAAAGGTTGAGAAAGTTGTGATGCGTTCATTTTTTGTAACTTCTTTTTTTCACAAGGAAATTAATTTCTGAATTGCATCTTATGAACACTGAATGGCTCCAGCAGTAATGCAAAAAGCATATATAGAAAGTGATTTAATCACCAGTAATGTGGGATGTCTTCATTTAACTATGAAGAAATATGTTCAGTTTATAATCAGTTAATAAATTGACGAAGACCTGCACAAAGGAACTTTCTCTAGTTGTAATTTAAAACCAACAATAGGCTATTTTTCAACAAATAATTCAAACATGTTTTTTCCAGGTGCTCCGGTTTCCTCCCACAGTCCAAAGACATGCAGGTTAGGCGCATTGGTGATTCTAAATTGTCCCTAGTGTATGCTTGGTGTGTGGGTGCGTGTGTGTGTGTACGCCCTGTGCTGGGCTGGCGCCCTGCCCAGGGTTTGTTTCCTGCCTTGCGCCCTGTGTTGGTGGGGATTGGCTCCAGCAGAACCCTGTGACCCTGTAGTTAGGATATAGCGGGTTGGATAATGGATGGATGGATAATTCAAACATGCCTGCTGTAATAATGGGCAGCACGGTGGTGCAGTGGTAGCACTGCTGCCTTGCAGTAAGGAGACCTGGGTTCGCTGCATGGGGTTTGCATGTTCTCCCCATGTCTGCGTGGGTTTCCTACAGGCGCTCCGGTTTCCTCCCATAGTCCAAAGACATGCAAGTTAGGTGCATTGGTGATCCTAAATTGTGCTTGGTGTGTGTGTCCTGCGGTGGGCTGGCACCCTGCCCAGGATTTGTTCTTGCCTTGCACCCTGTGTTGGCTGGGATTGGCTCCAGCAGACCCCCATGACCCTGTGTTGGGATATAGCGGGTTGGAAAATGACTGACTGCTGTAATAAGCAAAATTATCAGTTGTGTTACTTCGCCAAGGAAATTTCCTAAGGCTTGAGCCTTGAGTACTATGTCATTTACACAGTACTTTTCTATATACAATATTTCTTATTTCTTTTTTTAAACACATTGTTAAAACAGAAACTTTTTCATATTTTAGTAATAAATGTTACAAAATGTAGGCATAAACTATACAATGTGTGAAGCCTGAAGTCCAAAGATCAAATAAACACTTTTACAAAAGGTTCAAGGACAATACAACAGCTTCTGTGGTGTAGCGGTAAGATTTGCTGACTTGTAAACAAGAGTCCCCGGTTCAATCCTGACTGCCTCCTATATTTGCTGTTTTCAGTAGTGAGCTGCTCTTATTGTTAATATTATACAGTACACACATATATTTGGTTAGTGTCTGTAACAGCCACTGTACATTTATAGGACTTGTAAAAGTTACCATTTTTTTTTTATTTTAATTCTCTCAGTCATGACCATGATGTAACATTTATTACTAAAATATGACAAAGTTTCTGTTTTAACAATGTGTTTACACAGATTACTGTAGAAACGGAACTCACATGAAATGCATGTGTTCCAAATAACAATCTATTATTTCCACTCTAAAACTCCAGCACTTCACTCCTAGATAATCAATCAAGGCATGAGCTGGGAGAACTTTGTGCACGTTCTGCGACGGTGGGGGGATGGAATAGCAGGCTCCTTGCTGCTTGTCTTAATTGGCACATTTACAGGACAAAAGACGCTGACGCAGAGGTGTAAATCAGTCAGTAGATTTTGAGATATTTAGTTTTTCTATTGTAGGGGTTATTTTTACCCCTAAATATCAAAATAGCGAAATGCCCTTTCTTAGAGAATACATACTGCCATAGTTGTACAGTCCTGTCAAATATAAGTGGGAAATGGTGTCTTTGTTGATGAGTGAGTGACTGAGTGAGTAAGAGAATGAGTGAAGTTTGCATCTCTCTATTATAAAAAAAAATCTTGCAAGGGAGACTAGGAAGACGAGATGTGATCTTCTCAGAAGACAATTTGACGTCCCGCGAGAGACACTTTAAGGTCACGCGAGACAAGACATTTAAAACAAAATTTAAAACAAGTTCACGGACATCTAACATAGCAGTTGTTGGAATGCTTTTGGCAGACACACTTCATGTGCTCCCAGCTCTTAAAACAATGACAAGCGACAAGCAGAACACGCAGCTCGCCAGCAGCAGCAACAAGCCAGCAGATGATCCAACTGCTTATCCTTAGCTTGCGTTAAGCCCCCTCACCCCCCCTTCACAAAGCGAGCGGCAGAGACGCGAAGTGGCAAATGGACAGCTGCTGTACAGGCTTTTAAATGATCGACGCGCAGCGCGACAAACATAATATGCAGCTTGCCAGCAGCAGGAGCAGAAAGACAGCAGCTGATCTGACGGCATCTCATTAGCATGCGTTCAGCCCCCTACCCTTCACAATGCGAGCAGCATTATACGTCCTGCTAAGAAAGAGATTTAACCACGCCCGGGGCTGGAAATAAAGGACAAGTACAGTAATCCCTCCTCCATCGCGGGGGTTGCGTTCCAGAGCCACCCGCGAAATAAGAAAATCCGCGAAGTAGAAACCATATGTTTATATGGTTATTTTTATATTGTCATGCTTGGGTCACAGATTTGCGCAGAAACACAGGAGGTTGTAGAGAGGCAGGAACGTTATTCAAACACTGCAAACAAACATTTGTCTCTTTTTCAAAAGTTTAAACTGTGCTCCATGACAAGACAGAGATGACAGTTCTGTCTCACAATTAAAAGAATGCAAACATATCTTCCTCTTCAAAGGAAACAGAGAGGAAAGCAAACAAATCAATAGGGCTGTTTGGCTTAAGTATGCGAAGCACCGCCGGTACAAAGCTGTTGAAAGTGGCAGCTCACACCCCCTCCGTCAGGAGCAGACAAAGAGAGAGAGAGAGAGAGAGAGAGACAGAGGAAAACAAAGTCAAAAATCAATACGTGTCCTTTGAGCTTTTAAGTATGTAGCAACCGCACAATACGGATACGCGATATCTACACTTCACCACCCGTGCAGGGGGTGGACGATGTTTGAAAGCATAAGAGCACAACCATATTCGGTCCTCGTCCCCTCTTGCCACGATCCCCTTCTTAACAATTTGCAGCAATAAAACACAACAGGAAATGGAACAGAAAAAATATATTAACAGGTGCTGCTACATAAACTTAACCGGTGCTTGAGTGCTCCTAAGTGAACCCCTTCCCCAGACGCCCTCCCTGGCGCCCCGTATACTAACCCCCGGTTTGACACAGACAAAAGAAAAAGAAAAATAAATAATGAGAAAAAAACTGTTCTTTGATACGATTAGTTTCACTGAGTCCAAAGATATGGAAAATACGAAATCCTGCGGTTAGTTCCTCCTGGAAGCAGGAAACCCAACCGTCCTTTAGCGGGACGGCTTCTCTGCGGACTATCACGAAACGAAATTCAGGAATCCAACTCACCAGATGGGAGCACCCGGAGAACACCAGACCCTGGCCTCTTCTCGGGGATTCGTCCTTAAAATATTTCTTCGGGGTGGCCACCCATGAAAAGCAGACGTCCCTGGGTGAAGTAAAATCCTGAACAGTTCTAGAGCGTAGATAGTCGCTGCGATGCCTTGAAAATTGTGTCTTTGTTCTTCCTCCTTACTTTCTCCTTACTTTCTCTCTCCTTTCTTGTTCCGCCATTCCCCTTAAAAAGAGAAAGTTTCCCGCTGAAAATCCTTGCCTCTCTTGGTTGTTATGGCAACCATACGCCGGCATCAGGCAGCTGGAGAGTGTACTCGGGCGGGATCCTCCCAGAACGGGACGTTACCAATGGTGCCTGAAGGGCTATTTAAAACACCCTCCCAGTCAACATTAAGAAGTGACGGACAATTCAGAAGGCTAACCCGACTGTCCATTATGTAGCCTTGCTACAAGTATGCGAAGCACCGTGCAGAAAGCGCTTCACTAAGCAGCTGCACACAGAAGGTAGCAACGTGAAGATAATCTTTCAGCATTTTTAGACGAGCGTCGTATCGTCTAGGTGTGCGAACAGCCCCCCTGCTCACCCCCCCACGTCAGGATCACAGAAAGTCAGCGCAAGAGAGAGATTGAGAAAAGTAAGTTGGGTAGCTTCTCAGCCATCTGCCAATAGCGTCCCTTGTATGAAATCAACTGGGCAAACCAACTGAGGAAGCATGTACCAGAAATTAAAAGACCCATTGTCCTCAGAAATCCGCGAACCAGCAAAAAATCCGCAATATATATTTAAATATGCTTACATATAAAATCCGCGATAGAGTGAAGCCGCGAAAGGCGAAGCGCGATATAGCGAGGGATCACTGTATTGTTTTTACAAAAGTTTTAAAGTAAAAGTGAAAATAATGCATATGTAACAATTCCCATGAAAATAACAATCTCTTAATATTGTATATCTGGTAAACCAAACCCGGGGGTGGACAAGCGAAGCAAGCAGGGGGCGGAACCCCCTAGTTTTATATATATAGATTCATAAAATTGAAATAATAAAAGATATGCAAGATTATACAGATACATAAAAGAACAACACATAAGCATGAATCTAAGATAGCTTGGCTTTCTTCTTATGTATAGAACAAGATACAAACGTCTGAATATATTCACTTTATTAATTCTTTAAAGTACTGTCCAAAGAAACTTTATTCATTTAGGTCTGACTTTAAAATACTTTCATAAGAGATCAGTCCTTATATAGTTGCACATTTCTCAGTGCCTGCTCCTTGATAGCATCGTTGACTTCTTTCACAGCACACCTTACCTACACTGTACATGTTTTCTGTGAGGATTTTTGTGTCTGTGTATGCCAGACATGGTTTGATGCTGCCCTGAATTAAGGAAATGTTAGTTTTTCTATTGAATTTAAGATGATAAGCATATAATAGATAAAAAATGTATGTTTCATACAACTTATTACTTTCAGTTATATGTAATGCTAATAACCAGAAATACTGTACATATGTTAATACATTTGCTGTCTTTATTTAAACTATGAAGTTACAAATAATAAAGTCTCAGAATCCAAGTATAAACAGTGAACCTAAGGTTTGATTGCCTGTCCTCTCATGAGACATAGAAGATACTCTATTCTGATTTTTGCAGGATTCAAAAAACTGTTTCTTTCTAGTACACATGGATGGATTTTAAGTGTTCTTTATCTTTCTTTGTCCAGATGTTTTTCACTTTCTTGGCTTTAGCTAAACCTTGCAAACACAGATTTAGTGCTTACAATAGAAAGGAAAGAGTGGACGTTTTGTCATTGCTTTCTTGTAATTGATAGTTGTGCAAAGTTTTGTCTATAAAGATCGGCAACAATTGAGTTATGATCATCTTGCTTACTGACCATGGTAGTAAACACTACAACACTGAGACATCTGGATAGCTTGCTTTTAAAGAGGGGTTCTGGAATTTTCCTGAGATATAGAGGAAATAAATTTAAGTGTTTTCCAGCTGATGTCCTTCAGTAGTGCAGATGAAAAGGGAGAGTGTATTAGCAAAAGCGGCCCCCTCTTGACTCAGTATGGTATTACTTAACTTCTGAGAGTCACTTAAGCACTGTGCTTCACGGTCTGTGTATTACATTCTGATTTCCTTTTTTATATACTTTATGTTTGATTAGTGTAACAAATAAGGAGAGAAATTAAAATGAAGAGCTGGAGTGTCACCTTGATAACCCTGTTTAATAAATGTTGCACGAAAATGTTGAAAGAAAATGCACTCTTGAGTGAAAATAGAGACGGGGCTTCCATGTGGTAAGGTGGAAGTGATATCACTTATCCTCAGGTCAACTTTCATTTGAACTGTGGGTGTAAAAGGAGAGGTTGTTAGTAACAGTGCCCCCTCTCAATTTGGAATGCTGTTGCTGGGGCCCTAAAAATGTCCCCTAAGCACTCATGTGTGACACTGTTAACAACCATATTCTTGTTCTCCAGATTATTCTTTTGGTTCGTAGACTTTAAA
This sequence comes from Erpetoichthys calabaricus, assembly GCF_900747795.2. Taxonomy (NCBI): domain Eukaryota; kingdom Metazoa; phylum Chordata; class Cladistia; order Polypteriformes; family Polypteridae; genus Erpetoichthys; species Erpetoichthys calabaricus. The sequence goes on from NC_041398.2 coordinate 181,000,067, forward strand.
GTAAATCATTTTCCTTTAACCTGTTCTTAGGTTCACTATTCCAACACACCATCCATGTTTTTCAGGGCTGTATATCAAGGTTTTGTGATGTGCACATTCATAGCTCTTTGGTAGTGAGAACTGGCAAGTGCCTCAAGAAGAAATTCATTATCATATCAGAAATCGGGAGTGGTCTCCTCTAGACTTTCTCGTATACTCAAATATGGGGATGGATATTTGATTGAGTCAATCGCAAGACAATGATTATATTTTTATATTCTGTTACATTAAATTAAAGAACCATCAACAACAAATCAAATCAAATTAATAATATATTGAACATTTGTTATTTAAGTAAAGTTTAATTTACTTGTGAATTTACATACACACACACATGATTCCAAAAATGGTATTTTCGGACTCAGGAATGTCTAAAACATCAAGGTTCATCAAAATCTTGAAATTGAATTTTTGGAAGATTCCAATACTTTCCCTATACTTCGTATATGAGAAAGTCAGGGAAGTCTAAAGTGTCGAGATTCATCAAAATCTTGACATTGAATCTTTGGACAATTACAATACTTTCCCTATACTTCATATACAAGAAAGTAAAAACTATCATGCACCCTTTACAATGGAGAAAATGCAGCACATAGGAAAAGCTTAAAAACCTACCAAATACATTCACCTTTTAAGCCAAGTCAGTTGTCAAGTATTGAGCTGCATTTTTTTTAACATTAGTTCTATAGGAAATTGACAAGGACCAAAAAAAAACTAGTTAAAACAAGGATTTTGTTAAAACCATAGACCTTTGACAGTATGAGCAAATCTTTCTCCTTTTCAAACCTTCTTTCAAAGTTTCTCCCTTACTGTAACTCTGTAGTTCTGTTTCTAGGTCTCCCTGACCATTTGTAAGCTCCACCGGGTCATCAATATTTCCCACCTGGGGTTCTGCAACACTGTTTTCCATGTCCAATACTTCTCTGTTCATTTGTTGTTTCTTGCTGTGGATCTCTGTCAGGGTGCCATGGCTCTCATTGTTCAGGGTAGAACTCTTGAGAGTTGGCTGTGATCCTGGTGTGTGACTCAGGTTCTGTGACCTCAGATTTGATATACACAGGAAAGTGTGGCAAGCAGTGGAGGTCATATTAGGTTTCAGCTTCCTCATTGAAGTGATCAGACCCTGAGTCTGGTGTTTCATTATTTGTTCTTGCTGGTCTCTGCATTTTCCTTTTCACTGTGTTCAATTTAGTGTCTTTTTCAAGACGTAAGTCATTGAATGGCCACAGACAGGTGTGTCACGTTGTGGTACAGCCAAGAGCTCTGTGTCCCATCACAGCAGAAACAGTGGGGACACCATTCTTTTCCCTGTTGGCCACACTCTTGACATCTTCATTTCCTCCTCAAGACCTAAGTGTTTAGTTGTGGAAGTGTATGCATGGCTGTCCGAGTATTGTTATCAGTATTTTTCACAATGTTTTCCAAATTTTTTTTTCTACTTTTGATACTTAAGCTGTTAACTGCTTCACAATCTTCTACATTTTTTTAGCACAGACACTTGAGCTGTTAGCTGCTCAATACTTACACTATGAGCTTGAGTTGCATGGATAGCTGTCAGATTATCATTATCATTTGTGGTACCCGGATGGGGGTGGTACCCAACCGGGACGCCCGAGAAGATCGGAGGAGGGCTCATGCCTCCTCCAGACCACGAGGGGGCGACCGCCCTGGTTATATTGGGGGCCACGGGTACAGGGCTTGGAAGCTCAACCCTTTAGGGGCCCGTGGTCACCACCAGGGGGCGTCCCCATGCCTGGAGGACCCTGGACCCCAGCACTTCCGCCACACCAGGAAGTGCTGGGGGGAAGAGGAACAGGGACACCCGGAGTGCTTCCGGGGAGTCAGCCGGCACTTCTGCCACACTGGGAAGTGTCGGTGGGAGATTGCCGGGAACACACCTGGAGCACATCCGGATGCTTATTTAAAGGGGCCGCCTCCCTTCAGAGATGGACTTGAGTCGGGTGGAAGAGTGGACAAGGTTTCTGGATGAGAGAAGGAGGCGGTCTGAAGACACAGAGAGAGAGAAGGCTTTATTGATTGGCCTGGACTGTAGGGTATTGGGGTTTGTGAGTAGTGAATTTGTGTAATGGAGACCCTAAATAAACGTGTGTGGGGTAAATCTAACGTGTCTGCCTGTCTGTGTCCGGGTCATATTCCACACATTACATTTCACAATCTTTTCTCATTTTTTGTTAGTTCAGACACTTAAGATACTAACTACTTAATGTGTACTGTCTTTTGCCTTGAAGATGTCAAGAGTGTGGCCAACAGGGAAAAGAATTCTACTGAATTTACAGTGACTGACCTATGTTTACTCAGAGTGTTGAAAAGCTTTATTCTCTCTGCATGCTCCCAACCTCTAGAATTACAACATCAGTCACCTTTGGGTTAGTGAGAAATGGTTTTATGTCTTGTCTGAATTTTTTATTCTTTTCATTCAAGCTTTGATAAAGGGTATGCAGGAATATGCCCTGAACTAATCTTTTATCATGGCTGAATGAAAGCTCCACACTGCTCTGAGGCCAGCAGTACAGGCTGCCGAAGAACCATTAATCGATATATAAATTGTTTGGGTGTTTTCTTATCTTGTTGTTTCATATTGTTTAGCTCCAGGAGTAGTTTTATGCTCCTTTTATTCTGAATGTGTAACCTAAGAAATCCATCCATCCATCCATTATCCAACCCGCTATATCCTAACTACAGGGTCACGGGGGTCTACTGGAGCCAATCCCAGCCAACACAGGGCACAAGGCAGGAAACAAACCCTGGGCAGGGCGCCAGCCCACCGCAGAACCTAAGAAATTGTTTAAGTTTATCTAACATGAGATCATTTCTACTCATGAGAAAATATTTGAAGATACCTGGTTTAACTACTGTTTGTATAGACTTAATAACCTAAAACTCAGTAAATTCCTTATGTAATCCTAGATCTATTTGTTTGCTAAAGTTACTATATGAAATTTCAGAACCCCCATCATTGATTTACCCACCATGGACTTTGAATTCCCTGCAAGGCAGAAAAGCAGTAACATCAGTGAGTCTTACCACGTTATCTATAGTCATTTCAGGAAGACATCCTTTTCCCAAGTCCCAGAGTTCCTCTTAATTTCAAAACTTGTGGCAAGGTGTTTTGTGAGACAGGTAAATATCTATGCCCTATAGACTAACGGTTCTCAACCGGTGGTACATGTACCCCTAGGGGTACGGGAAGGGTTATGTCGTGGTACGCAGCGACACATAATTTTGCGTTTTTTTTTTTCTAATTTTCCTTCTGTTTCGATTTCAAACTCAAAAGTAGGAAAAAAGAAGAAAATGTAATTCAATGTCTTCGAGAGGAAGGAATTCAGGTGTAGTTTCAAAAACTGACTCATGAAAATTTCTGCTGTTGCTAGGCCTACAAGCAATAGGTTGGGGGCAACGCGTGAGTCACCTCCCCAGTGGGGTGGTAGCTTTTAAGAGAGGACAACCTCTTCAGTGCAAGAAAGGAGTTGAAGGTGGTTATAATGCTTGTGTTCGCATTGTTTGTGGGAATCCCAAAAATGGACCAGTTTTTAGTGAAACGGAAGTGGTACTGATGCGTTCGCGAAAGTGAGTGATTTGGAAGGTGTTGGGTTGTCTTCTGATAAGACAGGCCATGGAATTCCTCGAAAACAGCCACAGCAGCAGCAAGATAAGAAGCCACCAGAAGATTTATCTGCGGGCAGAAAAATACGACAACATTCTGCAGAATATTTAGGCTATGGTTTTGTCAGCAATGGTGCAGACCCTCCACTTCCACTCTGTGTCATATGCAACGAAACTCTGTCCAATCACAGCATGAAACCATCGCTCTGAAGAGACACCTGCAAACCAAACATGCAGAATTGAAAGATAAACCACTGGAATATTTCAAGCGGCAACGTGAGAGTATGATGAAAGGCACCGCAATGTTTCACGGATATCTGCATATGTCTGAGAAAGCTTTGCTAGCCTCATATGAAGTATGTCTTTTGGTAGCGAAAACAAGTAAACCTCATAGTATTGTTGAGGAGTTGATACTTCCTGCAGCACTAAAAATTGCAAAAATATTGATAGAAATGAAAGCAGTCGATACGGTAAAAACTGTCCCACATTCGGATGATACTGTATCAAGGAGAATTCGAGAAATGGCTGACGATGTAATCCAGCAAGTCTGTGAGCAGATCAAACTCAGAAAACAATTTGCATTACAACTGGATGAGTCGACAGACGTATCAAACAAAGCTCAGTTGATGATTTTTGTTCGGTATGTTGATCAGATGAAGGGACTTTCAGAAGAAGTGTTAGCTTGCAAAGCTTTGCCGGGAAAAACAACAGCACAAGAGACTTTCAGAATTCTTTCAGAGTGTCTCGCCACTCATGGACTTGAATGGATGTGGTGTGTTTCTGTGTGCACATATGGTGCAGCTAACATGACTGGCCACCGAGGAGGCTTGAAAGCGTTGGTGAAAGGGAAAAATCCATCAGTACAATAGAATCACTGCATTATTCATCGACAATCACTCGCCTCGAAACACTTAAGTATGGAGTTCAATGAGACACTGAACACTGTGGTAAAAGTTGTGAACTTTATCAAGTCACGTGCTCTGAACTCTCTGCTCTTTCGACTGGTTTGCCAGGACATGGGTTCGGAACACGTAACTTTGTTTTTGCATACCGAAATCAGGTGGCTGTCTCGTGGAAAAGTTTTGAACAGGTTATTTGAGCTCCGACACAAAATTTACGTCTTTTTTAGAGATCAGAAATCTGCTTTTGTAACGCTCTTTGAGGACGAGCAGTGGTAATGCAAAGTCACATATCTTGCCGACATATTTACAAAAATCAATGAGCTGAATTTGAAACTTCAAGGACAGAACAGCAACATATTTTCTTCCATTGACAACATGCAAGCTTTTCATAAAAAAGTAATCTACTGGAAAAATAGAATTTCTGCTGGACATCTTGCAATCTTCCCAACAATTTCATGTTTTTGTGAAGAATCAAACATCGAGCTTTCAAGCTTTTCTAATATCAAAGCATTGATCATCGATCATTTGAAGAATCTAGAAAACAAAATTTCTCAGATATTTTCCTGAAATTGAAACGGATGGTGCCCAGAACAACTGGATTTTGAATCCTTTTTGTGAAAACAATTTTGAGACAGCAGAACTTCCTGATGACTTGAAAGAGAAATTATTTGAACTTGTGGCGGACAGAACTTTGAAAGCAAGAATGGACAGCAACGTGGGACATTTCTGGCACAGTGTGCGTCAAGAATACGAAGACTTGAGTAATGCAGCATTGTCAGCATTGTTGCCTTTTCCATCGACATATTTATGTGAAAGTGCTTTCTTGGCTTTGACTGCAATAAAAACTAAAGAACAAAACTGGCCTCCAGCCTGAAGGTGATGTTATACTAGCCGTCAGCAGCATCCATCCTCGCATCAAATCTTTGATGCCTCAAAAACAAGCCCAAGTACCGCATTAGAATGGTAAGCACACGCCATTATGAAAATAAGTACTTTTATGCGCGAACTTACTCGCAAGGGGTACCCGCGGACATACTTTCACACCCTTTGTGGGTACAATCACGAAAAAGGTTGAGAACCGAGACTATAGACAGCTACCAACAATAACCTGTAACAGAATTATTCAGGAAAATGGACTTTTCACTTGTCATTCCAATCTCAAACAAAGGGTGCCTATTGCCCCTTCATCTATTTGCTTTTACATTTATTATTTACATGTGCTTTACCCTGCGGTGGGTTGGCACCCTGCCCAGGATTGGTTCCTGCCTTGTGCCCTGTGTTGGCTGGGATTGGCTCCAGCAGACCCCCGTGACCCTGTGTTCGGATTCAGCGGGTTGGAAAATGGATGGATGGATGGATGTGCTTTACCTTAAAGCAACATACAGAAATGGCATTTCCTTTAAAACACTAATTTATAAACCATTACACATCTTATGTTTTAGTCAGTTCTTCACCCATCTACATGCTGCACCCTGTCATTGTGTTGCTCTGAACCAAGCTAACCATTCTGTGAGTTTTCTGCCGTATGTCTTAACTTATTAGGGTTATAATTAGAATGCCGGAGAAACAGTTGCATTTTTTTATTTAAAGACAAAGAATTAAAATATGAGAGGTTGTTGCCATCTAGTGTTGATTGTCATGAGTATCATTACATGAAATCCTGAAACAAAATCTTAAATGTTATTCAAGTTTCAAGTTTATTGTCATGTGTATAGTACAATGAAATTCTTCCAGTTTGCCAATGTTCCAGGGTCCATACGCCAATTCCTAAAGGTGGCACTACATTTCAAAATGGGAAGATTGGTGAACAGCTTTAATGCTACAACAGAGTTAAATGAGTGAGGTGAATAAAGTGAGGTTTATTCTACAACTAATTATGAGGGTTTGATTCTTTTGCGATTGGAGAACAGAGATCATGTTTTTCTCATTAAGAGATTTTCCACTGGCCCATGAAACAATTCAAAAATCTTGTGTTCAGCTCCCTTCACAATCCATACCCAGTTTTTCCACTGGGCACTTTCTGGAACAAAAGGAACAGCTATATTCCTTTTAAATATAGATCCAATAATATGGTCTAGAATCAGGTAAAGGAAAGAAAAAAGATATATAATTGACAGGAGCTTATGTTTCAGTTACATTGGCATCACATATACACTTGACAATTGTATTAATATCATAGTGCTATATTTAAGTCTGGAACAGGTAGGGTGGGCAAATTGCAAGATATGTTCCCTGTAAGACCTGCTATAGGCTTATTCAATTTACCATATCTTTTATAGGAAAGCAGAAGCATCCAAACTTGTTTTAAAACATGGATCACATATTTCTCTAGTGCTGAATCAACAACTTACCCTTTAATTTCTTCCTTTATCTGCCTTTTTATCCACTCAAAACTTTTGATCTTTTATTTCTTTTGTGTCTACCAACCTTTTCTCTCTAAACTCTTTCACATATCCATACATTTCTGGATGAAATGCTTGTGTCAAAAATCGCTGAAGGGTCAACCTAGCACTGTAGATAAATGAGATAAGGGTCTATGGCAGTGTGCTAGCTATTAAATAGAAATGGTGTGTTCAGGCTCCAGGCGGGCATAGGTGAATGGCGGCATCTTGGAGCAGCCCTGGGGTGTTGATGAGGGAATTGGCAAGCCTGCATTCACATGCAGTTGTACAGAGTTCAGGCAATCTCCTCATTAGTGTTCAGGCATCTGACCTTAAATGAAGTATAAGGCCAGGTTTATACTTCACGCAACGTGACGCGTGCTCCAATAGACTCTACTACTATGCAAGCGTTGTACTGTTCATACTTGTGTGCATACTTTACGTAAATCTGGAAGATTCCACCAGTTGGCAGTGCAAGATGTCATTACGGTGAGAACAGGCTTGGCTTCTCTGTGTTGTTAATTGCCTGAAACATCCATTAAATTTCAAGGACACCTTATCGCAGTATCTCTGAAAAGAATGTTTAATGATTAAATCCATCAATCCAGGGATGTGCCCATTCCTGCAAGAATTGGGCGCAAGACAGAAACAACCCCTGGATTGGGCATCAGCTCATTGCAAGGTGAACACAAGCAGACACATACATTAGCATCATTTTAGTGTCACCAAATCCCTAAACCTTCATGTCTTTGGAAGGAAACCGGAGCACACTGTGAAAACCCACCAGGAAGGCATGCAAACTCCAGGCAGAGAACACAAGGGACATGATTCCCTATGAGACAGACCGTGCAGCCACAACATGCATAATTATTATTGGTATTCATTATTTAAATGAAGTTAACAACTTATCTGTAAAATGTAACATACATACTTTAATGCATTTCACCATGAAAGTGATATCAAGTATAAATCTAAGGATTCTAAATGTGCAGAGAGCTGGAATATCAGAAATGTAATGTGTTCTGTATGGTAATTGCTGCTGTCACTTCAGGAGGAAACCCCAGAAGCACATAGCCATTAACAACTAGATCGGTTTTAAGATGACGTTTACGATTGTCCACTTTAATAATAAAGTAAACTACGTGGTTAAAGTGGATATTTCGAGATAAAAGCCGAAATATCCACTTTAATCACAAAATAGACCTTTTCACCATGCCCTTAATATTTTTCTCTGTGGCCCAAATATGCTGCTGTACAATCTGATGTTGTTGCGAAGGTGCAAAAAACCAAAAAACAAAAAAGATGGTATAGAAGATGGTATGTGAGACCTTTCAAATGTATCGTTTCTTTACGATGGGGAATATGCGATGCTTGAATATAAAAGCACCAAAAATACATTTTTCGTCACCACATCAAACCATTCATCAAACATTGAAGCTTGCACATTGATCCCGGAGGATTCGCATAGTGACTTTCTATCACATGTAGATAGTAAACAGAGACTCTAATGTCACATTCTGACTTTATCACACTGCGCCCCCAACTTTTTGCTGGTACTGCAACTCGTGCACACATCGCGTTAATTTCTGATGAACACTGGGAATGCGTGGCAGCCATGATGCATGCTCGTACGCGTTCTGAGCGTGAAGTATAAACGATCCCTAAGTGAAGCTTGATCAGGTAAGGTGAGAGGGAGAAACCAAGGAAACAAGAGCCAAAATTGGGTGTGAGAGCCAGTGCTATAGTGTAGAAGCAGGCGGCAAGTGGTAAAAGGAACAGCGTTCCTGGGATGGATCATCATTATAGGGGAGTTGGGGACAATGCAATAGGCAACTAGGGATCCTGTAGATGCTGAGGTGGGCACATGGAAGATAGAGGTCTGGCTGAGAGCAACTGGCTGGGATGAGTGATGGATTGCAGCTTTTGGCATCTCTGGTCAGCTGCAAGACCCCCAGGGTGAGCTGGGGAGATGGAATAAGAAAAATGCACAGGGCTGGCAAGAAAGTAAATATAACAAAGGGAACCCAAAGTCTACATGGTTTTATTTGTTGATTTTATTTGTTGGGAAGAACCTTTTTTATGGGAATTTAGCTTAACGTATGCACTTATTTTGGTCTTGGATTATTTATTTATTTGTTAAGAAGCACTGCAGTTTGTTGAAATGTTTGTGAATAAAAGCACTGAGAACACTAGCACCTAACTCTTGTTATTATGTCTTCTCATTGCCCAGCTCATCCTCGGGTCATGACTGTTGATGTTACAAGCAAGCAAAATGATGTTATACAAGAAGGGCCAGAGCAGACTGTACTTCCTAAAGAGACTCAGGTCTTTTGATGTGTGCAGCAAGTTGCTGGGAATGCTGTATAAATGTCCATAATAGTTAGTGTGGTATTTCTACACTCTAGTCTTCTGGAGAAGCAGTTTGAGCTCAATAAAAGCACAATGCCTGAACAAACTTATTAGGAAAATCTGCTCCACCATAGGATGAATGCTGGACACACTGGAAGCTGTTGTGGAGAAGGGGATGGTGACAAAATTGGATGCCATGAAAAATCTCCTGTATCGCATCCGGAACGCTCTCCCTTGGAGCACTTTTAGCCATCCCACCATGGTGTGCTAAGATATGTGTCTGGGGTTCTTTGTGACCACTGCTAGCAGGCAATTCAGTGCTTCCTCTTGATGTACTTGTTAAGTTCATCTCTTATATATATTTCTCTTCTGGTTCGTCCTGCTTCCACTTCAAAACCGGTCCCTCCCACACGCACCTGACACGGCATTTCTCGATTCCTATTCGTCCTCTTCCATGTCATACACTATACTGGCCTGCTGAGCGTAATACATCCAACAAGTACTCAAGGTGCTGCCACAACGGTAAAGTAGCTTTACCACCTTTGCGGGAGCCACCTGTGTCATTGCAACAGCTTCTTACACAGCAAACATCAGAAACTAAAAATAATTGTGAACACATTCGAGAATACAACTCTCTCTAGCGTTTGCTTCCATGGGTGCACAGATAACTGAACCTCCTGGCCATGGACCATACTATTTTAAAATACACGGGCAATTTATCACCAAATCTCTCCACTATACGCTAACACTCCAGGATATGGACAGTTGTATGTTTTTGACACAGCGCAAGCTACTGAAGTACGCTTAAAAAATAAAGCAAACTCTGCATGCAGTGAAAATATACTTCTCCAGCTAGATTCCATGCTCAGAACCATCAACTAACTTCGCTAAATCATACAAACACATGCATGAAATCACTCAGTCCAGTCCAACAGCATCTGTATGAATGGTTTTCAAGGAAAACCCTAGGCAGGATTTACGATGATACAATGCCCCGACATGTCACACCAATGTTGCAGCAATTTTCATCGGAGAAGATGGTGAAATGCCTGTCGAAAGGGACATTTGCATCTATCCCATAGGCAACACCTGTAAACAGATTTCCACGCTCAATATGAATTGCGATCCTATGGTTTACCCACTTTTATTCCCTTACGGAGACATTGGCTGGCACAAAGATTTACAACATGTTCCCGATAAAAGAACCGCCAAGTGAATGAGGCTTACTCAATGCCAATTTTACACGTACAGATTAGCAATGAGGAATACTTTTAGAATTTTGTACTCCAGCGGCAAACTATTCCAACAGTACGTCGTAGATGCGTATGTTTAAACAGAGAGCACCCGTCTCAACTATCTCAGATTACATCAACAAGATCTGTGCGTGAAACTATTAGACGCACTGCAAGCAAACACTGAAAATAACAATGTACATGTAGGCAAAATGATCATATTACTGTCCACATTTCCAGGAAGTCCAAGATACATGCAACAAAACTATCAGGATGCCATGGCCATAGTACGTAAATTCGGAAAGCCTGATTTATTTATCACTTTCACATGTAATCCTGCTTGGCCGGAAATTCTACATGCACACTACGTCTTTCAAGAAGTATTTATTTCTTCTTGATTTCTGAATTCCTTTCTCACCGTTTTCTGTTCCTATTCTTACACCCCTGTATGCTATGGCGGGCATTGGCTAGTTTTGAAATATTTGCACAATATTTATTTATATATTTATTTATCAATTGATTGATTGATTGGCTGTATTATTTGTCCTGTGAATCTGTATCTTTGTTTTTATGTTTCTGCTGCTGTATGTATCTGAATTTATACACCAGATTAATAAAGTTTATGTAGTGTAATCGAATCTAATTTAAAGTGCCATAGTGTACTTATTCATCACATAGTGACATTTAATGCAAGTGAGCTAAACATGAAAGATTCTGGAAGTAATGTCCTCTTTTTTTTTCTTAATTTAGCCTTTTGCAAGCTATCTGGAAATTTGACAGATTTTGAAATACTGAAGCCCTTTTGTTCAAGTAAAAGTAAAAAATAACTGTTAAGCCCACTTCCTACCAGACACAGCTGTGTTGTTGCTTCAGAGATACCGTTTGGTTGGGCTCCTAAAGCTGTGAAGCAACAGTGAAGCTGTATGTGGTGTTAGGCAAACATTAGTGGAGTCCAAGTTTAGTAGAAAAGTAAAATTGTCTTCAATGTGATATGCTTTTGCATCTTTGATGCTTTGAATTTGATTCTATATGATCAATTGTGTTTTAATGCCTTTAATGGATCTTTATGGTATAAGTAACATAGCATAACATAGTATGACATAATTTAACATTCTCAGAAACACAAAATCCAACTCAGGGTTACAGGAAGCCCCTCCTTTAACCGCCACCTTATCGTGGTGGAGTGGTTTGCGTGTCCCAATGATCCTAGGAGCTCTCTTGTCCGGGGCTTTAAGCCCCTGGTAGGGCCACCCAAGGCAAACTGGTCCTAAGTAAGGGATGAGACAAAGAGCGGTTAAACAAACCTCCTATGATAAATGAAAACTTTGGACGGCGTTTTCCCTTGCCCGGACGCGGGTCACCGGGGCCCCCCTCTAGAGCCAGGCCTGGAGGTGGGGCTCGATGGCGAGCGCCTGGTGGCCGGGCCTGCACCCATGGGGCTCGGTCGGGCACAGCCCGAAGAGGCAACGTTGGTCCCCCTTCCCATGGGCTTACCACCTATGGGAGGGGCCAAGGAGGTCGGGTGCAGTGTGAGTTGGGTGGTGGCCAAAGGCGGGGATCTTGGCGGTCCGATCCTCGGCTACAGAAGCTGGCTCTTGGCACGTAGAATGTCATCTCTCTGAAGGGGAAGGAGCCTGAGCTAGTGCGCGAGGTTGAGAGGTTCCGGCTAGATATAGTCAGACTCACCTCGGCGCACAGCTTGTCTGAAACCAATCTCCTTGAGAGGGGCTGGACTCTCTACCACTCTGGAGTTGCCCCCAGAGCCTGTTCATTGGGGTTTACCCCGGTGGACGAGAGGGTAGCCTCCCTCCGCCTTCGGGTGGGGGAAGGGTCCTAACTGTTGTTTGTGCGCATGCACCGAACAGCAGTTCGGAGTACCCACCCTTTTTGGAGTCCCTGGAGGGGGTGCTAGAGGGCATACCTTCTGGGGACTCCCTCGTTCTGCTGGGAGACTTCAATGCTCACGTGGGCAATGACAGTGAGACCTGGAAGGGCGTGATTGGGAGGAATGGCCCCCCCGATCTGAACCCGAGCGGTGTTTTGTTATTAGACTTCTGTGCTCGTCACGGATTGTCCATAACGAACACCATGTTCAAGCATAGGGGTGTTCATATGTGCACTTGGCACCAGGACACCCTAGGCCTCAGTTCGATGATTGACTTTGTGGTCGTGTCATTGGACTTGCGGCCACATGTCTTGGACACTCAGGTGAAGAGAGGGGAGGAGCTGTCAACTGATCACCACCTGGTGGTGAGTTGGCTTCGATGGTGGGGCCTGGTAGGCCCAAACGTGTTGAGAGGGTCTGCTGGGAACGTCTGGCAGAGCCCCCTGTCAGAAGTAGCTTCAACTCCTACCTCCGGCAGAACTTTGACCACATCCTGAGGGAGGTGGGGGACATTGAGACCGAATGGGCCATGTTCCGTGCCTCTATTGTTGAGGCAGCTGACCGGAGCTGTGGCCGTAAGGTGGTCGGTGCCTGTCGTGGCGGCAATCCCCAAACCCATTGGTGGACACCAGCGGTGAGGGATGCCGTCAAGCTGAAGAAGGAGTCCTACAGGACCCTTTTGTCCTGTGGGACTCTGGAGGCAGCTGATAGGTACCGGCAGGCCAAGCAGAATGCGGCTTTGGTGGTTGCTGAGGCAAAAACTCAGGCATGGGAGGAGTTTGGGGAGGTCATGGAGAACATCTTTCGGACGGCTTCGAGGAGATTCTGGTCCACCATCCAGCATCTCAGGAAGGGGAAGCAGCACAGTGTCAACACTGTATATGGTGGGGATGGTGCGCTGCTGACCTCGACTCGGGACATTGTGGGACGCCCGGAGTTCCTCAAGGCTCTGGATGTTGTAGGACTGTCTTGGTTGACACTCCTCTGCAACATCGCATGGACATCAGGGACAGTGCCTCTGGATTGGCAGACCGGGGTGGTGGTTCCCTTCTTTAAGAAAGGGGACCGGAGGGTGTGTTCCAAATACACAGGGATCACACTCCTCAGCCTCCCTGGAAAAGTCTATTCGTGTGTCCTGGAGAGGAGGGTTCGTCAGATAGTCGAGCCTCGGATTCAGGAGGAACAGTGTGGTTTTTGTCCTGGTCGCGGAACAGTGGACCAGCTCTATACCCTTACCAGGGTCCTGGAGGGTGCATGGGAGTTTGCCCAACCAGTCTACATGTGTTTTGTGGACTTGGAAAAGGCATTCGACCGTGTCCCTCGGGGAATCCTGTGGGGAGTACTCCGAGAGTATGGGGTACCGGACACCCTGATAAGGGCTGTTTGGTCCCTGTACGATCGGTGCCAGAGCTTGGTCTGCATTGCCGGCAGTAAGTTGAACCCGTTTCCAGTGAGAGTTGGACTCCGCCAGGGCTGCCCTTTGTCACCGATTCTGTTCATAACTTTTATGGACAGAATTTCTAGGCGCAGCCAAGGCATTGAGGGGGTCCGGTTTGGTGGACTCAGGATTGGGTCACTGCTTTTTGCAGATGATGTTGTCCTGTTTGCTTCATCAGGCAGTGATCTTCAGCTCTCTCTGGATCGGTTCGCAGCTGAGTGTGAAGCGGCTAGGATGGGAATCAGCACCTCCAAATCCGAGACCATGGTCCTCAGCCGGAAAAGGGTGGAGTGCACTCTCAGGGTTGGTGGCGAGATCCTGCCCCAAGTGGAGGAGTTCATGTATCTCGGGGTCTTGTTCACGAGTGAGGGAAGAATGGAGCGTGAGATCGACAGGCGGATCGGTGCGGCATCCGCAGTAATGTTGCGGGTCTGTCGTGGTGAAAAAGGAGCTGAGCCACAAGGCGAAGCTCTCAATTTACCAGTCGATCTTTGTTCCTACCCTCACCTATGGTCATGAGCTATGGGTAGTGACCGAAAGAACGAGATCGCGAATACAAGCGGCTGAAATGAGTTTCCTCCGCAGGGTGTCTGGGCTTTCCCTTAAAGATAGGGTGAGAAGCTCAGTCATCCGGAAGGGGCTCAGGGTAGAGCCGCTGCTCCTCCGCATCGAGAGGAGTCAGATGAGGTGGCTCGGGCATCTGATCAGGATGCCTCCTGGATGCCTCCCTGGTGAGGTGTTCCGGGCACGTCCAACCGGGAGGAGGCCCCGGGGAAGACCCAGGACACGCTGGAGGGACTATGTCTCTCGGCTGGCCTGGGAACGCCTTGGGATTCTCCCGGAAGAGCTAGAAGAAGTGGCCGGGGAGAGGGAAGTCTGGGCATCTCTGCTCAAGCTGCTGCCCCCGTGACCCGACCTCGGATAAGCGGAAGAGGATGGATGGATGGTTACAGGAAGCCACAGCCTGTTCCAGAAGCATTAGGCACAAGACAGGAAGCAACCCAGGACAGCATCACAGGTGATTCAGGTATTTCACGCAAAATAATAACTGACAAAATAAACACAAAGACAATTGCTTGCAAAAGTTTTTTTTTGGACAAAAAAGAAGGAAATGCCTGTTGGGATTCTCTGTAGTGGGATTCATGATGACAAAGTATGCAGAGATATGCAAAGTTATTCAGAGCTAGAATTCTATACATCTTCAGAAATGAAGTTTGTATATGCCTGTACTATAAAATATATGATTTCAGGAATCCTAAATCAGCAGTCTGTAGTTGCAGATATTTTGCACCCCATTACCTGGGCTAAGAGGTTTATTTGTAAATAAAATCAGCTTAGGAAATTTCTGGCAAAGGCTTTTAAGTGTGAACAGGCAAGTCCTGGTAATTTCATGAGATGCTTAACTCCAGTGTACTGGTTTACATATGTGAAAGAAGCTTACATCTTACTTTTTTGTCCTCTGCATGTACACATCAGTTTAGTGCTGTTTAGTGCTACGTTGGCAAAGTGTTATGTTTGAAAATGTTTTTTTGCAGTTTCAGTAATGCAGATATTCTCTTCCTAATTGTTCTTTTTGTACATCCATTATGATGCACCATAGCTATCTATAATTTATTCTTCAGTCTGGATAAGCTTCATGGAGAATCCACACAATTGCATATGTAATTTAACTGTGGATAGTAATTTAGCTTGGCATGACATATGAAGTCAGCATTGTACAGCAGACCTCCATGTCCAGTGTCACATATATGTGCATAGGGGGCATCTTGATTAACTCATATTAAAGTAACAGACTCAATCCACTGTAGTAATTCACTTCATAACTCTGTACATTTCAATTATGTCACCTCTTAATCTCCTTCTGGTTAAACTGTATAGGCTCAGCTCTTTTGATCTTTCTTCATAACTCTTCCCTTGTAGCCCTGTAATCAGCCTAGTTGCTCTTCTCTGGACTTTCTCTACCCCTGCTATGTCCTTTTTGTAGCCTGGGGACCAAAACTGCACACAGTACCCCAGGTGAGGTCTAACCCAGAGCATAAACTCCTTGGACTTGTACTCTTCACATGGTACTATATAACCTAACATTTGGTTAGCCTTCATTCACTGAATCGTCCAGTTCCGAAACCTACGTCACTGGAAGCAGGTAGTAATTTTAGACTTACATCTGAACAAGATATTACCAAAGACCAGTGCACTGGTACCTCCAGTGCACTTCTATGTTTTTATTTCTTTTTTGGCAAATCAACCTGCAATTAAATGTTATTCACTCTGCGGTGCCCTGATTCTATTGCGTCTCGATTATTTTTTCTTACACAGCTTATAGTGAAGAAAAAAAAAAGTATATGTCAAGAATAAAGTCGACATGTTGACTGTATTCTCGACATTTCCACTTTAATCTCGACGCTTATGACGAGAATAAAGTCGACATGTTGACTTTATTCTCGTAGTCTGTTATTAAAGTAGAACTTCGTAAACTAAACTTCATCTTAAAATGAATATTATATTTACTAGATTTTCTCAAACCCTGTCATAAGTTATGTAGCACATTAAATGCTTTGTGTTAAGTGTTCCCCGAGCCATGTTAATCGGTATGTGCTTCTTAAACTGATTTTGTCTTGCACTAAGGCAGCGATCACCGCACAGAATACATTAATTTCATGATATTCCTGCTTCCTGAACATTTAGAATGCTAAGATACATACTTGATATAATTTTCAAGATGAAATGCATTAAAGCATGTATTAAACACGTGAGGGCACGGTGGCGTGGAGGTTGCACTGCTGCCTCGCAGCAAGGGGGTCCTGGGTGTTCTCTACCTTGAGTTTGCATGTTTTTCTGGTGGGTTTGTTCAGCATGCTTCGGTTTCCTTTTAAAGTCATGTAGGATGTGGGGTTTTGTTATGCTATATTGACCCTGCTAGTGTATGTGCTGCTCATATTCACCCTGCTATGTGCTGGCTCCCCGTTTAGGATTTGCTCCTGCATCGTGCATGATGTTTGCTGGGATGGGCGCAACCCTGAATGGATGGCATAATTAAACATGTATAACGAAGATTTTTTTTTAAAGTTCTGAACACTCCATAGTCTAAGTTTCTAACTAGTTTTAATTTCACAAAGACGTTTATCATGTGGTGATTGGTTGTGTGGAGAAAGAAAAAGGAAGGATCGGAACTGGGGGTTTGGTACGTCAGACAGAGACAGCACGCATGCAATAAAGAAAGCCCGCTCAGAAGAACATCAATTGAATTCTGTGTTCATGTCTCCGACCATCAGATCACGAACCCAACATTTACTTAACATTTCAGTTAAACCTGTGCGATACCCATTCATACATCCAGTTTTTTGGAGCCTCGTCAGACCTGCCATAAAGGTTCTCTACACTGAACGTAAACCTGGGGATGCCTTATTGCCAGGGAGCAGCGCTACCGCCACACCACTGTGCATGTTTAATACATGCTTTAATGCATTTCATCATGAAAATGATATTTAGTATTTATCTTAGCATTCTAAATGTTCAGAGAGCAGGAATATCACGAAGTGAATGTATTCTGTCATAAGCGTCCAGATTAAAGTGGAAATGTCGAGAATAAAGTCAATATGTCGACTTTATTCTCAACATATAGTTTTTTTTTCCTTCACTGTGTCCATATTTTTTTCTTCACCATGGCCCTAATATGCTTCCGTAATACGCAGTTAGGATGTATTGGTAAACAAGCTTCTTTTAGCATTGTCATAAAATATTGCAGTCATAAATAAGATAAAGGTGTCATGCCTTTAAACTTAATAGCCTTGGAGGAGGGATATTTTTGAAAAGCAACATTAACGTGTTGATACCCAAGAAATGCAAAGCAAAGGGATTTATGCAAGTGAAATAATAATGCATGTTATACCTTACATTCTTTTTTATTTGGAAAACAAATAAAGTCTATGTCTATGTCTATGTTTTCCCATATCAGAATCATTTAACATATACTTATACTTTTTAGGTGGTTGTGTGAAAATCATCCTGTTAACATTTTGTTAATTTCATGGTTTGAGCAGCTACTTTTTACTTTACATGCTTTAAGGCACAAATATTTAGTTGCTTTCAGGAATGCATCATTTATTATCACTTTTTAAATGCCGCAAGGAAATACAGTTCAATTATGCATATTATTTGCATGACTTATGTGCAATGTTTTGCTTATTTTTCTAGGTCTGTATATGTATAAGTAGAAAATAATTATCCAGGCTGGAACTTAGTAGTTAATGATTGAGAAAGGGTCTCACTTACAACCTTGATGTAATAGGATTTTTAGCAGGACAACTGGACTTATCTTTGAGGAAATGTAGACTTATGGATTGGTTTGTGAAAAAACGTTTTTTTTGCTTTCTCAGGAAGTGGATTGTTGGGACAGTGTAAATTAACAACACCTTGCACATATATGCTATTGAGTCTATCACATCATGGATGTCAGAAATGATGTGGCCCAATTTGAATGACAGATGGATACAGCCAATGTATTTTATTTAGTAAATCCTGTGGTTGGGTGATGAAATTACAGTCTCAAAAAGGAAGAATTTTTGGGCCGCCAACCAGGTCGCCCTTTTAAATTTCTCCAGATGAATCAAAATGAATGAAAAAATGAAAAGAAAAGGCAAACCAGGTTTCTCATTAATAACAAAAAAAAAAAACCATAGACATTTTTCATATTTGCTCAAGGTGCATATTTGCAGTACTCCTTCCTGCGGCTAGCTCTTGTATCCTCAAAAGACCCCATCTTCAGGGTTTTATGGTGGTTGAACAGGAAGGGAAGGGCTAGGTGCCCTTACTGGGTGTTTTTTGACCTGAACAAAGTTAGTGGTAGCTTCCCTCTCATTTTGGCAGAGAATTGCATACCTGAACTCAGCCAGCGTAGGAGTCCTCTGACAAACATGCGTGAAACGCCCGTTCCCCCCCATTAGCTCAAACCCGGAGGGGCAAATGGATCTAGCCGTGAGGTAATGGATCCAGGTCAGGGCGTTGGCATGGAGTATCCGTCGCTGATGTTGCACCTTGAACTTGTAAGGCTGGAGAATTAGGAACCATCAGGTAATCCGCAGATTCGAGTCTCATCGGGAGGAGACCCACTGCAGCGAGGTGTGGTCTGTGACTAATGTAAATTCACACCCCAGCAGGTAGTATTACAGTTGGGTAACTGCCCATTTAATGGCTAGAACCTCTCTTTTATTGGCTGCATATCTTGTTTCCAGGTCTAACAGTTTCTGGCTGAGGTGCATGACAGGGTTCTCTGCTCCAACAATGACCTTGCTTAACACGGCACCAAGGCCAGTATACAAGGGGTCTGTCTGGAGGGGAAAAGGAATACAAAAGTCAGGGTTATCAACATGCGAGCAGAAGTGAGGTCCTTCTTTAAGTCACGGCTGCAGGATTCCACACCATGGTGCACCGTATTGGATGCCTTCTTCCTCGTAAGATTAGTAAGAGGTATGGCCCACTCGGAGAAGCATGGTACAAACCGGCGGTAGTACCCAGCCAACCCCAAGAAAGCTTGCACCTGCCTCTTTGTTTGTGGCCAGGGCCAATCGCGCATGGCAGCGATTTTTGACTACTGGGGCTTGACCCATCTTCCACCCACCACATAGCCCAAATACTAAGCCTCTGCCAACCCAAAGTGCCACTTCTGAGCGTTGATCTGGAGGCCAGAATTGCAAATGGCTTGGAGGATGTTTCGAACATGCAATAGGTATTCTTCCCAGGTGCTGAAATAGACAATACCAGGTGCTGTTGGCAGCACTATAGGCAGTGTGGGGCTGGAGCAGTTTATCCACCAGATGCTGGAAGAACATGGTATTGCCAGTGGCCACTAGGGGTACGAAACGCATTTTTTTCCTTTGCCACATCTGTCAAGGGGATCTGCCAATAGCCTTTTGTCATGTCGATAGTAGACAGATACCGAGCATTATCAATCATTGTCTCCTCCATCTTCTGAGACATCCAGGTTTTATGGTGGTCATACTGGAAGGGCAGTGCTAAATGCCCCTATTGGGTGGTTTTTCAGCGTTGTGAGGGAAGAAGAACAAGAAAACAAAGTTACTGGTAGCCCTCTCATCTTGGCAGAGCATTTCATACCTGAACTAAACCAGAGGGGGAATCCTCAATTGTTTAGGTCAATTTTCTATGACACATTCAAATATTTTTGCTGTTCATTTCTTTATTTTTTCTTGTTTTTTGGCTGATTATCCCCTCTAGTCTCCAGTTGGCATACTGTAAAAGCAATTCCGAAATATGGAAAAAATGTGGTCTTTGTCTGCTGCTTATTAATTAGTTTGAGATCCAAATTAAATTCTCGAATGTTACGTAACACTAAAACCATTTATTAATGAATAGAATAATTAATAATTAATATATGCAAATATATTTGACCTCCTCCACCATATTAAACAGGAAACATGCAGCAAAAGAAATCCCCAGCTATAGTATATTTTGTGTAGCAATCTAAGGATGTCTGTATAATCACATTCCAGTGGAAATTGTCATAAGATGCAAGATTGCCATATGAGAGTGCAGTGTTCTATTAGTTGGATGAATAGGTGTACAGAAAAAATAAAGTACAAATTTTCTTAACAGCTAATTTATCATGTGCTCGCTTTTATGGTGGAATGCTGATTGTCATCACAATTGTCATAAATAACAGGGTAATTCTAAACATAAAAGTAATTGAAAATTACGGATAGCAATGGATAAAAGCTGATTCAATACAACATGTTCGCAATGGGTTATGTGTAGTTCAAGCACACATAGCACAGTAATCTGTCGTTAGTCTAGTTTAAGCCAACATCAAATGAACATGGATGCTGCTCTGCAGGATTGCACCACTTTTAAACAACCTGCCATTGTGTGATTTCATTGGGCACAGAGAGTGAAACTTGAGGAAATTCACCAAAGAATGTTGGCTCAGTACAGAAGTGAAAACTGCATGACTCAACAAAAGGTTTAGGAATGGGTAGAAAGGTTTAAAGTAGAAAGAACAAGTGTAACTGATAAAATTCGATCTGGACGACAATCAACATCACACATACAAGCCCACATTGACATTGGTCACTCTATCAGTGGAGACCAACGGATTGTGTTGTCCGCTGTTGCTGCACATTTGGATATCAGCTGTGGATCTGCACATGCCATAGTGCATGATGACTTGTGGTACCGTAAAGTTTGTGAAAGACTGGTACACAAACAGCTTACTGATCTGTACAAGCCAACATCCTTCGGTGACTAATATGATGTTTATACACTTTCCGTGTGTTGGTATTGTTTGCTTCATCTGGTATTGAGGTATTGCCTCTAAAATTCCATTAGGATAATTAACATATCCAAACTGGCCCATCATAAGTAGTGTGGATGTGTATTTTAGTGCTCCCTGCCACAGACTTGTACCCTGTCTAGAGTTATTTTCTCTATTGCTTTTGACGATTTTGGTATAGAGTCAGGCCTCACAGCACTTTAAAACTGCCGTGACTGAGCTCAGAAAATTAATGCATGGATATTAAGTTACAAAGAAGTGTTTTTTCTAGTTCTTCACATTAAAAAGTGCTTAATACAATCAAAACATTTGGGAAAACATTTGATGGAATCAATTTTAAAGGACAAACATAATGTTGCAATTGAAGCTGTTACCACCAGGTGGCACTCACACATTACATTGGTTATTTGATTTTATGGTTTTAAAAATAATAATAATAATAATAATAATAATACATTTTATTTATATAGTGCCTTTCCCATGCTCAAGGCACTTACAAAATATAATAAAGAACGGCAGGGTATACAGTATATAGCATTGTACAAACCAGATAAATAAATAAAGAAGATTACGAAAGTGAATTCACAGAAAAAAAACATACAACATAGTTGATGGTCTAGCACACACACATACAGGTTACATGAGCATACTGAGAGAAAATTAAACTGAGAGAAGGGTAATAAAGTCAAGTAGCGCTAAAAGCCTTCCTGAACAGATGAGTTTTGCGTTGTTTTTTAAAAGAATTCATGGAGTCAGCTGACCTGATTAATTTTGGTAGGTCATTCCAGAGTCTGGGCGCTATACAGCTGAAGGCCCTGTCACCCATGGAGTGTAGATTAGTGTGGGGTACAACAAGATTGCCAGAATCCAAGGACGTTAGTGGGCGGGCAGGCACATAGTGATGGAGAAGGTCACTGATGTAGTTGGCACGAGGTTATTTAAGGCTTTGTAGGTTATTAGTAGGATTTTATATTCGATTCTGTAAGACACAGGGAGCCAGTGAAGATGGAGCAGGATGGGTGTGATGTGCTCGCTGCTGCTGGTCCGTGTAAGGACTCTTGCAGCAGAGTTTTGAATAAGCTGGAGCTGTGATATAAGATTAGAAAGGGCACCTGCCAGTAGGGAATTACAATAATCGATGTGGGATGTGATAAAAGCATGGACAAGTTTCTCAGCATTAGAGAAGGAGAGGAAGGAGCGAACATGGGATATGTTATGGAGGTGAAAGTAAGAAAGTTTCTTAATGTGATTTATGTGGGCGGAATAAGAGAGGGAGGAATCAAAAATGACACCAAGATTTTTTACAGTAGAGGCAGGTCTGATGAGATCACTGCCAAGATGGACTGGGAAGGAGCTCATTTTATTAAGTTGCATTTTAGTCCCAATTTGCAGGAGTTCAGTTTTGTTGCAATTTAATTTTAAAGAGTTCTGCTCCATCCAGATTTTAATTTCACTAAGGCAGGTTGTGAGCTCTGATGAAGTTCTACTTTTAACATTGAAGTAGAGCTGAGTATCGTCTGCATAAAAATGATAACCCAGTCCATAGCTACAGATAATATGGCCAGGGGGAAGCATGTAAATACAGTAGAGAAGAGGGCCGAGGACAGACCCCTGAGGGACTCCTTTTGTGACTGGCACGGAGTTGGATCTGCTGTTGCCAAGACTAACAAACTCTTGCCTATCAGTCAGATAGGACTTGAACCACTGGAGGGGAGTGCCAGAGATACCCAGCATGTTCTCCATTCTGGACAGTAGAATGTCATGTCTGACAGTGTCAAATGCTGTACTGAGGTCTAACAGAATTAATATGCTGGTTTGTCCAGAGTCTGCTGCCATAAGCAAATCATTGGTTACCCGTAGCAGAGCAGTTTCACAGCTGTGCCACACCCTGAAACCAGACTGAAAGGGTTCCATCAAGTTATTAGAGGTTAAGTAATTGGTGAGTTGGGAAGCTACAACACGCTCGAGAACTTTTGACAGGAAAGGTAAGTGGGAAATAGGCTGCAAATTGTTAAGATTGTCAGCATCAAGACCAGACTTTTTTAACATTGGGGTTACAGAAGCAATTTTAAAAGTGAGCGGCACGGAGCCAGTGTCAAGGGATGAGTTTATTATTGTTGTAACAGTCGGGATTATGGCATGAAGGCAGGATTTAAGTAGTGTGCTGGGGATGGGGTCCAGTACACAAGTAGTCGGCCTCATCTTACAAAGCAGGTTATTAACAAACGCAGATGTGACTGGCGAGAACTTAGAGAAGGAGCTGGATGGAGTGGGAAAACAGGGAGAGATATAAACAGATGATGTATTTATGTTAATTGAATTATTTAGATCTTTAATTTTGTTACGGAAAAAGTGGTGGAATTCCTCACAGACTTCAGTAGAAGAGGTAGTTGGGCCAGATGCGGGTTCAATTAGTTTTTTAACTACAGAGAACAAAACCCTTGGGTTATTGTGGCCATTTTCTATTATTCTGCCATAATGGGTGTTCTTGGCAGAAGTTAGTGCTTCTCTGTAAGCTCTTTGGTGGTCAGAGAAAGCCTGAATGTGCACGGTGGGATCGGTCTTACATGACATTCTCTTAAGGCGTCAGCCAGCTGCTTTCATAGATCGCAATTTTGAATTATACCAAGGAGCTGAACGCTTAAAGGAAACCTCCTTATGTTTTAAAGGAGCTGTTTTATCTAATGCTGAATGAAGGGCTGAGTTATAATGATCAACAAGACTATCTAGTGTTGATGGAATAGGTGAAGACAGAAAAAGATCAGAAATGGATCCAGAAAGGATAGAGGAACAGATATTTTTAAGGTTTCTGTAAGAAATTTGTCGTTTACAGGTAAGAGGAGGGAAAGGCAGTGAGACAGTGAAAAATACTGCTTTATGGTCAGAGAGTCCCAAATCAGTACTATAAATGTTGGCAACAGATAGTCCAGAAGTGCAGATCAGATCTAATATATGACCGTCAGAGTGGGTTGGAAAATCAACATGTTGTGTCAAGTCAAATCAGTCAAGTAAGGATAGGAATTCATTCCTCAGTTTAGATGTGGGGATGTCAGTATGGATGTTGAAATCACAGAGAAGGATAATTCTCTGAGAGTAAGAGCTTAGGTGGGTCAAAAGTTCAATCAGATCGGATAAGAAGGATGCATTGTATTTTGGGGGACGATAAAGAACAATGAGTGAGACGGGGCCGGATTCTGTTATTAGTTTAAGAGCCAGGCTCTCAAAAGACAATGGACAATCAATTGGGATTTGTTTGATGTTTAAGTCTACTCTGACAATTACTGCAAGCCCACCGCCTTGTCTAGAGGCTGTGTGTGAAAAGTGAAACCTTGGGGTGTCACCTCTGTAAGAGACATAAATTTGTTTGGTTATTGCCAAGTCTCTGTTAAACACAGAATATCAAGTTTGGTGTCAGTGATGAGTTCTGACAGCACCAATGCTTTGCCATTAAGAGATCTTGAGTTAAACAGTGCAATATTAGTTAATGATGCTTCTTTTTGCACAGAGCCATGATCAGGGTTTATTTCCACATAATGTAAATTTGGCACACTGACACTTCTATTTCCAGGGCCATGAGAAAGACGGCTTATTCCTGAGCAAATGCTGCCGGTGGTCTTTTCATTTGCAGCCTGGCGGTGGTGGCGACCTGACCCGCGATGTACATATTTTGGGCGCTGCAAAAGACCGGCGTCCTTTAGGATGTTCCAGTCAGACCATTTGATCTGGACAAACTGTTTAATAAGGAGTTTGTAATGTTATTAATAATGAATGTTATGTTATTAATACATATACTGAACCTTTACATGATTTTTGAGTGATTATATACAGCTGCCCTATGCCTATCCTTAACAAAATAAACCTGGAAGGTACACTATTTTGCACTGGAAAATGTGTTTTGAAACAGGGAAGACTGATTAATATTAGTTAACATTGATCAAAATATTTTTTTGATTTATAGTAAATGTGTTATCTGTGGAAATATTAATTTCCACCTGCAGAGAAATCAGACAGAAAAGAATTTGATATGAAGAAATAATTAAGCGAATGGCACAGTATACAACTTCAAGTCAGGCAGCATGTCAGACTTAATGACTGCATTTGCTGGATCTCATCACTTTGAGGATGTAAGACTACATGAATCGGAATCACTGGGGATGATGGATTACATGACTTCTCAGTGCAGCTTGAAATTTGTATTGTGAGCATGCTGCATTTTGATAACCAATTAATGCTCTGTCTGACAAAGCTGGTGGTTATACAATGTTTTTAGGTGTGGTGAGATCGATCTTGGCCTGTATTTTCCTTTTTTTCCATTCTGTCATGGTTTTACTATCATGAGATGTCTGACAGATAACCCTTCTGTTTGCAAAGTATAAAATATCCATTTTCCTTCTGGTACCTTTATAGATACATCATTCATCCTGCGAAGTGGACATTGATTGTCAGCTATTGAAAACACAGCAGCCCAATCCAATGACTTAAGGCAAATTCAAATTTTTTTTTAAAATATAGAAAGTCATACAGTGCTATGACTGACTAGCTCAGGATGTCACACTAGGCTGACTTGCTCAAATTATTTAAATTAAGGCTACGACTGAAAAATACTGGAAAAGTCACAATGTCAGGAATGTAGTATGTCATGCGAGTGCAGAAAACAAGACTATGGGAAATTGTATGTCCTGCCTGAAGAGAAATAGTTACTCTGTGTGCATGGAAAAAAGAAAATGGTGGGCAGACAATCAAAATATGCTCTCCAGATCATTGGAAAACTTGATAGCTATTAATATCTGTAAATTATATTTGGCTCTCTATGGAATACCAAAAAGAATAATGCTTCCTAGTATTTCCAACCCTTTTCGTTGTGCTGAGCATCAGGTTTTCATGGACTTCCTCAGCCCAGAAGGCCTGATGAATAGGCGTTACAGAAAACTTAGTAGCCTTTCATTGTGGAGTCAGGAAGTGAAATCACTTGTGACCCAAATGTTAATGCCAAATAAAATGAACAAATTGGCCAACTATGACACCTAGTGTTAATAATGCAATAAGTACTAGGACTCTATTAGTTAAACAATACATTTTTTTTATTTTTAAAGCTGATTCTTTTTTACATGATGAAACTAAGACTTGTCCCATATACAATCTTGCAAAAAACATAAAATATTAAGAGTAAAAGACTGGCAGAAATGTTTAACAAAATTTAAAACTGAATGTGCTACAGTTACTCCTGTTTCTTCAAGGCTGGCATCGAGCCCACCAATATACAGTATAAAGAGAAAGCATCTCATTTATGGAGTGCAAAGAGTTCACCATACCAAAAGAACCCTCCACCATCAGGTTCCTACTTCACAAGGGACTTAGCTTAATGTAGAAATGTCAGGCAGGTTTCACTCCAGTTCCTTCCATGACTGTCCTCCTTGGGGTAGCGCAAAGAGTCAAAACCTCTGGAATTTCTGATACCTAAGGACACTTGCAGTTCACTTTGCCAGCCAGAGTCCTTTTCCCAATTAAAAAAAAATCTATTTCAATTTTAAGCTGTAGTATTTCAAATTGAGCACAAAAACATAAAATCTTAACAATTAAAACATTAAAATGAAAACTGGCAGCTGTATTACAAAAAAAAATCTCAAACACCAGCACCAGCTGCTGTGGCTGCCTCTTCTTTTCTATATGCTTCCCACTCATTCAGCCTCATCTTCTGGTTCTCTGCCTGCCCTCCTGCTCAGCTGTTATTTATCATCCTAAAGTAACTTCATGTGGGAGAAATCAAGAATCACCCCATCCACGATACAGTCAATGATGTGCTGGTATTACAGTATATGTTATTTTCCCAAATGTGTTCTACACATTTTAAAAGAGACAAGTCCTGATATTAAACATATAAATATTAACTCTTTGAAACAAATATTAGGGTTTCAAATATGAATAGACCATGAAAAAGAAAGGGAAAATGATCAAATATGTTTCACAGAAACAAAGAAATAATAAAGCGCTTTTGAATGTATCAGAAGAAGAAACTGACCGAATCCTAATTTTAAAATGGTCGCTAAGCTCATAATATTGGACTCCAAAATTTAATTACCACAGGAGCTGACTCAATTGTTACCTTGTGGCACCTCCCTGCCAACTTATCGTGTCTCTGTTGAATGTATGGTGTCATTCCAGTAAGCTGTTAAAGGCAGAGTTCACTGAAAATACCTCCATGGAAAAAGAAATTGGTACGTTTACAGCATAAAGGCAGTCAGTTACAAAGACATTGGTAGAGTAATCATTGAAATCAATATTTTATAAAATGCATTTTATACTGTGTGTTGAGCAGATGGAAAGAGTACTTTGAGAGGCTGATGAATGAAGAGAACGAGAGAGAGAGAGAATTTTGGATGATGTGGAGATAGTGAATCAGGAAGTGCAATGGATTAGCAAGGAGGAAGTAAGGACAGCTATGAAGAGGATGAAAAATGGAAAGGCCGTTGGTCCAGATGACATACCTATGGAAGCATGGAGGTGTTTAGGAGAGATGGCAGTGGTGTTTTTAACCAGATTGTTTAATGGAATCTTGGAAAGTGAGAGAATGCCTGAGGAGTGGAGAAGATATTTAAGAATAAGGGGGATGTGCCGAACTGTAGTAACTACAGGGGGATAAAATTGATGAGCCACAGCATGAAGTAGTTTGCATGTTCTCCCCGTGTCTACGTGGGTTTCCTCCGGGTGCTCCGGTTTCCTCCCAGAGTCCAAAGACATGCATGTGGATTGGCGATTCTAAATTGGCCCTAGTGTGTGCTTGGTGTGTGGTTGTGTTTGTGTGTGTCCTGCGGTGGGTTGGTGTATTATCGTAGTATTTCCCTCTACTTACCCTTTACCTGTTCTCTCAAGGGTAAATGTTCTCATCAGGTTCGTTATCGGGTTGGTCTACTGTTGCACTTTAAAATGAACACACACACACATAGATAAACACACACACAGACCCTAACCACAACAGTGCCCTATGAATGACACACACACGCTGATTAACCCTTTGCACTTTATACCACACATCAGCCTGTCACTCAGCACTTCAAGAGACTTACTTATTATCGGCACGGACAACATATGATGTTTTAAATAGACCTCAGACCTAAATGTTACTTTTGGTCTCCAAGAAAATATTAAAACATACAAAGACTCAGTATCCTTGACTATAGGCCATTTATCAGCCAAGAATACCTTCTTTTCATACTGTCCCTTAACTATCGAGTGGCGCCTCACTCTCAGCCTTAAAACCTTGCAGCACAGAAATAATGGCAAAAATCTGGCTACCCCAGGTGCTCAAAGAAATCTAACTTATTAATTCAATCACTCTAGACATTAAAACAAAGCATAGAAAGTTAAAAGCAGCATGGTATTTATTACAAGAATAATAAGAGAATAATAATAATACCACTGGAACAAAGAATAGAAAATAAGTACTGATAGGAAAGTCTGAATATATATATAGTCTTTAGGAAAAGCTTACGAAAAAGTCGAAATGACAAAGATGAATGTCCCAGGGAGGCGTTTGATTTAGCAATGGATGTTCATGATGCCTTTCTGACGACCAATGTCGTCTTCGTCTGTTCCTCTTCTTCTTCTCCTCCTCCCTCCTGCTCCTTCTTCTTCCTCCTCCTCCTGTTCTCCTTCCTCTCCCAGACCAAGGCATATTTATTATGAAATATCATGCCTTGGTTACACAACACATGAACCTGATTGGCTGGCTGTCAATGTGATTGATAAATTTTGCTCAAACTCTTTCCCAGATAATAAAGTTCTTTGATATTGCCTGTTTCCCTTTCCCAGGCCATAAATCCCAGATGTCCATCCATAAAGTAATCAATAGCCTGGGGTGTCAGCAGAGCATCCTTTCCCGGGTTGTAAAATAATTGAGCCCCAGAATGTCTTCCTTTCAATGTAGGAAACAGCTGTTTGAAAGTGAGGTGTGACAAAACCTGCTTTGATCTGTCTTATTTCATCTGTTGTCTTGTCTCGAACAAAATATAATGGAAACCAAAATGTACAGATTTTATACACCATAACAGTTGGCACCCTGCCCGGGATTGGTTCCTGCCTTGTGCCCTGTGTTGGCTGGGATTGGCTCCAGCAGACCCCCGTGACCCTGTGTTCGGATTCAGCGGGTTGGATAATGGATGGATGGATGGGCAGCATGAAGTTATGGGAAAGAATAGTGGAAGCTAGGTTAAGAAGTGAGGTGATGATTAGTGATCAGCAGTATGGTTTCATGCCAAGAAAGAGCACCACAGATACGATGTTTGCTCTGAGGATGTTGATGGAGTAGTATTGAGAAGGCCAGAAGGAGTTGCATTGCATCTTTGTGGACCTGGAGAAAGCATATGACAGGGTGCCTCGAGAGGAGCTGTGGTATTGTATGAGGAAGTCGAGAGCATCAGAGAAGTACGTAAGAGTTGTACAGGATATGTATGAGGGAAGTGTGACAGTGGTGAGGTCTGCTGTAGGAGTGACGGATACATTCAAGGTAGAGGTGGGATTACATCAGGGATCGCCTCTGAGCCCTTTCTTATTTGCAATGGTGATGGACAGGTTGACAGACGAGATTAGACAGTAATCCCTGTGGGCTATGATGTTTGCTGATGACATTGTGATCTGTAGCGATAGTAGGGAGCAGGTTGAGGAGACCCTGAAGAGGTGGAGATATGCTCTAGAGAGGAGAGGAATGAAGGTCAGTAGGAACAAGACAGAATACATGTGTGTAAATGAGAGGGAGGTCAGTGGAATGGTGAGGAAGAAAGGAGTAGAATTGGTGAAGGCGGATGAGTTTAAATACTTGGGATCAACAGTACAGAGTAATGGGGATTGTGGAAGAGAGGTGAAAAAGAGAGTGCAGGCAGGGTGTAATGGGTGGAGAAGAGTGTCAGGAGTAGTTTGTGACAGATGAATATCAGCAAGAGTGAAAGGGAAAGTCTATAGGACGGTAATGAGACCAGCTATCTTATATGATTAGGAACAAGTACATTAGAGGATCAGCTCAAGTTGGACATTTGGGAGACAAAGTCAGAGAGGACTGATTGCATTGGTTTGGACATGTGCAGAGGAGAGATGCTGAGTATATTGGGAGAAGGATGCTAAGGATAGAGCTGCCAGGGAAGAGGAAAAGAGGAAGGCCTAAGAGAAGGTTTATGGATGTGGTGAGAGAGGACATGCAGGTGATGGGTGTAACAGAACAAGATGCAGAGGACAGAAAGATATGGAAGAAGATGATCCGCTGTGGCAACCCCTAACGGGAGCAGCCAAAAGAAGAAGTGTGTTATACCACAGACTGATTTCGAGAGCCATCTTGGCACATTACATGAAATGACAGGATCCAAAATCTTATTCAATGATGAAAAACAAGCCACTTTTTCATTTAGTGAAATCATGCAATATATTTAAAAAAACAGTTTTTAGGGCAAAAAGTATTTGTTACATACAATAGAGATTTGCAGTTCAAATGGAAGGTAATTTAAAAAGTAATATATTGTAAAGGATCATGTAATATGAAACTCATCCTGATTTCATCACCATGTAGGAAAATAGAGATGGAAACCATATCTAAAGGTGTTTTTCAAATCAGATTGAAATACTTTTTTTTCGTTGATGGTGAGTTTGTTGATTTTTTGATTTTTTAAAATAATTTGGTTCACTTTCACATTGCTAGTTTATAAGCAAAGACCTTTTCTGATAAAAAGCACATCTTTGGCAATCTGCTAGAACACATTTGCTTATCACATTTGTACTGATCAGTTTTGCCAATTACAAAGAGAAAAAGTTAATCTGAAAAAATATCCCATGTTGCAGGAAGCAGGACTATTTGGAGTCAGATTTAGGAAAGTCAGATGTTAATATATAAGACTAAGTGTTTGCTAATGGACGTGAGATTGGGTAGAGGCAGATGCCTCATTGTTAGCATGTAATGAAAATCTCTAAAGAGGTGTTGTTATTCAAATGGTGTAGCCTCTGTGTATTACAGTAGGTGGTAAAATTATAGCCCTTGTTTACGGATCAAAGGTGCAATTATTCTTTATAGATATCGTAAGAGCCATTTCATAGTTACATAAGATTCAAAAATATTTTACTAAGATGACAATGCATAATCTATGGGAGGTTCCTATAACCCCCATAAGTAGAATTGTGTTGGTATATTCTTGCCATTTCTAACAGCTCTGACTAAATATTATTCTCAGTTAGTGACCAGCCTTGCCATGTGTAAGGTGTAGAGGGCACATGGTTTTAAACCAAGCCCACGGGCCTATGAACCATTTGAGTGTGTGAAGTAACTCTAAGAAAATAGTGCTCATTTAAGTGCTGTGCCATACGTTTAAAGCGTACAGAAGAAGAAGTAAAGAACATTTAAGTACAGAAATCACTAAAGTTTCTCAAGAAAATCTAAGTTTAGAGAAGATATATTTTTCCTTTTTTTTGCCTTTTATTTTACGTGTGTAACTACTTTTTTCTTTATTCTTGTGTGGATTTTTTGTTTTTAATTTTCACTAAATATTTTTAAAACAAACTTTTGGACTGAGAGATTTTTTCAGCATGCTTTTTACCCGTGCTTGAACTCGCCTTATACTTCGGCGGCTATAGTTATAGTTCAATGTGAAACTATATTTTCAAAGTTTTTATATAGTGGTTCTTTCTGTCTTTTTTTTAAGGCTAATTTGGAAGCCTATAGCTCTTGTTAATTCTGTTTTTTTCTCATTAGGAGTTTGTTTGAGGCTCTGGTTGACTCAGGCAATATTTGAGTGGGTCATAGTGGGTAAACAGCGAAATATTACATGTAAATGCAGAGTAATTGTTCATGCAAAGCCATCATTCTTGCTAACACTAATTATGAGGTGGTTGCACCAACATTTGATATGGATTCAGATTAATTTAAACGTGCTATTGCCAATTCTTCATTTGCTTCACCGATGCTGAAATACTTTGTTATGCTTTTATTAGCTCTCAACTTTATTACTACTGTTTACCTTTCATTGGTTCTCCTGTGTAAAATTTGAAGAGGGTAAAATCTGACCAACAGATTGACAATGGATCAAGTGAGATGAACTTATATCTAGTTCAGCACAAATTATTTTCCATCAATGATTGTTTACCGTCAAATTTTTGTTATTTCAAAACTGTTAATTACAACTTTCCAGATCAGTTGAATTTCTGGCTTGTCTAAAACCAATCTGACAGGCGCTTATTCCAGGCTTTTTATTATTTCACAAACTTATTACACAATTCTAAAGAAATATATTAATCTTTGTAGCTGCTACTTCCAGGTTTGTCAACTAAATTCCATCAGTGGATATACTCAAATCACACAGGAAAGATGACATTTTCTCCTTTTTATACCTGTGCCTTTTTATTATCTGTTTGACAAACATTCACACTCACTCTTTCTCGGACAATTTTTAAAGTCAATAAATAAATAAATAAGCTAACTTGTATGACTGTGAGGGGGTAGGTATCGAGAGTAAAAACATTCTTCATTTGGTGCAATGGTGTCACTGTGGTTAGCAATACTGCTCGCATGGATCCTTAGTTTGATGCCTGCATCTGGATATAGATGTTAATGCATTCTTCCCATGTCTGTTTGGGTTTTCTTGTGGGTATTCTGCCTCTTCTCCCACAAATCCAAAGATAAAGCATGCCAGGTTTTTTAGCGACTATAAATTATCAGTGAGCTCTGCCATGGACTTGTGCTCTGTCCTTGTCTAGTTCTTGAATTATGTGTAGTGTTGCTGGGTTAGGCTTTGGCCCCCTGTGACCATGAATTGGATTGGACAAGTCAGACGTCAATGCTGAGAGAAACTGTTCTCTATTCCAGCAGTTTTGTTTATATAGTACATCTTAGTTAGACATATTTTGGCTGATGATGAATAATCCTGCAGACTTTTTAAAAAAATGTATTTACACATCTATATCTACTGTATGTGTTTATATTTGCACAAAGATACAGATGGAGATATAGATATTTACAAGCCCAACTCTGATAGCCTGGGGTGGCTCTTCAGATGACACAGAGACTCTACTGTTGCTGTAATCACAGAGCTGCTGTAAACAAAAAATGCTGAAGGGCTTGGATTTAAACTGGTTCTCTGTTTTGTGTCCACGCTGCTTTGAGAATAACGCACGACATACCGAGAGTGCTTGGGAGCTTGCCAGTTTTGATATGAAGGCTGTGTGCGATGAACTATTAATCAGATTTTGTTACAGTGGTGCAACTGGGCACCTTCCATTCTTTTATTTTGTCAAACTGGAATTGCTATAAATATATCATACACATTCATATAGAGTCAATTCTTTGATGTTGATCTGGCTATTATACTAATGAAATGTCCTTCACTGTTATCCTTTTTACAAAATGAATGGTCCTATATTACAGAGGTAGGGTACGAAAATTTGTAAACTTAACATGGCTCCCAAAATTTTTTTTTTAATCAACCAACAAGAGAGAATGCAGCTTGAAGGTCCCATGACATGATAATGCTAAGTCATGAACTTGAAGATATATATATCAATCCAAATTTAACTCCTTAATAACTCCCACAATGTAAGAACTGCTGTGCATTGACCGAATGAAGTAATTTAGTAATGTCATGTGTTAGTCTACCTTTGGAGCTACTAATAAATGTCAGATGCTTAGTGGCCTTTTGGTATTCCAGAATGTTAAGCATAGATTCTGTAGCTGGTCAATAGCTTTGTTGTAATTCACAGATATTTGTCCAAGACACGATTCTTTTTTTTTTAAATTTTATTGATTTTATTGTAATCGCACAACATTTCATATAAATAGATCAATTTTTACAAAAATGGGATTGAAAACAAATCAACCCCCACCCCTGAGAAAGAGAGCATGGCCAAGAGAGTAAAACTTAAAGCTAGTAAAAATAAGTAAGTCGATGAATTAATAAGCTAATAAAGATAAATAGAGAAGAAAAAGAAATGGAGAGAGAATCTGCTTCCTCAGTGCTTTAAGAGCTTAATCTAAAATGTTATTGATTAGATCCTGCCAGGTTTTGAAAAAGTTCTGCACAGATTCTCTAAGTGAGAATTTGATTTTTTCCAGTTTCAAATAGTATAAAACATCAGTTACCCACTGACTTAAAAGAGAAGAGTTCGGATTCTTCCAGTTTAGCAAAATAAGTCTGCGTGCCAATAGTGTAGTGAAGGCAATCACAATTTGTTTGTTCTTCTCCACTTTAAGCCCATCTGGAAGAACACCAAACACAACTGTTAATGGGTTAGGAGGGATTTGAGTCCTTGAAACTGAGCAATATTTTTTCCAGCATAGTGGGAGGTGGGAGGTGAGGAAAATCGGGTAGGTTCTGTTTAACAAAGTTTCTAATTTGAAGATAGTGAAAGAAAAGTGTTGCAGGAAAGTTACATTTGGATATTCCAAGACACAGATTCCACTGTTTATCACATGATGGTCTCATTTATAAAAAGTAGCCACCTGGTTGTTGTTAGTTTATCTCATAATCCTCTGAAGGTGTTTCGTGGCAGAATAACCAACAGAAGTCTGCTATCACAGACTCACTCCACTTTCCACAGTAACATGTCTCCCATGTTCATGGAGAAAAAAATCCAAATGAGAGTGTAGGATTTCTAAAGACATGTTGTACTAAGTGGGGCAGCACAGTGGTGCAGTGGTAGCGCTGCCACCTCGCAGTAAGGAGACCTGGGTTCGCTTCCCAGGTTCTCCCTGTGTGAAGCTTGCATGTTCTCTCCATGTCTGCGTGGGTTTCCTCTGAGTGCTCCGGTTACCTCCCACAGTCCAAAGACATGCAAGTTAGGTGCATTGGCAATCCTAAATTGTGCTTGGTGTGAGTGTCCTGCGGTGGGCTGGCGCCCTGCCCAGGATTTGTTTCTGCCTTGCGCCCTGTGTTGGCTGGGATTGGCTCCAGCAGACCTCCATGACCCTGTGTTAGAATATAGCGAGTTGGACAATGACTAACTGTTGTACTAAGTGCTAAGTAGGAAGACAGAAGCTCCTCATCTAGTTCTTTGTAGTTTTCCACCACTGCATTCCTAAGAAAATTGTCATGCTTTTTTATTTTTAATAAAGGAAAGGTATGTATTTTTTTACTGTTTGCTTAACTATTTAGCACAATGGATGGATCCACCTGACCATGCATATTTCTGTAAAAACTATATAAACATCCTCTTTCTCTCTTCTGGAAAATTTAAAATCTAATCTTCAAAATATAAATTCCTGGATATTTTGAAAGAATAACAAGAGAGAAAAAGAATACTGATTGAGAGCAAAAACATTTAGTAAATATTCGATTTTGGACAGTTTCCACCTCAACTAACATTAACAATGAGGAAGACTGTGCTTTTTCAGCTCAAAATGTAATTCAAATAAAATTTTCAGCATAAAAAATACTTTTGCTATAAAAAAACATAACTTATTGTTTAAAAAAACATTTTTTGTTTTTTTCAAAACAGTTTTTCACTAAATTTGATATTTCACAGAAACAGCCTGTGGTAGAGAAATTCGAGTTTCAGAAATAAACTTGGCACACCTAAATCTCTAAAGTACACTCATTGCTTTGCACAGGAGGATATTTTGGTTTCATAGCCAAACATGAACAGTGTTCGTGTTAAGGAAATACATGCAATGAGTGTATGGAAAACTTAAAAGTTTCCTAGGGGGGCTAACTGCTTCACTAGTCTGATTGTTGCACATTGTAAACACAAGAATGAGGAGGAAACATTACAAATGTAGCCTAGAGTTAGTCTCTGCTTTCCACCTATTCCTAAGAAGACAAGGAGTGGAGGTTGGACAAGGATAGGTGGAATGGTGGCTCTGAGGCTAGGGGTCTGTGGCAGCAATCGGAAGTTAGCTGATTTGAATCCCATAATTTCCATTCAGTTGGTCCCTTGAGCAAGGCCCTTAACCTGGAATTGCTCTGTCCTGGGTATGATTTTAATCTTCATCCAGACCTATAAACAGGTCCTACAACTTGTAGGGAAAACTTGGGGGTTGCTAGCAGAATGCTTGGGGGTTGCTAGCAGGATTGGCACTTCAGCCACTGTACAAAAAACCTCACACTGCTCCACTCCATTTGAACTAGTGTGGTGCTGTTACATGGCTGAGCTCAGGTCCTAATTTGGGATCCTGAAGTGGGTCATTGTGTGGTGGGTGAGGCAACGCACTGTATCAGTGCATTCTCCCAGCCTCTAAGAAAACAGTCTCCAGGCCTTCCCTGTAAGAGTCAACATTTCAGACATTAAAATGAATTATATTTCTTAGCCTGCTGCTTAAAAAAAGGGTGAGTATTTGGTCTGAATAAAAAAGGCATTGGCAAAGTTCATGAACTAGAGCTGTATCATTTACCAAGTAAATTGGAGGAAACCCATCATGAGTAAAGCAGTTCAGCATTCATCACAAAAAGATTGTATTGGAAATTAAATTACAACTACAGAAGTTCCGTAAGGGAAATTAAATTTTACAGTGTAATTATTTTCTACATAAATTAGTACATAATTCATTGATCATTTAATGTAACATATTTCTTCACTTTAATGTGAATGTACAAAAATACAAATCTGAAGCTATGAAATATATTAAGGATTACAATATATCTGCTAGATGTTATTTTTTACTGGTAAATTTTTATTTTTCAGACAGATTATCTGCAAACTCTTTTTTCATCTCTTAGAAAAATTGTATTAGGCTACTAGGTTGAAACAGGAAAGCATGTTAAAAAGACAAGGTGGTTTTACAACAAGGCCAGGAGCATGCTAGGCCATGATCCATAAGCAACACACACTGGCAAAAAATGGTGCATGTGGGAGGACACATCTGGGGCTGTTTGATCCATATATCCTGCAGGTGCCCTGGAAAGGAATGCAGTATGCGCCAAGTTCCCTAGTGACACTAGAAGGAAGATGACCCAGCTTTTGATAGGGTTGCCTGATACTCCTTCATAAAAAAGATAAGGCCATTGAAGACTTACTGAAGAGTCAAGAATGTGCAGGCATCAGACATTGCTAGAGGTTGGGGTTATTAGCTTCCTCAAAATCAAAGACTAATTGAGTACAGAACTGTGAGAACATAATGAGCAAACACTAAAGTGGTCAATGTAAATGGGGGTCATGATTTAGAAAGTATGGGAATAAAAGAGTTTCAGAGTTTCAATATTGTGTGACATAGTACCTGGTACTAAAGGTTCAAGACCAGTATAGAAAGGCCCAGGAAAACAATAAGGTTCTTGCTTTACTTAGGTTTGTTTTGTACTTTGTGGAATCTTTACCTGGCCGGGATGCCTCCTTAAAGGAAGGACAGGGGGAGATGGCTTTTGAAGGGTGCTGTCTCCCATGAACAGCTACTTGGTAGCCCATCCACCCCCATACTGGGTTTCAACAGCACCTTGGATTCCCACAGGGCTCCCGGGGGTGGCGTCAGGGGTTGCTGCAGGAATTACTGAGCCCTCTTATGTAGGGTTTCCTCCTTACCCAGAAATGTTCCCAGGTCACAATTATGAGGTACCAGAAGTACTCCCAGGATTCTGAATAAAAGGAGCTGCCTCACTTCATTCAGGGAACCAGATTTGAGAGGGGAAAGACAAAGCTTACCAGAGAAGGAGTGGAGGTGGAAGAGAGCGAGAGAGAGAAAAAACAAGAAGATGGAAGATAAAGGGCTGTCTATCTTGTGCTTATTGTACTGTACTGCTGTGGGGAGCAAAAGGAAAGTGCATCCCCACAAAATAAATGTGTGGTATGCTGCAAATTGTGTCCTTGTGTCTGTCTGTGTCACGTTTGGGTGGCTGGTTTGCACACTTCAGACCACAACATGGTTTTGTGACAAGCTCAGAGTTTCATGTTGTACAAGGAAAAAGAATAACTTGCTATATACAGTACTTCCTTTGGACAATATATAGCTTAGTCACTGAGATCTTCAAAGAAATAAAGTAAGATGTATGCAAATAACATGTAAGAATTTTTCTTTGAAAAGAATTAGGGTTTATTGACTGTCACCATTTTGGTGTTGTCCATAAAAGTTATGATATTAAGTTATAGAATGTCAGCAAGACTTATCAAAAAATGGGAAGAGTATTTATTGTGCATTGGACAGAGCATTGCTTAGTCATTGTTTAGTTCTTCAAAGTCATAAAATAAAAAGTATGTTAAAACATGCAAAAAGAAAAAGAAAATGAACTGTATTGTATATTGATCTTGTACTTCTTACTGTAGAAGCTGAGCGAGATAATATTAACATACACTATTTATGAATTGTTACTCTGACATAAGACCAGTTTTACATTTATATTGTCACGCTGGGGTCACAGAGCTGCAAAGATACATACAGGAGATTCTAGAGAAAGAAATTTTATTCAAATACTTCAAACAAACATAAGTCTCTTTCAGGAGTGGTTCGTGCTACATATGTACCCGGAGGGCACAATTCCATCTCTCAATTGAAAGAATAGAAAATCTTCATCTTCATGGGGGTGTGTCTCGGGAGCGGGGCCCCCAACAGAAGCAGAGGATGTCTGGGGGAGAAGAGAGATAAGGCAGTGAGACAAGAGGACAGCTGCTGTACAGGCTTTTAATGTTCGAAGTGCCGTGCGAGATGCAGATCACGCAGCAGCAGTATCGGCGGCAGCAAGCCAGCAGCAAAGAGGAGGTAAAAAACTGTGCTTGTTTGTCATTGAATCACCGTTTAAAAGGGGGTTTCGGAGGAGTGACCGCATCTCCTTGGGGTGTGTTCAGCCCCCCTCTTCACAATATTTTATTTATCCATCCATCCATCCATTTTCCAACCTGCTGAATCCGAACACAGGGTCACGGGGGTCTGCTGGAGCCAATCCCAGCCAACACAGGGCACAAGGCAGGAACCAAACCCGGGCAGGGTGCCAACCCACCGCAGGAATATCGTATTTAATAGATTATTATTGAAGAGTGAAGTAAAATACAGATCACTCTGGGAAAAACTATACATGAATCACTTCAAAAATCAGGAAAAATTAAGAAACATTAAAAATTAAAGCAGATCAACCTTTTCAGTTTAAGCAAAAGAAGATTAAAAAGAGACATGACTGAAATGTTTAAAATTATGAAGGGAATTAGTACAGTGGATTGAGACTGACATTTTAAAATGAGTTCATCAAGAACATGGGGAAACAGTTAGAAATTAGTTAAGGGTAAATTTTGCACAAACATTAGGAACAATGTTTGTGCAAACATTTTCTGTACACAGAGAACCATAGACCCACGGGAATAAGTAGTGTGGTAGAAAGTAGGACATTAGTAGACTTGGTGTCATTTTGGAAGAATAAAGTGGATAAGACTGGCAAGCTTTGTTTGACTGAATGGCCTGTTCTTGTCTAGATTGTTGTAATTACTGAAGCAAGAAATTCAGTTACATTTACATCTTTCAAACACACAATCATGCTTTATGAATCATGTAAAACAGTTTTTTTTTTTTTATCAAAAAGTAATCTTTTATTTTTCTAATGACCCTCAAACCATTTCAGCAGATTAGAAAACTGATTGATTGGTTTCATGAGGTGTCCTTTACAATAGAAGATTTTGTTTGTCCATCAGTGAGATAATGAAGTACTGTATACAGTAAATAACAGAATAGCAGGTGATGCAAACCTGAAGAGAACTAATTACTTGGGGCTGTGGCCCCTATATTAAATTTAAAGTCAAAAGCTGTATCTTAGCCCCTCCCAGTCTTCAGTAACCAATCACTGCATTCCAAACAACTGTCCCACACTCTGATTTAATAATATAGTCCTTCTGAAAGGTCACAATTCTCCAGTCTGCTTTGACTTATGGAAAAATGGTGACTTGTCTGAAAAGTGTAGTAGATATAAAGGGCATTTGGGGGAAAAAAACAAGCAACATAGCTTAGTATTAGCCAATGGATATTACTTTAAAGAGATCGGGAAATATGCTTAGCAAAAACAGACCAGCACAAGGCTGTAACAAGAAGGATAGATGAGAAAGAAAACTTCTCTTAGGTTGAAATGAAATTAATGGAAATAATAAACGGAGAATACTGAGGGCTGTTTGTTAATTGTGTTTAGATTGTAGCAGATATAGCGTTTGCCCACCTCTTGAACCCTCAGGTACCACTCTTGAGACCAGGTGAAAGTATAACTAATATTTATTTTATAATTATACTGTGCACAAAGCACCCTTTCCACCACACTACTCATATACAATAAACTCTACAATAACCACAATCCTCCACTCCCAGACACTTCGCCCTCCTACCTCTCAGCTCAGCTCAGTGTTCTGGGCTTTCCTTAGTCCTTTTATAGCTCCTGACCCGGAAGTGGTTCTAAGCACAACCCACAAGTCCATTTCCTTCCGGGTCAGGGCAAACAGTCCTCTTCTTCATCCCGGGAGCACGTCGCTTCCTCCAGTCACGTGACTGACACGCACTCCCGGGTTATAGGGCATGTAAGAGCCCACTAGCCCCCCTACAGCGACTCCTGGCGGCCCCCAAGGTATCCAGCAGGGCTGTGTCACAACACTACAAAGTCCATGAGGCCCTGCTGGAACTCGGGGCACCAATATGCTGTCCGGAGGGCTCCTCCTAGCGGCCTGGGGGTGAGGGCCGGACTGGAAAGCCGGCAATCCTCCACAAGATGTAATGAGTACAGTTTTGTACATTGTCCTCTGAAACCTGTATTGAAATATGCAGTTCAAGAAATCAATGAATTAAAAGTGAATTGACTGAGTGATTGTTCTGCTCATATTTCATATAGAAGGAACAATATCTTAGGATGAGATGAATCTGTGGGGATTTACAGAGCAAGTTTGTAATGTTTTGATCCCAGAACTAGATTCAGGTTGTAAACATTTGTGACATAGTGTAATGGATAAATATTTGACATTGCCACTTTATTCCACAGTCAAGTGGGGATCCAGAAAAAAGAGAATGGGAACAAGCTTCATTATGCCAGCAAAAGATGCTCTGATTATGTGATTGGTGGATATGAAATAAATAATAATTATGGTGTCTCTCAAGGAGATAACAGAGCCTTATAATCTGTATAAAGTATAAAACGGTATAAAAAAGGTTTGGTAACACTTCAGTTTAGGTACTTCAAAAATTCATCTATTCCTCATTTACTACTATGTAAAAGGACTAACACACACTTCTTTGGGTCTTCATAACATTTACAGAGCATCAGTTAAGTGTTTATTCATCTCTGCAATGTGACCTGCAAACAAACCTTCATTTTGGAGTGGTCTGAGGTGGCTTAAATAAGACGTGTTTCTCTTGATATTATGTACATGTTTAGTATTAGACCTCTGAATCCATCATATTAACAAGTTATTTTACTATTATTTCAATATTGCACACCACACAGAGATGAATAACTTATCTACTGACGTTTTATAAGTGTTATGAAGACCAAAATAGCCTTTGTTAATGCCTTGCTCCATAAAGTAAGATACTTTTTTGTAGTACCTAAACTGGAGTGTAACCAAAGGTTAAGTAAATGTATGGATGCCAGGTCATAGACATGTCAAAAGTGCAGTGGGAACTATTCAACAGATTTAGAAACAAATGATGACTAGAAACACATGGTGCAGAACATTCAAAGAAGACCTAAAACTATGAAATTCATTTGTGAGGAGATGGAGGCTGCCATCTCATATCGGGAATATTGAAGGACACTTGCAGCCCAATGTGCATTCTTGGATGAGAGGACCTAAACTATGCTAAATATATCAATTATATTTCCTGTGTGTACTGTTATGTTTAGTTTCTGTAACTAAAGTTATGGTAAGGATGATGATTATTACTTTTAAAGCATTCGAAACATCTGCAGATCTCACCTATGTTTTCTTCCATTGTATTTATTTATGTTTACATCATAAACATATTTTTGGCAAAGGTTGGATATAAAGTCTTCCAGGAAATTTCTGATTCAGAAATTCTGCTTGTTTATATAATAATAAAAAGAAGCTTGTGTTTATAGTTGTGCTTATAGTATAAACACTTTTATTATTTTTAACATGAACATGAGCTGTTTATAGAACAAACATATGAAGCAGTTAGGCATATCATGAATCAAAATAGTAAATAGAGTATAGGAACAGAGCATCTTGGTTTATTGCTGAATATGCAGTGAAGCAGAGCAAAGTATGTGACCTTTATGAAATTATTAATGAAATACAATGCTCTGACTATCCAAGCTATTGAAATGGCCACCCAGTTTGGTTCATTTCATTTTGTTTCAAAAACTGCATGTAGTCTGTATGAGTGGCATTTTACTATTTGTAAAAACTGAACTCCCCCATTTTAAAACTAGTATATAACAGGCCTTTGAAAAAATATAAAGGAAGAAACCATGAGATTTGCAAATATCTGAAATACTATGAAGATTAATAGTAAATTATAGTAAATTAATAGTAAATATCAGTGCGCCCTGGAAATGTCATTCATCTGTCTATCAAATTACAGAAAGTGCTTATAAGTGATTACAATCCAAACACAGAGGCAGAATACATTTCTTTAGATTGCACTTACAGGACAGAACTCAAATTTGGAAAATGGAGCAAGAAAAAAAGTTAAAATTTAAGTGTATTGTCGCCTGCTCAGAGTACATTGAAATTCTAACTTAAATGTCTGAAGAATGCTCAGTCTGAACTTAAAAATATAAAGTCATGTGTAAAGGCCAGCCCTAACACAGACAGACGTAGGACACAAGTTCAAAGCACACAGGACTTTTATTTTCTTTTTCTTCCCTTGTGGAGAACGTCTTCCCCATTCCCATGAGTACACAATACAGTCTCAAGCACAATACAACACTTTTCTTTCTCCTTTTCTTTTTCTTGCTCCTCCACTCCTCCTGGCAAGCTTCTTCCTCCTCCTCCCGACTTTGGCTCCTTGACTAGTGGCTGCTGGCTCCTTTTATAA
Source organism: Erpetoichthys calabaricus (assembly GCF_900747795.2). Taxonomy (NCBI): domain Eukaryota; kingdom Metazoa; phylum Chordata; class Cladistia; order Polypteriformes; family Polypteridae; genus Erpetoichthys; species Erpetoichthys calabaricus. Next base: position 181,043,103 of record NC_041398.2, read on the forward strand.
CGCACCCAGTAGTGCTCCAGGTGCTTGACAACCTATTTCCAGCAGCACTTCTGGGTGTGGTGGAAGAGCTGCTCTGTAGGGCTGAGCAGCAACTACAGCACCCCCTGGTGGCACCCATGGATCCCAAAAGGGCTGTACCAAACTCCAACTCCCATGATCCCTGCGGGAGTCCTAAGCACCGCTGCAACCCAGGGGGGCTGCCATATAGCATTCCGGGGAAGGTACTGTCCTGACCAGGCTTGCTCCCCCGGTCCATACAAGGGAGAGGTCCTCCACAAGACATGTTAACAATGAGTTCAGTAAGATGCAGAAATTAGTCCTCCATTTCCTGCACTTACTATGGTTCTTCATTGAAAGAATTTGAGTAACCAGAGTAAGCAGATTGTAGATCATGAAGAAATGTTAACTGAAGGTCCATGTGTGCCTTTGGCATGAAGGACACTCATACCAAAGATTAATGATGAATTGAAACAAAGTTGTGATATCCACAATACATTCAATTCTAATCTCCTTTATCTTACGATAAATCTCATCTCTTTTAAAATATGTTCTTGAGGTATGAAACTTAAGTATTATTTAAAAAATGGTCAGCAACATTTTCTGTGTTGCATGCCAATTTCAAGTACTCTAAACAAATCTGTGTGTGTAAGAAATATAGTTTCAGATTTTAATGTGAAATTTATAGAAACATAAGTCAGCATAAATAAACAGTAGTTGCCTTATTTAAATCTCATCTCACACTGCTTTTCCTGGTGACGGTTACAGAGCCATATTTGTGTTTAATTATTTTAGTGAGATTCCTGTCATTTCTTCACTTTCCAGAGTTATGCTGCCTGTGTCTCATAAGGCATGACTTCAAGCTACACAGAGGCTTCTGAGTGGTCTGTAGTCAGTCTGCTTCTTAAGGAGCTGAAAATGGACTGTAGATATTAAAAATATGCTCATATAGATAAGTATATTCAAAGGCTGATAATACTGCAAATATACAGTACCTTTCTTGAGACATTTTTCTAGAAATAAGGACCAACGCATTTTCAATGTCCTTGGCATAATCAACAAATTTAGTGGCTGATGATTTCCAAGTTTCCTGAAGCCTCATAGCTGGTTTGCTGTCCCCTTGCATGGACAGAATCTGTTTATTCAGGTGGGTTGTGATATCTGTGTGAATTTGTAGCTTTTCAATACATTTGGCATCCTCAAGTTCTGCATATTGTTGATCCTTTTCAGATAGAAAGATTTTAATGGATTACATGCAGTGCACAAAACCCTCAAGTTGTTCCTGCTTTTGTCAATACAATCACAGAATATTGAGAAGTGAGAATGGAAGTGAGAATGGGGCAACAGCTAAATTATATCTCTACATCAAAGTTTATGGATATTGTGAAGATCAATATGTCATTTGGCATGCTCTATGATAATACTGTATTCTGAGAGTGAAGTGAAAATAGGTGAGAGAATAATAACTGCATGGAAGAAATGGCAGAAGGTGTCCAAGATGACAAGCAAAGTAAAGGTTATGATCTTTTTAAAAGTGTAAAGGTCAGTGTTGGTGTAGCATGCAGATGTCATGATTTGAACCTTGTTTTTAATTTTTTACAGTATTTCTTGGCTTTAAAAAATAGTGATTATAGTGTTTTTGGGGGTTTCAGAAGGCAAAAAAATTTTCTTTTTTAAATTCCATTTTCTTCCTCACATCCTTGGCTTTGTTTTAAAAAGATCTTTAACATTCTGGTAATGACCATGGCTAGTTTCTTGTGTGCTTTGTGTCTCCTGATTCTCAAATAAAATCTTTAGACTATTGTTAACCTATGCAGACATTAGAGCAGAAACAGACAATAATGATAAAAGAGAAAGAGAACCTTGAAAGAACTGAAATGAGAATGTTGAGGTGGACTTTGTGTGGATCACTAAGGGACAGACTGAGTAATGAGAATAACAAGAGTGGTAAAGATCACTGGAAAAATAACACATTAATAAAACTTAAAGAAATATTAATAAAATAAAGCATTAACTGAAGATTCAAAGAATAAAATAAGTCCAGTCTAATTTGCAAAAGAGAAAACAAGATTTCACAGTGCAATTTGAATACTAGACCTGATTTGCTATACAGTGATCCCTCGCTATATCGCGCTTCGCCTTTCGCGGCTTCACTCTATCGCGGATTTTATATGTAAGCATATTTAAATATATATCGCGGATTTTTTGCTGGTTCCCGGATTTCTGCGGACAATGGGTCTTTTAATTTCTGGTACATGCTTCCTCAGTTGGTTTGCCCAGTTGATTTCATACAAGGGACGCTATTGGCAGATGGCTGAGATGAAACCCAACTTACTTTTCTCTCTCTCTCTCTCTTGCGCTGACTTTCTCTGATCCTGACGTAGGGGGATTGAGCAGGGGGGCTGTTCGCACACCTAGACGATACGGACACTCGTCTAAAAATGCTGAAAGATTATCTTCACGTTGCTACCTTCTGTGCAGCTGCTTCGTGAAGCGACATGCTGCACGGTGCTTCGCATACTTAAAAGCTCGAAGGGCACGTATTGATTTTTGCTTGTTTGTTTTTCTCTGTCTCTCTCTCTCTTTGTCTGCTCCTGACGGAGGGGGTGTGAGCTGCCGCCTTCAACAGCTTTGTGCCGCAGTGCTTCGCATACTTAAAAGCCAAACAGCCCTATTGATTTGTTTGCTTTCCTCTGTCTTTCTGACATTTTGTGCTCCTGACACGCACTCCTTTGAAGAGGAAGATATGTTTGCATTCTTTTAATTGTGAGACGGAACTGTCATCTCTGTCTTGTCATGGGGCACAGTTTAAACTTTTGAAAAAGAGACAAATGTTTGTTTGCAGTGTTTGAATAACGTTCCTGTCTCTCTACAACCTCCTGTGTTTCTGCGCAAATCTGTGACCCAAGCATGACAATATAAAAATAACCATATAAACATATGGTTTCTACTTCGCGGATTTTCTTATTTCGCGGGTGGCTCTGGAACGCAAACCCCGCGATGGAGGAGGGATTACTGTAAATTAGTTATTAAGTAAGGCAGCTGACTAAAGGTACATTAACACTAACAGTTCCCTTTGACCCAGTTCTGATTTTTTTGTCATATATCAGATCTCTTCCTAGCTGTTTAAATCTGAAAAATTCTTGGGACCCAATCTTTAGATAATAATAATGATAATAATACATTTTATTTATATAGTGCCTTTCCCATGCTCAAGGTGCTTCACAGAGTCTTAGAAAAAAACAGCAGGGTATATATAACATTGGATACATATGTTTTCCTGAATAGAACAATGAAACAGATAACAAAGCATTAAATAGAATAAAGGACAATAAACCAGAGTAAAAAACTAAATTCAATACTAAAAGAAAAACCTAACAAATAACCTAAATTAACCTGAGCACCTGGACAGAGAGGTAGACTGAAAGAAAGGGCAAAATGTTAAGTTAAGTTAAGTTAAGTTAAAAGTCTTCCTAAATAGATGAGTTTTAAGTTGTTTTTGAAAAGAATGAATGGAGTCGGTGGATCTAATTAATTTCGGGATGTCATTCCAAAGTCTGGGTGCTATGGAGCTGAAGGCCCTGCCACCCACAGAGTGCAGATTAGTGTGAGGCACAACAAGATTACCAGAATCAGAGGACTTTAGTGGGTGAACAGTTACATAGTAATGGAGAAGGTCACTGATGTAGTCCGGTGCACGGCCATTTGAATTAATAGAATTTTACTTTCAATCCTGTAAAACAAAGGGAGCCAGTGAAGGCGAAGCAGAATGGGTGTGATGTGCTCACTGTTGCTGGTTCGTGTAAGGACTCTTGCAGCAGAGTTTTGAATCAACTGCAGCTGTGATATAAGATTAGAAGGGGTTCCTGCCAGCAGCAAGTTACAATAATCGATGTGGGATGTGATAAAAGCATGGACAAGTTTCTCAGCATTAGAAAAGGAGAGGAATGAGCGAACAAGGGATATGTTACAGAGGTGAAAGTAAGAAAGTTTCTTAATGTGGTGTGAAATGGACACCATGTAGCGCCCAATCTGGCACAGTCTTACACAGAGGCACGTGTAAAAGCACAAAGACTTAATTTTTTCTTCAGCTGGAGGGCACATCTTCCCCGTGAACCCTCCAGCCACAACACAGTCCCAAACACAGTAAAACACAAACCACAACCCTTCCTCTGGCATCACCACTCCTCCTCCAAGGCAACCTCGTCCTCTTCCTCCTGATTCTGGCCCTGAGTGGTGGTTGCCGGTCCTTTTTATAGCCCACCCGGAAGTGCTCCAGGTGCTTGATCACCTGTTCCTGATTGCACAATCAAAAATAACAGAAAGATTCCTTGCATCAGAAGAAGGTCTGATGAGATCACCGTCAAGAGTGACTGAAAAGGAGCTAATTTTCTTAAGTAGCGCTTTAGTGACAATTTGCAGGAGTTCAGTTTTGTTGCAATTTAATTTTAAAGAGTTCTGCTCCATCCAAGTTTTAATTTCACTGAGGCAAGTTGTGAGCTGAGAAAACTCTGATGAAGTTACACTTTTGACATTGAAACAGAGTTGAGTGTCATCTGCATAAAAATGATAACCCAGTCCATAGCTACGAATAATATGGCCAAGGGGAAGCATATAAATACAGAAGAGAAGAGGGAGGAGGACAGAGCCCTGAGAAACTCCTTGTGTGACTGGCGCTGAGCTGGATCTGCTCTTGCCAAGACTAACAATTTCTGGCCTATCAGTCAGATAGGACTTGAACCACTGGAGGGCAGTCCCAGAGATATCAAGCATGTTCTCCATTCTGGACAGTAGAATGTTATGTCTGACAGTGTCAAATGCTGCACTGAGGTCTAACAGAATTAATATGCTGGTTTGTCCAGAGTCTGTTGCCATAAGCAAATCATTGGTTACCCGAAGAAGAGCAGTTTACAATTTCAAGATTACAATTCTTGAAAGGTAACCTACTTATGGACATCCTAATGAGATTTTTACAGATAAAATACCATTTACCAGGTCACTATCCATGCACAATAGTCAACTGGTGCTTAAATAGAACAAAATAATGACTGATCATTTCAAGGAGCAGAGCAATATCATGGTGACATACAGTATGTAATTTCCCTTTGCGGAATTGTTTGATTTTGGCAACATAAAATAATCTGTTATATAAATAGCACAATGCTTAATTAAATACAGATGGCATATACATTGTCGCAGATGAACCAGGGTTATTACCTGGCCGGGACACCTAAAAGGCCACGAGGGCACAACCATCATAGAGCAGGAAAGGACCACGGGAAAAGAGAGCAAAGATTCGAACTCATTGAGACCCGTGGCCACCGCCAGAGGGCACGTTAAACTTCGTGGGACCCGGATATTGTTACTTCCGCCACACTCGACAAGATGGCGGAAGAACCTGCCAGGGACGCCCGGAGTGCTTCTGGGGCAAAGAGCAGCACTTCCGCCACACCAGGAAGTGCTGCCGGATGGACATCATCAATCACCTGGAGCACATCCGGGCAGGAATAAAAGGGGCCACCTTCTTACAATCAGGGAGCCAGAGTTGGAAGTGGGAGTAGGACGAATCTCCCAGGAGGAGAGCAGAGGCGGCCAAGGACTGAGAAAGAGAGAATTAGTGGTGATTATTGCTTTGTGCATTGTGTGCTGTGTGACACTGTATTTATTGATGGAAAATAAACGTGTGCTTTTTATAAAGATGTGGTCTCCGACTGGTGGTGTCTGGGCAACTATCACAACATATGACATCTTATTTAATCAAGCATTCACTTCAAAAAGACAGTATGTGGCACCTGAAAGACTTACCCATTTTCAAGTTACTATGGTTTAATTTCCACCTGTATCTCAATCTATCTGGATAAAAAACATAAGTGGGAATTTTAGAAATTAGTGCACTATACCTGTGTGGAAAGTTCTGCAAAAATCTGTGAGGTCTGAAGATCCACCACTCCAAATAATATGCTGGAGTAGGAGGGAGATTGGACAGCTCACAGGTGTATCCTGTGTGGAAAGTTCTGCAAAAATCTATGAGGTCTGAAGATCCACCACTTCAAATGATATGCTGGAGTAGGAGGGAGATTGGACAGCTCACAGATGTATCTCCTGGTGACACTCTGGAGGTGACAGGGCTGGAGGAACCCCAAAGTGCCTGGAACATTCAAGTGCAATAGTATTGACACTCAATAACAGTTGTAACCAAACAGCAGCAGGTTAAGTGGTCTTCAGACAGAGCGTGACATGAATTTGTTAATGTTGTAAACGGGATTCTCGAAGAAACAGTTTGAAACAATGTTGATATAAGATTGCAGACATTGTCTGCTTTGCTGCAGAAATTTGGTGTCTAGCAGAAGAAAATTTCTGAGACAACTTATTGTTATAAATTGCAAGGCCATGACTATCTGGCATTTAAGGCAGGGTCTCAGATACTTGAAGTATTAATTTAAAGTGGCAAAGGAGGAAGAAGGAGTTGGACTGTCTGAGATTCGATATACTGAGAAAGAAGTTAATCTTCCAGAGCAGAATGGCACTAGAGAATGAGTTAGGAAGCAGGCTATCTTCATTCAAAATCCATTTTGATCTACCAGTCAGCTGCATGGACAGAAGTATAGTATCCATTAGTAGAAGAAGTGATTAAGAATTATCTCCAGAAGATGTATGCTGTAGTAATGGAATTGGGGAACAGAACCTGGGGCATTTATGCTATTGATAAATCCACCTGGAATTTACATCACTTTCAGCAGCAGAGAGCCCAGCTATGATGAGGGTATTATGGATGTGGAGAAGATTTCAAGACTGGATGAAACCTGTAGACTAAATAGAATACTTTATGTAGCCCTAGATTTTATATAGGCCACAGGGAATCCTGAGGGTGATGTGCAAAGTAGATGAACTATGGAAGTTTTCAGAAGGTGTTTGGATTCATAAGGAAGTGTATCCAGGTGCAAAGAGCAGTTTAGGATTAATTTGCTGTTCAGTATTGAGGGGAAAGTAAGATGGATTTGAATAAATACTTTCTAAAAGAATTCATACAATGGCATCTCAGTGTAGAATAAAGGCATACCTAAAGTATATGGGTGCATGAACCACATCAGGTGGTTGTGCAGCTGATCAGAGAGTCAGTGGAGATTAAAAGAGACCTGACTTTACTATAGTTGGACTTTACCAACATCTATAATTCAATAGCTCATATATTTACATTTCCCAAGAAAGATCAAAGACCTCATGTTGGATTACTATGACATCTTCAGCCAAGAGGCATTTATGAGACAATAATTTCAGAATGACTTTTCTTAAAGAAAGAGATAATCACTGTGTGTACAACTTCAATGATTCTCTTTGAATTAGCAATGTATATACGGGATAAACTATGCAGATGCCCTCTTAACAAGCATGGCACTCATCAACCCCTGGTTGTATCTTAATAGAAAAACTGAATGTGACAATAATTTTGCTTCCTGGTTAGAGATGGATTATTTGGGTGTTGGAGTCCATTGTGATGTAAGCATTGATATGTTTTAAGCTGGATAAATCAAGCCTTTGCCACTGAGGAGAAGGAAGGTAAATTGGAGGATTCTCCAAAGAAGAACAAAAAAGTTTAAATTCTCAGGAAAATCTTTGAGTGCACCCTGAAGGACACAACATCTATCCCAGCATGTAGATGAGAAGAAAAAGTATGATTAGTAGCAGTGGCCAGGTCAGGGTAAATCAACTGGATAAGTTTTAGGCCTGGATCTACAGCCTAATATTCTCAAACAGATACCATATCCTCTAGTCTTTGAGGTAAGCTCAACTTGCTACTCCATATATGGTTCTCCCTAAAAAAATCCTGAATAACATAATAGCTCCCTCTATGGACAGAAAATGAAGTTGAGGTTTCCCTTTTGCAGCATGAATCTTCTTCTTTTTTCAGCTGCTCTTGTTAGGGGTTGCCACAGCGAATCATCTTCTTCCATATCTTTCTGTCCTCTGCATCTTGTTCTGTTACACCCATCACCTTCATGCCCTCTCTCACCACATTCATAAACCTCCTCTTAGTCCTTCCTCTTTTCCTCTTCCCTGGCAGCTCTATCCTTAGCATCCTTCTCCCAATATACTCAGTATCTCTCCTCTGTACTAATCATCCTTACAAAATAAGTATGAGTATTGCAAATAAATGAGGTAAAGATTTCTCAAACAGGAACTGAGGTTAGGATTGACAGGACGTGGAGCAGAATTAAAGCAGTAAAGCAGGCAGATCCATTACTTTGCTACTGCAAGTTGACAGGATAACTTTTTATTTATAGTAATGCAGGTTATGGTAGAAATTCATCAGCTCTTTAGGGTGACCAAAACAAGAACAAGAATGGTCATGGAAATAGTAGCATCAAGATGGGGGTGTGTGTTAGTAGGAAAATGAGAATGTAGCAGCAAGGTGCATAGACCAAATGAGAGCAAGCAGTGGAGAATAAGATCACTTGGTCAGAACTCTGGAAAGCCAAGCCTCATCACTTAAAGTTTATGATTACGGTCCTTCCTAATCTGACAAGCCTTTTCTGTTTGGCTAGGACTACAACACCTTCATGACACAGTGTCCCAGAAGATGAATCCTGGAGCACATTTTCAGCTGTTGCTTGAATATTCTTGGAGAGGAGTGCCATGACCTAGTGAAGAAAGTTATTAAATACATCATCTGTAAATGCATAGCACACAGCAAGTAATCTTTATCTTTAATATAGTCAAATACATTTATGAAAGTAGAAAAAAATTCACAAATCAACAAATCTCCTCACGAGGATGAGAGGTTGACAGCTAAAGTCTGTCCTGAGAAAGCAGGCCAGATTTCCAACAACAACAATATTAATTTATACAGCATATATTAATACAAATGTGTAGCTCAAAGTGCTTTGTAAATAGTAAGTGGATTATTACAAATCCAAAACAAATAGTAACATTTTATAATAACATTCATTGTTTTCATTAATAGCCCTTTATGCAACTATGGATGCACAGTTACTGTATCAGGTTAAGTACTGAAAAATAGTCTACAATTAATAAACACATAATCTGAAGTAATGTAAAACAGCATCACATACTGTAATTTTTCTTAATGACTTATTAATAGATGTTTTTATAAAGTGTTACCCATAAATGATTAATGATGTTGTTCATCTGTTTGATTGTATGTTAACTGATAATATATTAATGTTTGTTAATTAATAATTAATACAAGTTATTATGAAGTGACACCAAACAAATTAACGGTACAAAGGCAAATACTGTAAAAGAAAGCAAAGCAAATACTGTTAAAATCCTGGCAAAGGACATTTCGACTTTAATCTCGACACATGGACCTTTTTTTTCTTTACTGTGTCCTTTTTTTCCTTCTTCTCTGTGGCCCTAATACACTTCCATATGACACTTAGACACTTGCCTTTTCACGTAAATTGTGGCATCTGTCTAGGAATTGTGGGGCACTGTGTGACTTTCTGAACTTGAACATTTGAGTCCCACTCCATCAGTTTCCCTCTGTTGTTCAGTCATACCACTGCCAAAGCCACCAAATTGTACATTATTACTCGCCCAAACTTCACTTGAGTAGGACCTTCACTTCGCATTCAGTGAAATTCTTCTTTTTTGTACAACCCCAATTCCAATGAAGTTGGGACGTTGTGTAAAACGTAAATAAAAACAGAATACAATGATTTGCAAATCCTTTTCAACCTATATTCAATTGAATACACCATGAAGACAAGATATCAAATGTTCAAACTGATAAACTTTATTGTTGTTTTGCAAATCTTCACTCATTTTGAATTTGATGCCTGCAACACGTTTCAAAAAAGCTGGGACAGGGGCAGCGAAAGACTGGGAAAGTTGAGGAATGTTCAAAAAACACCTGTTTTGAACATTCCACAGGTGAACAGGTTAATTGGAAACAGGTGTTTGTCATGATTGGGTATAAAAGGAGCATCCACAAAAGGCTTAGTCGTTCACAAGCAAGGATGGGGCGAGGTTCACCACTTTGTGAACAACTGCGTGAACAAATAGTCCAGCAGGTTAAGAACAATGTGTCTCATCGTACAATTGCAAGGAATCTAGGGATTTCATCATCTGCTGTCCATAATATCATCAAACGATTCAGAGAATCTGGAGAAATCTCTGCACGTACGTGGCAAGGCCGAATACCAACACTGGATGCCCGTGACCTTCGATCCCTCAGGCGGCACCGCATTAAAAACCGACATCATTATGTAAAGGATATTACCACGTGGGCTCAGGAATACTTCAGAAAACCATTGTCAGTTAACACAGTTCGTCGCTACATCTACAAGTGCAAGTTAAAACTCTACCATGCAAAGCAAAAGCCATATATCAACAACACCCAGAAATGCCGCTGGCTTCTCTGGGCCCAAACTCATCTGAGATGGACTGACGCAAAGTGGAAAAGTGTGCTGTGGTCTGACGAGTCCACATTTCAAATTGTTTTTGGAAATCATGGACATCGTGTCCTCCGGGCCAAAGAGGAAAAGGAACATCCGGATTGTTATCAGCGCAAAGTTCAAAAGTCAGTATCTGTGATGGTATGGGGGTGTGTTAGTGCCCATGGCATGGGTAACTTGGACATCTGTGAAGGCACCATTAATGCTGAAAGGTACATACAGGTTTGGAGCAACATATGCTGCCATCCAAGCGACGTCTTTTTCAGGGACGTCCCTGCTTATTTCAGCAGGACAATGCGAAGCCACATTCTGCATGTGTTACAACAGCGTGGCTTCGTAGTAAAAGAGTGCGCGTACTAGACTGGCCTGCCTGCAGTCCAGACCTGTCTCCCATTGAAAATGTGTGGCGCACTATGAAGTGCAAAATATTACAACGGAGACCCTGAACTGTTGAGCAATTGACGTTGTACATCAAGCAAGAATGGGAAAGAAATGTGTTAACCGTTATTTGTTGATTAGATAGAACTTGATTTGTCCCCAGGGGAACATTTGGCTTTTTACAGAGGTTCTCTAAATAAATAAATACATAAATAGGTAGATAAATATAATCACGTCATATCGTTTAAGCTCACACCAGAATGATTAAGAACCAAAAATTTTAAAAAGAAAGAAAACTTCTGAATTGGCGGAAGCAATTATGGAGAAGTATTGCTGTTGCTTTGAAGGAGCCCCAGCTTCTGCTGAATAATTTGTTGGCTGAAAGGCATTGGCGTTAGCGTGTAAAAGAGAGGAGGTACAACATTATTCATAATGACACTCTGTTTTGTTTCAGTTCTCTCCTTTGCTGCTACCTCCAGGGGTTCCAGAATGCATCCTAACTAAGCTTGCCCTTTTAATTATCTTGTTGATTCAGTGGGTCTTGCTTGAAGTGATGCTACCACAGCACAGAAAAATCGCACTACTCATCAGAGTTATTGAAGATGTGAAGGATGTCACTTCCCACATTAAAGGAACACAATCTCCTAAGGATAAAGAGCCTGCTCTTATCTTTCTTATAAAGTTCCTCTGCGTTCCTAGACTATTCCAACTTATTGCTAATGTAGACCACCAAGTATTTATAGGAGTGAACCACCTCAACATCCACTCCCTGAATACAAACCAGACACAGATGCTCTTTGGAGCGGCAGAAGTCAATAACCAGTTCTTTGGTTTTGCTGATGTTAAGATACAGACAACTCTCCTTGCATCAAGAAATAAAATTCTCCACCAGACTCCTATACTCTGTCTAATCCCCTTTATTAATTCACCCCATAAGTGCAGAATAGTCTGAGAATTTTAGCAAGTGACCTGGGGTTCCATTTATAGTCAGAGGTGTACATAGTGAAGAGTAAAGGAGACAGGACAGTTCTTTGTGGTGCTCCAGTGTTGCTAACATCTGTATCAGAAACACAGTCCTTGAGTCTGATGAACTGCGGTCTGCCTGACAGTGCATTAACTAAGACACTATTGCCTCATCCACTTGCATTTTTCTGACTTTATCCCTTAATACAGATGGCTGGATGGTATTAAAGGCACTGCAGAAATCAAAAAACATAATTCTCACAGTGTTGCCAGCTTTGTCCCGGTGAGAATATGCCGGGTGGAGCAGACAGGTAATTGCATCATCCTCTAGAATTGTTGTCTGATAGGCAAACTGCAGTGGGTCCGGTTGCTCTGCCTCAAGAGGTCTCCTATAGTCCAGGACCAGTCTCTCAAAGGTCTTCATGATGTGAGACATACTGTGTGTGCCACTAGTCTGTAGTCATTAGGTGATGAGGCAGGATTTTATTGTTATTTACCTATAATAATAATAATAATAATAATAATAATAATAATACATTACATTTATATAGCGCTTTTCTCTATAATGAAAAATTCTATAAAAACCAATGCTGATTAGCTGTAGCTGATCATGGCTACAACCTAATTGGCACTGTTTACTGTAGCAATTCTTTATTTTCAGCACAATATCTACTCTTTGCAGAAAATGCATGATAAAATCTGAAATATTTTAACAAATCCCAGTCATTACAGAGGGACCTGGACAGAATACAATTATGAGATTTGTGGCAGATAAAATGTAATGTAAGTAAATGTAAAGTATTACACAAAGGGAGTAAATTTGTTAGGCTTGATTATGTGGTGGAAGGGGCAAGTATGTACCTGCTCGAGACAGGCAGAGAGCTTACAGAAACATGCCTTGAGCATGGGCCTGTAAGATGTGATCTCTCGAAATGCATTCTGATTTACACTAAAGACAACAAATTACACACTCACAGCAAAAGAAATACAAATGACAATGTATCTTCATTAAAATTTTGGGGAAAAACCATCAGTACAGAATATTATAACTTTTTAACCCTGTTACACACATTTACTGAGGGTAAGTGGTGAGTATGAGAGAGTTTCCCAGTGGTGAGCACAAGACAGTATTCCAGGAAAAAAAAATTTAAACCAGGTCCAATCAGGAGTTCTGTGCATTCTGTGCTGGGAAAATTATTAAACTTTTTTTGTAGTCATCATGCAGTTTTGAATTATCAGGTATCCATCCATTATCCAACCCACTATATCCTAACTACAGGGTCACGGGGGTCTGCTGGAGCCAATCCCAGCTAACACAGGGCGCAAGGCAGGAAACAAACCCTGGGCAGGGCGCCAGCCCACCGCAGGGCACGCACACACACACACACACACACACCCACTCACCAAGCACACACTAGAGACAATTTAGAATCGCCAGTGCACCTAACCTGCATGTCTGTGGAGTGTGGGAGGAAATCGGAGTACCCGGAGGAAACCCACGCAGACACGGGGAGAACATGCAAACTCCACGCAGGGCAGACCCAGGAAGGGAACCCAGGTCTCCTAACTGCGAGGTAGCAGCGCTACCCACTGCGCCACCGTGCCACCCATTTTCAGGTATTGGAAAGGATAATTGATAATGATTCTAATGCTAGGTTTTTTGCAGCTAAGAAAAGAGTAACTAGGTTTGTGTTCTATTTGGCTCTGCATTTGTGATATTCAATATTTAAACCTAGTTCTGTATCACATTTAGCAGTCCTGATCTTAAATTAATGTTAATGTTAAAATTCACATAAGTATTTGCTTATGTAGAATACAATTTTAATTTAATATAGTTACATACAGTAGCTAATGGAGGAGTTGTATCCCCTGTGATATAACATGTATTGGAACATTCTTAGCTATATCTGTAATGTACTTAGTAAAGGAGCCAGTTAGCTAGAAAAATGAACTGGTAAATTAGATTGTTTGCTTGCAAATAGTAAGGTACTAGGGGGCTCCGCCCCCTGCTCGCTTCGCTCGCCAACCCCTGGCGTTGGGGCATGACAAAGAGTGAGATGTATGAATTAGAAATAGAATAGTGTGTAGGTTTAGATGATGCCTATATAAATAAAAAATAGAGTGTTTGGCATAGAGTAATGTTTTATTGGAATATTTCTTTGTATACAACATTAGTAGTAAAGATGGTGTCTTGTCTTTGAATGAGTCTTCCTTGGCATGGATCATTTATAACTTTAACTTTAACGTCAGATGAACGTCGAACACGTGAGAAGGCAACATAAAGTTGTCCATGTCCAAAAACGGGTTCAGAGAGGTAGATGCCAACCTTGTCCATGGTTTGTCCTTGTGATTTGTTGATGGTCATGGCAAATGCAGGTTTAATGGGGAACTGTCGGCGTTTCAATGTAAAAGGTAATTCCAGGTCAGAACTCGTAAGGTCAATTCTAGGAATGAGAACAGTATTGTTAGCATGTGATTCTGTAAGAACTGTTGCTTGAATAACATTGTGTGTCATGGTGTTGATGACTAAACGTGTGCCATTGCATAAACCCTGTTTAGTGTTAAGGTTTCTTAATAGCATGATTATTGTTCCATTTTAAGGGTAAGGTTGTGTTGTGGTCATCCGTCCGGGTTAATAGTGTTCAAATATTCTAAGGGGAAATTCAGATGTTCATTGTCGTCATAAGAGTCAACTTTGTCAGAGCTTAGAAAGAGCCGTGTCTCTCCAGGAAGTAATGAAATGACCTGGTTATTAATGTGATTAACATTAATATTTTTTGGACATAATATAGTGCGTTGTGTTAATCACATATGCGAAAGCAGTATGGGCCATTGCCTTTTGGTGGCCTGATATGTACTCCGGTAGATGTAAAAGCAAATGAACTATTGTAGGATCTAATGCAGTTCATAAAGTTTTTACTTTCAGGCACATAGTTAGTTAGAAGCTTCTGTAGATATTCAGGATATGAATGTAAAGGAGGCAGTGTAATCTGCCCCTTTTGACAACAACGTGTAAATTCATTATTTGTATTGCCAGTTGTTTCTTCTGGGAAGTTAAGTGAATGACAATGATTGCAAATGACATTCATTAATCCCAATGAATTTTCCTCAATAGTGGACTCATTATTGAAGGCGTTGTCAGCCAACTGGCGTAATCGTTTAGCAGGTGTCTGGTGTTGATGTCCGCGACGGGCATGTTTTGCTTGTGGCGTTTAAGTGCCGCGTTGTTGCATGTCCATTATTTGTGACGCGCTATTTTTTACTTTTGTATGTCGGTCAGTTGAGCTTTCTGCTTTTGGAGTCTTGCTTGCTTGTTTTGTGGCAGGTCATATGCGCGTTGTACACGTCTGCGTTCATTTATTCTGTCTCTTCGCTCCCTTTTTTGTATGTCTGAGACGCAAGCTCTTTCTTTTGAAATCGTGCTTGTTTCGATGTAGCACTTTGAGACGCGCGCTGTATGCGTCTACGTTCATTGTGTCTGTCCATTTGGGCACGTCTCTGTAACGGGGTCACTTGAGCTTTGCGTTTTTTGAACCGAGACATTTTTTCTCCCGGAGTTTCCTTTGCGCGTTGTATGCGCCGCCGTGTATTTTCTTGTTTCATTCGTGTTCGTGTGTTTGGGTCCCGTTATCCAATCCGAATCGTTTTGTACCCGTGACCGTGTATTCATGTCTTGTTTGTTCCTCAGCGTGCGAAATATGGATAAGTAATAAGGAGGATCGCACTCACTGTTAATATGGAGCCTTTTCTGCAGTTGAACGGTTAATAGTGCTTTATTGTAAGGAGATCCACCTATGCTGCCTAGTGTGAAGGTGTTGAGATGACGTATGTGTAATATGGACGTTTCCTTTAGATATGTGGCTTTGGGTGTCACTTCTTATTGATGTGGGGGGGGTGGGGGGGTGATGATTTTTGTTGCGCGAGCGTCTTCTTTCTTTTTGTGTTCCAGCGGCTTGTTGAATCCCCCTCTTTGTGTGTGTCCCGTCCGTTGCTTGTAGGGTGTGTGGGGTGCTTTTGTGTTCTTTTTTTTTGTGTTCCATGGGCTTGTTAAATCCCCCTCTTGGTGTGTGTCCAGTCCGGTGCCTGTAGGGGGTGGGGGGTGCCTTGCTGTTGTGCGTGAGCGTCTTCTTTTTTTTGTGTGCTAGTTTCGTGTGCAATGGGTTTCGTGCGGCGCCTGCTTTTGACTACTTTTTTCTGGGCTTTTTCCTTTTTTCTGTGCTCTTGGCGCCTCATTTCTTTGACTCCTTTTTTCTGTGGTCTTGTCCGCTTCTCGCGGCCCCTCATCCGCCTCTCGCGGCCCCTCATTTCTTGGGGCACCTGTGCAGTACGTCTTTTTGCGGCTACGGCCCATGGCCGGATGTCCCTGCGTCCATCCGGTTTAGCATTCATATGGATATATGGATAGCAGTAATATGGATAAAAGGGCATAAAGTTGCCTGACCATACATATGTATGTATGTATGTATGTATGTGATAACATATGAAACTGAAAGAAACAATCAAAAGTAATGAGCAAACCTGGAGGAGTTCTCTTTGCAGTGAGTTTGACGAAATCGCGTAAATATTTGTGATTTTCACTGAACTCCGTGAAATGCATTGGAATAAATGGGGAAGGAGGAACTGAACTAGTTTTGAGTGGGTGGTGCAATGGTGTTTTTTGTGTCTGTGAGGGCTAGGGAAATGGGTATCAACAATGCTGGACTGATTATTGTAGCCAAGTATGTGGTCAGAGCTGTGAGGCAGCAGTGCTAACCACAGTGCCACCGTACATCAGACAACAAAAGAGGAATTAAACCAACAAAATACAATGAGCTGCCACGAAGTAGCAATAAGTTAATGAAATATAGATCATTGTGCTCATAGCGTTCCACTCATGGGGCACACATTGGCCGTGTGACAAGCAGCAATGTAGGATTGGCACTATCACCTGTTTGATGTGGCTCTTGGGGTGTAGCTAGAACGTCTGTTTTGTTTCTGATTTATTTGTGCATATACTTTCATCGACAACAAAAAAATGCCTTGTAAATAGTAATAAATCTCTTGATTTTATTATTTCACAGCGTGCCATGTGCTTTCTGATTGGGGTGGGGAGGACACCTTTAAGGCTTGTTTTGGAATTGTAGTTGGACACATAGCTAATTTGTTGTGATGGACTGCCACCCCATCAACTGTTTGTTCCTGCCTTGTGTCCTATGCTGGCTGAGATAGGGTCCAGCAGACCCCCGCGACCCTGTTCCGGACTAAGCAGGTTAGAAAGTGAATGAATGACATACGGTGGGTACGGAAAGTATTCAGACCCCCTTCAATTTTTCACTTTGTTATATTGCAGCCATTTGCTAAAATCATTTAAATTAATTTTTTTCCTCATTAATGTACACACAGCACCCCATATTGACAGACAAAAAAAAGAATTTTTGAAATTGTTGCAGATTTATTAAAAAAGAAAAACTGAAATATCACATGGTCCTAAGTATTCAGACCCTTTGCTCAGTATTTAGTAGAAGCACCCTTTTGAGCTAATACAGCCATGAGTCTTCTTGGGAAAGATGCAACAAGTTTTTCACACCTGGATTTGGGGATCCTCTGCCATTCCTCCTTGCAGATCCTCTCCAGTTCTGTCAGGTTGGATGGTAAATGTTGATGGACAGCCATTTTTAGGTCTCTCCAGAGATGCTCAATTGGGTTTAAGGCAGGGCTCTGGCTGGGCCATTCAAGAATAGTCACAGAGTTGGTGTGAAGCCACTCCTTCATTATTTTAGCTGTGTGCTTAGGGTCATTGTCTTGTTGGAAGGTAAACCTTCGGCCCAGTCTGAGGTCCTTAGCACTCTGGAGAAGGTTTTTGTCCAGGATATCCCTGTACTTGGCCGCATTCATCTTTCCCTTGATTGCAACCAGTCGTCCTGTCCCTGCAGCTGAAAAACACCCCCACAGCATGATGCTACCACCGCCATGCTTCACTGTGGGGACTGTATTGGACAAGTGATGAGCAGTGCCTGGTTGTCTCCACACATACCGCTTAGAATTAAGGCCAAAAAGTTCTATCTTGGTCTCATCAGACCAGAGAATCTTATTTCTCACCATCTCAGAGTCCTTCAGGTGTCTTTTAGCAAACTCCATGCGGGCTGTCATGTGTCTTGCACTGAGGAGAGGCTTCCGACAGGCCACTCTGCCATAAAGCCCTGACTGGTGGAGGGCTGCAGTGATGGTTGACTTTCTACAACTTTCTCCCATCTCCTGACTGCATCTCTGGAGCTCAGCCAAAATGATCTTTGGGTTCTTCTTTACCTCTCTCACCAAGGCTCTTCTCCCCTGGTAGCTCAGCTTGGCCGGACGGCCAGCTCTAGGAAGGGTTCTGGTCGTCCCAAACGTCTTCCATTTAAGGATTATGGAGGCCACTGTGCTCTTGGGAACCTTAAGTGCAGCAGAAATTTTTTTGTAACCTTGGCCAGATCTGTGCCTTGCCACAATTCTGTCTCTGAGCTCTTCAGGCAGTTCCTTTGACCTCATGATTCTCATTTGCTCTGACATGCATTGTGAGCTGTAAGGTCTTATATAGACAGGTGTGTGGCTTTCCTAATCAAGTCCAATCAGTATAATCAAACACAGCTGGACTCAAGGGTCTGAATACTTAGGACCATGTGATATTTCAGTTTTTCTTTTTTAATAAATCTGTAACAATTTCAAAAATTCTTTTTTTTTGTCTGTCAATATGGGGTGCTGTGTGTACATTAATGAGGAAAAAAATTAATTTAAGTGATTTTAGCAAATGGCTGTAATATAACAAAGAGTGAAAAATTGAAGGGGGTCCGAATACTTTCCGTACCCACTGTAGCTAATTTGCATGCATAATTAGCCATCTGCTGCTGTGCTGTCAGTGCACAGGGATAAGTGTTACATATCCGATGGCAGTACTCCTAAAATTTTCATTATGGTCAGCTAATGTACCCCTCAAATGAAAATACTGCAAGTTTTAAATTTGATTTAAACACATTTGGCATGGAAATACAGTGTTCTTCAACTTTTGTGGCTTGTGACACATTCCTATCTTTTTAACCTTTTTAAGTTCACTAATGACCTACATATAACAATCAGGGGCAGGGCTATTGGAGTTTAAAAAACCACGATTGCAAGTGTGGGGTTCCCCCCTTGGTGAATTGAGTGTGATTAGTGATGAGGAATAATATCACACTGCTCTGTCAAATGCTATACCAGCGGTTCTCAAACTGTGGGGTAACAAAAAAGGGGGCGTGAATGTTGCCATATGCGGTGCAATTTTGCTATTCGTAGGGAAATTTTAAACTTGTAGTGGTGTATCGGCAGCAAAAAAATATAGGAATAAATTTTATTAGGGTTTCAAAAAACGTTAGGGGGGTGCGATTAAAACTACAGTATTTTGAAAACTCGGGTCGCAAATACTTAAAGGTTGAGAAACACTGTGCTATACGGTATTTTTTTTCTATGTCTGCGATGTTAGCAATGATCTTAAAGTAAATGTGTGTGAAGGCTCTGTGCATGGCTGCTACAGCTCAGTGATGTCACTTTGGCCCCACAAAGCATAATGGGTGCCTGGAAAAAAAAAATTGTTAAGCTGGCTCCACAGCGAATTTCCAGGAAAATATTCGAAAAACAAGATCAGCAGTGGAATACAGCCTATTCACACTCTGACAAATTTTGCCAATCAACACTAGGAACCAAGACATGTACACCCTAAACTGAAACATCACAGAAATTAAGTTTTCACTTTTTTGTATGTATTATTCATTTTTCTCTTAATTTCATTAATAATTTTAAAACAAAGGGACTTGGATTGTGGAACTTTTTTGTATACACATCACACTCACTGTCCAAAACTTTTTCTATCAAGCTGAAGCTGCAGCATTTTGGAAACTCTGGACAAATGCAGTTACAAGTCCCCACACTGATGTTTACTTGATTACATTAACCTCTTTTGTAAGTTGCTTTGGATAAAAGTGTCTGCTAAGTGAACAAATATAAATGTAAATGGAGAGGAATTGAAGCTTATTATTCTAGATGCATATTCAATTCTGTACTGCAACAGGAACAATTCATGCTACATTACCTCATGATTGCACAACTGTGTGTTTATAGGGTAATATAGATAATAACTATTATTCTCTTTTATTTCTTCTTCATTTCCCACCTCCTGAGTTTCCCATGAGTCTTGTTAAGAGGCTTTGACTACTTCCTTAGAGGCTAATACAACTATAGTAATTCTGTTCAGATAAGGTAATGATATACATCTACTCATCATCTGTCATAATAAGGAAATATGTACTTCTGGAGATCCCCCTTTATCTAACCTGATTTCATATACTGTCTTTGGAAATGTTGTTTCCCTAACTTCGTAAATCTATTCAGTGTAATCTCTCTCTTTTGTTCATACAGAAGCACTCAAAAACTTTGCACCATTACCCTGTAAAATATAGTTGTACATTTATGGCTGTCAATAAAGGCTACCTGTGCTTTGGTGCTTTTCTGTGTATATCTGAGTGTTTGTAATGGGTCACAGGTGATATATTCCATAGTATAATTTTACAGCATCATTGTATCATCTTTCCTCCTTGAGTTTGTTGAAAAACATCAAAATCTCTCTTCTGATGTATGGATCAATGCAGTATGTTTACAGTAATCCAGCATCACATGTTAATATGACTGGGAGAACTTTGCTTTTATCATGATTATAATGAGCAGAGATGCAAGCAGTAATAGCCCCCCATGGAAAATATTTACAGATAAGCTTTGCAATTTATGACAGCTCTTTGAACCTGATCTTGATTTCTTACTGCCTTTTTTATTTCATTGCCCTTACAATAGGAACTGTAACACTCCTTTTGGGACTGTAAATAACTCTGGGGAATTTTTTTATGTCATCTAGGTTATAAATTTAGCCATTTATCAAATGGCATTCAAGTAACTCTGAACTTGTTAAACCTTCATGTATGGTAGGAGGGGCCTCTGTGGCAGCCCACTATATACAGAGAAATAGCAAGGAAACAAAATATATGTAAATAAAAAAAGTAAATGGGAGGAATGCACAAAATATAAAACTCAAAGTACAAATTAATAGGTTCAAAACAAGAAATCTTGTCCTGCAGTGGGTTGGCACCCTGCCCAGGATTGTTTCCTGCCTTGTGCCCTGTGTTGGCTGGGATTGGCTCCAGCAGACCCCCGTGACCCTGTGTTCGGATTCAGCAGGTTGGAAAATGGATGGATGGAAAACAAGAAATCTGCCGTTTATGAGCTATGTTTACAGGTTTGGTTTACAACTTCTTTATGTTAGGTGGGAAAGCTCACCCCCTAGGAGATCATTGTACAACTACAAACCACCCCTTTGTCTCATTATTTCTTCAGACCTTGATTTCTGTTACTCCTTCCAGTTGTGTGTTTGCCCACTGTCCTGACAACTCGGCATTTGAATTGCCTCTGGCTATGAGGCTACTTTAAACTCCATCCCATGACTTCTTTTGACCCAGGAGGGCCTCCTATTTGCTGCAGAAATGCCAAACTATTACTCCCCTTCTTGGGCTTCAGGTGTTCCTACACTTCTGAGCCCTAAAGTGCCAACTCTCCTTGGAAACTGCATGGCAGTGTGCACTTTCAGAGGAGCAGCACAGTCCCCTATGAACTCTTCTGGAACAATGTGCCCTCTAGTGGTGGGGAGGTATTGCAACTTATTTACTGGTCTCTTTAGAAGGAGAGAGTCAGGCATAATGCTACCTAGTTGCCCTGAATTCACACAATGATATGTAGAGAACATTACAAACTGCCAGCGTGGCTCTCTCACTGTTTTACCCAGAGGCTCACTTTGGGAACAACCTAGTTGTGCCCTTGCCCTTGGCACCCTTGTGCCAGCCAGGGATGCCTTTACAATTGTGATTGTTACCTTATACAAAACATGGTTTATGCTATTTACTTAGGAATGCTGTTGCTTTACATTAGCTGTGCAAAAATCTTATAATTTCTATTTTAAATTACATCACTGGTTTTAGACTAAAACATAACATTTGATTTTCAGCTTGTGGTAGATCAGTGTCCTGTCAAGACAATTTTCACTGCTGTTTACCTAATTTTGTCAACTGAATATATTGCAAGTATGCTTATATTTATGTACAGTGGTCATTAAGGGGCTTTCATGAAGCATCCCCAAACCCAGTTTATTTTAAAAAGTTGGCACATGAAAGGTGATAAAGCAAAAGATATATAAAAGTAATATATAAACAATTCTATCTGTTATGATGCCTAGAGCACTTACCCAGTTAATAAAGCACTCCAAACCTTTTTTTACTGCCTTCTGTTTTTTCCCCCTGTTTCTCTGCCCTCTCTTCCTTTAAGTCAGAGGACCTCTTGCTTTTATTCCAGGTTCAAATGGCCAATGGCATGAAAGGACTTTTTAGTGCCAGCTAGGTGTACACCAGAAATAGCTTTTCATAAACTTCTGAGGTGGTCCTTCTATATAACTCCCTATAATGGTCCCAGGTATTCTTGCAGTCCAAGACCCTGTGCTTTCAATAATGGAAAAGACAACTCCCAGCTTACATCGCTGCCTGACGCAGCTCCAACGATGCCAAATATGCAGGGTCACCAGCTGGGTACCAACCTTCACTCCATTATTCTAAAGACATGTCAAGGTGGTGGAACAGTAGCAAGAATACCTCCCTACCATCCCCTGCAGCTGATTTTAGGACCCTTGTTTTCCATAAACCATGCATTACTATCTTACCCAGAGCCAGAAGCTCCCTTTTTCCACCTCTTATGTCAACTCCCATTATGATGGGTTATGGGGAATCCCCTGCTTACATTGTTATGGTGTTTAATACCCCAGTGTTGGCGGCCCAGTTCAAGCAGCACGATCGCATGTGTTGCCATTGTCAGAACATCTTTAAACTTATTTCCTAACAATGTTTGCTGCCATAGACTCAACTTGAATTCTTTTCTAAGTATATATAGCATGTGTCACAGGAGGCTGGGGGTGGTACCCAGCCAGGATGCCCAGGAGGACCAGATGAGGGCTTACGCCTCCCCCAGACCACATGGGGGCGACCACCCTGGTGGTTTTGGGGACCATGGGAACAGAGCTTTGAAGTTCAACCCTGTAGGGGCCCGTGGTCACCGCCAGGATGCGCCCCAATGCCTATGGAGCCCTGGCCCTCAGCATTTCCGCCACACCCGGATGTGCTGAGGGGAAGAAGACCAGGGACACCCGGAGGGCTTCCTACAGTGGGGAGTGCCGGCGGAAGCTAATCAGAAGGTACCTGGAGCACATCCAGGTGTGTATAAAAGGGCTGGAGTCAGGTGGAAGTGGACGGAGCTCAGAGGAGAGGAGTGGAGGCGGTCAGAAGACAGAGAAAGGCATTGTGAAGAGGCCTGGACTTTGGGGGTGATTGGTGCTGCGGCACTGGGGTTGTGTGTGTTTCAATATTGTAAATAGTTGTAAATAAACATGTGTGGGTTGAACCAATGATGTCTACCTGTCTGTGTCCAGGCTGTTCCCCACACATGATTTTTGTGTTGATCATTGTATATCATCGCATGCATGCTATTTTGTCCTTTTTAATTTTGCTTTCATAAATTTGTAAGGCATTTTAAGGAAATTTGCTTTATTGCTGGATACCAGGAATCTGCTCTGTCTTCCAAAAGCTCACACTCAGCTTTCCTGAGCTATTAAATTACACATTTAATACCAAGTCATTGAGAAAGAAAGCATTACTTTTAAATGACAAAACCTGGCATTGTAATGGTCACTGTTTTCTATGGACCTGGTTGCTCCAGTGGGCTATAAATATTTTAAACTTTGTGTGGAATTCTCGATGAGAATGTGATTTTTCCACCTATTCTAGATTCTTTTTCATTTAGATACAAGCAGAGGTGGGTAGTGACGAGTTATATTTACTCCGTTACATTTACTTGAGTAACTTTTTAAAAAAATTGTACTTCTAAGAGTAGTTTTACTGCACCATACTTTTTACTTTTACTTGAGTACATTTGTGAAGAAGGAACGCTACTCTTACTCTGCTACACTGGGCAACATTCGAATCGTTACTTTTTTTCCATTAACCCGCGCGGCAGCTGCGTATTCTTTAGCTAAAACTCCCTAAACCACTTCCCATTCATTCTCTATTGTAGTGCCTGCCTGCCTGCCTGCCTGCAAGCATCTGCTTTCATAGACGTGCTGGGGCATTTTTCTTTTTTTTTTTCTTAAATAAATCGTTAAGTTTAAAATGTCGATCGCAGTTATTTCTGTTGATTAATTCATG
The DNA here is from genome assembly GCF_900747795.2 of Erpetoichthys calabaricus. Taxonomy (NCBI): domain Eukaryota; kingdom Metazoa; phylum Chordata; class Cladistia; order Polypteriformes; family Polypteridae; genus Erpetoichthys; species Erpetoichthys calabaricus. The sequence continues at coordinate 181,067,134 of NC_041398.2, forward strand.
TTTTCCTTGATTACAGCTAATAATGTTATCAAGTGGTCGCTATTTTTGCTTGTTGTATACAATCTATCTAGCATCTTTCACATCTATCTCCACTCTCACTGCCCGTGTGCAGCGTGTGTCGATTGATATACAGTGGTGTGAAAAACTATTTGCCCCCTTCCTGATTTCTTATTCTTTTGCATGTTTGTCACACAAAATGTTTCTGATCATCAAACACATTTAACCATTAGTCAAATATAACACAAGTAAACACAAAATGCAGTTTTTAAATGATGGTGTTTATTATTTAGGGAGAAAAAAAATCCAAACCTACATGGCCCTGTGTGAAAAAGTAATTGCCCCCTTGTTAAAAAACAACCTAACTGTGGTGTATCACACCTGAGTTCAATTTCCGTAGCCACCCCCAGGCCTGATTACTGCCACACCTGTTTCAATCAAGAAATCACTTAAATAGGAGCTGCCTGACACAGAGAAGTAGACCAAAAGCACCTCAAAAGCTAGACATCATGCCAAGATCCAAAGAAATTCAGGAACAAATGAGAACAGAAGTAATTGAGATCTATCAGTCTGGTAAAGGTTATAAAGCCATTTCTAAAGCTTTGGGACTCCAGCGAACCACAGTGAGAGCCATTATCCACAAATGATAAAAACATGGAACAGTGGTGAACCTTCCCAGGAGTGGCCGGCCGACCAAAATTACCCCAAGAGCGCAGAGACGACTCATCCAAGAGGTCACAAAAGACCCCAGGACAACGTCTAAAGAACTGCAGGCCTCACTTGCCTCAATTAAGGTCAGTGTTCACGACTCCACCATAAGAAAGAGACTGGGCAAAAACGGCCTGCATGGCAGATTTCCAAGACGCAAACCACTGTTAAGCAAAAAGAACATTAGGGCTCGTCTCAATTTTGCTAAGAAACATCTCAATGATTGCCAAGACTTTTGGAAAAATACCTTGTGGACTGATGAGTCAAAAGTTGAACTTTTTGGAAGGCAAATGTCCCGTTACATCTGGCGTAAAAGGAACACAGCATTTCAGAAAAAGAACATCATACCAACAGTAAAATATGGTGGTGGTAGTGTGATGGTCTGGGGTTGTTTTGCTGCTTCAGGACCTGGAAGGCTTGCTGTGATAGATGGAACCATGAATTCTACTGTCTACCAAAAAATCCTGAAGGAGAATGTCCGGTCATCTGTTCGTCAACTCAAGCTGAAGCGATCTTGGGTGCTGCAACAGGACAATGACCCAAAACACACCAGCAAATCCACCTCTGAATGGCTGAAGAAAAACAAAATGAAGACTTTGGAGTGGCCTAGTCAAAGTCCTGACCTGAATCCAATTGAGATGCTATGGCATGACCTTAAAAAGGCGGTTCATGCTAGAAAACCCTCAAATAAAGCTGAATTACAACAATTTTGCAAAGATGAGTGGGCCAAAGTTCCTCCAGAGCGCTGTAAAAGACTCATTGCAAGTTATCGCAAACGCTTGATTGCAGTTATTGCTGCTAAGGGTGGCCCAACCAGTTATTAGGTTCAGGGGGCAATTACTTTTTCACACAGGGCCATGTAGGTTTGGATTTTTTTTCTCCCTAAATAATAAAAACCACCATTTACAAACTGCATTTTGTGTTTACTTGTGTTATATTTGACTAATGGTTAAATGTGTTTGATGATCAGAAACATTTTGTGTGACAAACATGCAAAAGAATATGAAATCAGGAAGGGGGCAAATAGTTTTTCACACCACTGTATGATTCAATGTATTTCTTTTTGACAATTCTCTGAATTGTAAAATACATATACTGTACACTAAATATAAAATGAAACTACTATATAGCTAATACTGTTACAGTATGTATCTGTCTAGTGCCTTCTCTGTCTGCCTATTATATAAGTGCCTTCCATACCTATCTGTTTATCTAGTGCCTTTCACATGTGAAAGTACTCTCACTGCCTGCTTGCCTTTCTGCAGTACCTGTCATATAGTGCCTTTCACATCTATCTATCCATCTATCTATCTATCTCTAGCTGTTTTTTTTTCTCCTGACAGTTTTATATCTTCTATTATACAGTGCCTTCCCAGTTTATCTATCAAGTAACTTCTCTGTCTGTGCATTATTCAGTGATCTGTCTGACAGTGTATGTCTTACAGAACTTAAAAATAAGAACAGTTATAAGGACACTTGTTCATGTTAATTGCAGTCTCAACTTTTAGTTTTTTTTAAAAAGAGCATCCCACATCTATTATACAGTGACTTTCCTATTTATCTGTCTATCTAGTGCCTTTCAGATCTATACAGTATGTACTCTAACGGCCTTCTTGCTTTCCTGCAGCATGTGTTGAATAATAAACAGACTGAATCATTTTTCATTTATTTTATTGACATAGATCTCAGATACACACACACACACAAACATATACTGTATATATATATAATGAAACTAATATATTGCTAATGCTGAGATCTATCTGTCTAGTGCGTTCTCTGTCTGTTTTCTTATATAGTGCCTTCGCTGTCTGCCTGCGTAGTATATAGTGCCTTTCCTATCTATCTGTCTTATATAATGCCTTTCATGTCTGTCTATTTATTTACCTATCTAGTGGCTTCTCTGCCTGTATATTATTTACTGTATACCCTGTTTTTTTCTGACAGTTTTGTATCTGTTATACAGTGCCTTCCATATCTATCTGTCTGTCTAGTGGTCTAGTGATTTTCACATCTATATGTACTCTCACTATCTGCTTGCTTTCCTAAAGTATCTGTTGATTAATAAAAAGGCTGAACCATTTTTCATTTAGTAGTGCTTTCTCTGTCTGTCTTTTATACAGTGAACTCCCTGCCTATCTATATAGTAATAACAGTAATTTTATTATTATATACTGTAGCAGCTTCCCTGTCTGCCTATCATATAGTGCCTTTCCTTCCTATCTATATATCTATCCCCTTAGCTGTTTTTTTATATATCTATTATACAGTGCCTTCCCTGTTTATTTATATATCTAGTGACTTCTCTGTCTGCCTGTCTGTCTGTCTCTCTATTACGCAGTGCTCTGTCTGTCTGTGTGTTATGGATTTTAAAAATAACAGTTATAAGGACACTTTTTCATGTTAATTGCAGTCTCAATTGTTAAAAAATATTTTAAAAGGAACATCCCACATGAAAATATAATGATCTCATTAACTGACAGTGCATACCAATTTATAAATTTTATGTCTGTTTGAGATAGATACTTTATTAATCCTAAGGGGAAATTCACATACTTTCACATAATAAATTAATTAATAAATTAAATTTACATAATAGTTTGAGGTTAAAAAGAAAAAAAAAATATCACTATCTCTCCAGTGGGGAATCAAACTCAGGTCTCTGAGGCACAGCAGGCCTGCTGCGCTCTAATTGGCTGAGCAGTCTGTGTCAACTATCCACGACTGGCCAGTCAAGGTAAAGTGAGACTTGTTGTACGCGCACAAGCTGCCTTGTTCTAATGTTATTTTCTATCAGCTGTGCTATTTGGAGAGCAAGTGAATATGCAGAATTATACTGTCAGTGTACAGGATATCTTGTCACTGTAAGTAGTTTTTGCACTGTTCAAACATACATGTTACCTACTGTAGGTATTGGCTTCAAAAGCTTTGTTGTGAAAAACTGAGATTTGGAACTTTGTGTTATTTGTGCATCTTTATTTTGTAAAGATGTTATTTATTTTTACTCATTTTTTATTTTATTATTTGGAAATAGCAGAATTTGCACATTATTTTATATTTTTTTCTGTCTTTATGTTCAAACAGTTACTCAGAACTTGAGTAGTCTTTCACCAAGTACTTTTTTACTTACTTGAGTAATTTTTTGGATGACTACTTTTTACTTCTACTTAAGTAATATTATTTTGAAGTAACGCTACTCTTACTTGAGTACAATTTTTGACTACTTTACCCACCTCTTGATACAAGTCTTTACAATGGCTAGGTTCTAAGCCATATGTATTAATAATTCACCTAGTGAGACTATATTTTAATTGAGTTCTTACTAGTTTTCTTTTTCCCACGTTTGCAAATTTTGTTTAAGGTGATGTGGATGTGTTTGTGTGTGTCCTGCGGTGGGTTGGCACCCTGCCCAGGATTGGTTCCTGCCTTGTGCCCTGTGTTGGCTGGGATTGGCTCCAGCAGACCCCCGTGACCCTGTGTTTGGATTCAGCGGGTTGGAAAATGGATGGATGGATGGATGGTGATTGAATATTCATGTCGATACCCCTAAATGTCCACTTACCTTTGGGTTTATGAGGCACTTTCATTGCCTTCATGAATTCAACAAGCAAATAGCCCCACACATAAGCAAGCTCACCCCAATGAGTGATAGAATTGTAACTAATACTTGAATTATGGACCTTAGTGTCTCAAACTACAATATGGTGCTGTTGTATATTCTATTTACTCCACCCGCTTCTACCAGCTAATGTGCTACCACATTCCATAATGCAAAAACTGTTGATGCTGGTCATTTTTTAAACATCTCCCTCTCTGTCCACTATGCTGACCTATTATGAGATAATTATGTGGATTTTTGTAACTGTATTTTACAAGTTTGAAAGCATGTGGTAAAAGTCAGATTTCATTTTCATCAACAGGCTTTTACGGAGAATCAGCAGTCATTGTGTGCTACACTTAAGCAGATTGTGTCTAAGTATTATTCTATTCTCATAAATACTAATAATAACAATTATAATCTTCTGTTTTCAGCAATTAATTCTAATAATCAAGCATGTTCCTTTGTAATTCTTTAATATATATTCATTGCTTTCATTAATAAACCTTTACAAATCTTTAGGTGTATGGTTTCAAATTTAGATTATATTTAGAAAAAAAGATCTAAAACTATTGCGTACATCTTTTGGAAACAGGCATTATATAAAGATTGTTAATGATGTAATAATAAAGAAATCGTGAAATAAAGAGCTCAAGCGTTGGTTACACAAATCAGCTGAATTGTTAAATGCTAGCCAGACCCAGTCAGTTGTGCTTACACTCAATGGAAGCGAAACTCTTCCACCATGAAATGAAAATAAATGTGGTACCTGATGACATCTTCAAACCTAACTTTTAAAATTTGGTCAGTTACCATGCCAGAAAAATGCTGCTTTTATAAATAATTCAGATTAAAGTAGAACAGGGCAGATAAGGACAATTGCAAAACATGTGACAAAAGTCAAACATGGCAGTGAAAGTTTTAGAGGCCTTATAGTTCGGTGAAAAAATTCTGTGGGGATCCCCATCTCTTGGTGCACTAACCTATTTTGCTGAATGGTTAATCCAGGACTGCTTTAGTAATTTTCTTCAGCATTCTCAAGGAAAGATTACAAACATCAGGAAACATGTAAAGCTTCTAGTAACTACTCAGTTTATCTTTTTCCTTCTCCACTCCTCACTTATTTTTCCATTTTTCAAGGCATTTTCCGAGTTGCTTTCATAGAGGTCTGTAAGGCCAAGCTCATTTGCACACTTCCAAAATGAAGTGTTCTTATTCTCTGGATTCCATTTTGATCTCTATTGAAAACTTAATTTGAGGCAGTTTGCCTGGATATTACCAATATTATCATGTCCTTAAGTTCTGGCAAAATACCTAAGCTGACTGCCCTAAAAGCAGCTATAAAAACAGTCACATATGAATCCTGTGTTAATTTTAGTCTATTTGTCATCACTTTCTTGTATCTCTAAAGCGCTTGAGAAGATTGCTGTTTTAAGACTGCAACCAGGTTAGGGTTAGGGTTGCTAATGACCTCCTTACGGCAGCACTTCAGAGGCCTTCAAGTCATCGCATGTTATTAGATCTGAAAGCTGATTTTGACACTTTTCACTGTGGCATTTTGCTCACACCAGAAATCTGGAGATTTTGGTACTCCTTTAGAATGCTTTTCTTGTGTCTGGAGTTCCAGAGGGATTGTATAGCTCTTGGGCCAATCTTTATTTTTGATCTGTTTGTTACAAATGTGCAAAATACTGCATTAACTCAATACTGAATGTTGTCTGATATGCTGATGACACACAGATTTATTTTTAGACTTCTTCTGATGCTCATATTCCACTCTCTAAAGCTATTGAGTTTTTGGATGACATCCAGATTTCGATTAGGGAAACTTATCTGAGGTTAAACAGCAGAAAATATTAAGTATTTCTTGTAGGTACTCCTTGCCTGGTTACTATTAAAAACGACCCAATCCCTTTGTCCTCTTTGGAAACAAATGTTAAGGATCAAAATTGATTCTACACTTTAATTACTAAGTCAAACTGTTGTTTTCTACAAAATCTCTTTTTACAACCTCGAGACTTTATCAAAACTTAGACCATCTCTGTCTGTGTGTGATATGGAGTAATTGGGTCATATCACCACGTAACTAGGCTACATAAATTAAACTCTGGTTTTCCTCTTTCTGGCAGTAATCTTAATGTTGTACAATAATTTATGATGCTTGTTGCAATTTATATGGGCACTGGAGGCAACGCCTTAATTTTGAAATTGGGTCTTTCCAGATGCCAAAGTTTGCCCTTTCAGGTTGTTATAACAACTGAAGGAATAAGTGATGTGTGCAGAATTCTACTGGGATTTCTTTTAAAATTTTTATTTATTTTATTTGAAGATAATTAAATTGTATACATTAAAGTCAAACTTATATAACAAATTACTTCATAGTCAGACTAGAAAAAAAAATTAGAAAGTTAAAGAAAGCAGGAACAAAAAGAGACAAAACCTAACAAAACAGCCAATAATCATATAAAAAATGGAATTCTTCTCCTTCCTCCTCCAGTTGAGTGTCACCTGCTGCCTCCCGACTCTGATTCTTCGAGGTAAAGCAGCGGGCTCCTTTAAAGATAGACTCGGAAAGGGTGACTTGTGGGATGTTTGAGAACCTGGGCAGTCCTCCATTGACAGTACCCCTTTGCCACACCCAGACATGGCTTTACTTCCATACTCTAGGTTCCACGACACCCTGTGGGTGTCCAAGCTGGGACATGTCTAGTAGACCATTGCCACCTAACGTATGGGAGATGGAACTGCTCCTGACCTCTAGCTTCTGCTTGTCCATCCCCTGGCACCGTCCATCTTGGTAGGAAGTTAAGCCATTGTCCAGCCGGGATGCCTATCTGCTCTCCATGGCACAAAAAGGCCTTTTTCAGGGAACAGGCAATGAGTTAAAAACAGTTTTTCTACAACAACAGAAGTCAATTCAGCTTTGAAAGTTGATGCACACAGTTCATACAGGTTTCCCAACTTTTGTTTGTTACTTGCAAACCTTCTGCCTGTATAAAAGTAGTATAAGAACAACCTGTATTTATGCTCCTTCTGAAGCATTATTTGAATAGTATTATGCTGCAGAAAGTAGTACATCACTTTTATAATGGTATGAAAAAGGCAATTAACAAAGTAAGATGGACACAGCGTTTATATTTTCAGGTTATTGGTCTCCCTCAAGGGCCCAATAAAGTAGAATCCTTCAGTTTTGGGCCCTTGAGCAAGGCCCTTAACCTAAAAATTGCTCCGGGGTGCTATACAATGGCTGACCATGTGCTCTGACCCCCAAAGATCATGTGATAAAACATTTTTTCCCTTGGGGATTATTAAAGTATATCAAATCAGAATCAAAAATAACCATTAAAAGTGCAGGCCTTTCATTTAAAAAAAATTGCAAAGAAAGCCAATGTATCAGTGAATAAAGTTTTCAACACCATGAAAAGGAACTTAGAAATGGAAAACAAGATTTAATAAGAATAAATTACATTTCTTATCTAAATTAAAATAATAATATAATTAAATCAAATAAACGTTAAGCCAAAATCACAACACATGAATCGTTCAGAGTAAAAAGAAAATTGTAACAGTAAATATTATACATTCAAAAAAAGGAAAACAAGTTTTAATTGTTTTACATAGAAATATTGTAGTAGTGTGTTCCACAATAATGAAGCATTCTCTGAAAATGTCATCTATGGAATGTATCTAAAAGAAAATAATATGGGTTAGTCAAAAGACTATTTGTGGAAACTTATGTCAGTGATATGCAAAAGTGTAGGATTCTGTTAATGGTTTAAAATTTAGAACATTTAGAATCATTTTATAAACATCACAAGATTTATTTGCAAGCCAATGTGAATATTTCAAGGGCAGCAACGATTAGTTGATGCTACTCAATGACTGCCTAAATTCTTACAACCCTCCTGTGAATATACCTAAATATACTTAAATATGCTTAGTTGTAGCTATTACAGTGTTTTGTTATAGATGTTATATGTTAAGATAAACACATTCTGCCTCAGTAATGGTCAATAAAGTATTGCGGGAAAAATGTTATGTATAAATGAGTAAGTGTGGTTTCAACAATGTTCCCAATTTTTGATGACAGTATGCAGTATGTTTAAATATGATCCACACATTTCTTTTAGGGCAGCATGGTGTCACAAGGGTTAATTAACATATTGCCTCATGGATTCAGCATCCTGGTTTTGAGATCTGTGCCCATTTGCTAGCTGTATGGAGATTGCATGTTCTCCCTTTTTCTGTATGGGGTTTTCTCCTGGCACTCCAAAACAATTTTAAAATTGGTCTCCAATAAGTGCTTTTATGTGAGAGTGACTCCTGTCATGGAGTGGCACTGAATCTAGAGCTGGTTCCTGCTGTCTTCCTAGTGCCGGATGGGCTGTGGCCTTCACAACCTAATTGTAACAGGATTTTAATTATTTTATGTAGCTTGACATTTTCTCTGTCTGCTAGTGTGATACTAGTCAATGCAATGTGAGCCTATTGTGTTGTTAGGTTATGTGACCACAAAGCGACACCACTGAGCCCCAACCTCACACATTCCCATGTTCAAAAAATAAAGGATTTTAATTTACCAGATGTGCAAAAGCCACTCAACCACAATACACAAGAGTATCTTCTTTCCCTCCTACTGCTTCTCATGTTGCATGTCACCCGCTGGCTCCAAACTCTGACTCCCCAAGGTGAGATGGCAGACTCCTGTTAAGCTGCACCCAGGAATGCTTCCAGTGACATAGTGTTACCTCTTGGAAGCACTTCCAGACCATGGGGATATCAGCGAGGTCCTCACCCGACAGCACCCTTTAATGGCACCAAGGGAACCCAACAGGGCTGCACTTCCAGACTCCAGCTCCCATATACCCCTCTAGGTGTCTAAACTGGGAGGACCACTGCCACCTGGCATATGGGGGACCCCTCCATCCTTTATATACCTCTGGCCAGACAAGAAGTTGTTTTCCCATACCAGCCAATATGTCCATCTGTCCTTCATGGCACTTACAGTTTGTTAGTGGAAGGCTGTAGTTATTGTACTTATCTTTTATTTTAAGTTTTCTAATTCAATTGCAAATATTTATTATTTGTTTCCATAGTAAATGACATCAGCTGATTAATTTTCCTGATCTCAGAGCTATTCCTTGTCCACTGGTTTGTTGTTCTGGCCCACCCACTTTGCAACTCTGGCCTTTGTCCCGAGTCACAGAAATTTGTCTTTTGCCAAGCCAATGTTTGAACTGTTCTCATGTGAATTGCTCAGATCTGCTGTGGGAAATACTGGTGTTTGATGAAGACTTTTGTGTTTGTTTTATTTTATTGTTGCACTCTATAGTACCTCGCACCATTTCTTCTGAAGTAGGTAAAAGTTAATTCTCATTGAATAAGTAGGATCATGCAGATCATTTACACATTAAGCATTAAACAATATCACTGTCTTTCTCTCTGCCTGCAGCCATACCACATGTACTTCAGACTAGGTCATCCACCTGAAGCTAAGCATGTTCGGGCCCGGGTAGTGCTTGGATGGGAGACCATCTAGGAAAACCTTTGGTTGATGCTGGAAAAGGTGTTGGTTAGGCCAGTAAGGGATGCTTACACTATGGCCTCTGTGTGGATCCCAGTGGGATGGCACTGTCCTTCAAATGAGATGTAAAACCAAGGTTTGGACTCTCTGTGGTCATAAAAGATCCCTGAGCATCCTTGGCTGAATTGTTCATCACGGCCTGGTCATTCTGGCCAGTTAATCATCCCCTGTCCCTAACAGGCTCTCTCATCCCTTCACTGCTAATGTGTGATGAGTGTAATGGTTGTCATCCAGGTGGATACTGCACCTTGGTGGTGGTGGAAGTGGCTTACCACTCTCTATTTAAAGCACTTTCAGTAGTGAGAAAAGCTCTATATAAATGTAATGTCATCTTCTTCCTCTTCTTCTCCTCTCTCTCTATATGAAAACATGTGTATCTACAGTAAACCCTCCTCTATCGCGGGGGTTGCGTTCCAGACCCCCCGGCGAAAGGTGAAAATCCGCGAAGTAGAAGCCATATGTTTATATGGTTATTTTTATCTTGTCATGCTTGGGTCACAGATTTGCACAGAAACACAGGGGGTTGTAGAGAGACAGGAACTTTATTCAAACACTGCAAACAAACATTTGTCTCTTTTTCAAAAGTTTAAACTGTGCTCCATGACAAGACAGAGATGACAGTTCAGTCTCACAATTAAAAGAATGCAAACATATCTTCCTCTTCAAAGGAGTGTGCGTCAGGAGCACAGAATGTCAGAGAGAGTGAGAAAAAAACAAACAAAAATCAATAGGGCTGTTTGGCTTTTAAGTATGCGAAGCACCACCGGACAAAGCAGCTGCAAAGATGTACAATGTAAAGGTAGTCTTTCAGCATATTTTAGAGGAGCGTCCGTATCCTCTAGGCCAGTGTGTGAACAGCCCTTCTGCTCACACCCCCTCCGTCAGGAGCAGAGAATGTCAGAGAGAGAGAGAGAGAGAGACAGAGAAAAACAATCAAATATCAATACGTGCCCTTCGAGCTTTTAAGTATGCGAAGCACCGTGCGGGAAGCATGTTGCTTGACAAAGCAGCTGCACAGAAGGGAGCAACGTGAAGGTAATATTTCAGCATTTTTAGATGAGCGTCCGTATCGTCTACGGGTGCGAACAGCCTCCCTGCTCACACCCCCTCCGTCAGGAGCAGAGAAGGTCAGAGCAAGAGAGAGAGAAAAGCAAACAATCAAAGATCAATACGTGCTGTTTGATCTTTTAAGTATGCAAAGCACAGTGCGGGAAGCATATCGCTTGACAAAGCAGCCATATGTAAGCCCAGCAAGGAAGAGAGCAATGTGAAGGTAATCTTTCAGCATTTTTTGAGGAGTGGCCGTATCCTCTAGGGGTGCGAACAGCCCCCGTGCTCACAATATATTTGAGGAGTTTTATTTAATACGTAATACGCGCTCTGGTTGGGTAGCTTCTCAGCCATCTGCCAATAGCGTCCCTTGTATGAAATCAACTGGGCAAACCAACTGAGGAAGCATGTACCAGAAATTAAAAGACCCATTGTCCGCAGAAATCCGTGAACCAGCAAAAAATCCGCAATATATATTTAAATATGCGTACATATAAAATCCATGATAGAGTGAAGCCGCGAAAGTCGAAGCGCGATATAGCGAGGGATTACTGTATAATATTAACCCCAGCACACAACCAGACATATACTCTAGTGTTAAAAAGCTTGTAATCACTCTGAAACTTTTATGTTTTAGATAGAAGGTAATACTTTTCTAATCAAGGTACCATTACATTGATTTAAAATATAGCCATGGTATTACTGAGATTGCAAAAAGGTTATTATTGCTTGAAATGAGTGATTTAAAATTTATTATTCACATATGCTTGCAAAGCCTCATTTTTAAAAGCCATTACTCCAGTATATTAATGGTAAACTTGCTTTGCTCGTCCTGTTTAAAAGCTAATTTATTATTAGTGAAGCCTTTGTACTTGTGTTAGCACAGCTGAAGCTTGTTGTTCGGATCAATAATAAAAAAAAAAGAATTGTCTTTCCATTGGTTCTGAGGAGCTTGCATTCCTAAGGTTCTGGATTTATAAATGACCAAAGCGAAAAAGCCTTCTCGAGAAACATGTCCGTCTATTGTCATTTTGTGAAATAAGGCTTATTCTATGCAACAGATTGCCTAGAAACTGAAGATTTCATACAAGGGTGTTTATTACTGTCTTGAGAGAAGAGGGCAAACTGAAAGTAACCAGAAAAAGAAGCAGAAGGCCCAAGCACAAAACTGCACAAGAGGAGGAGTACATCAGAGTCACAGTTGGCTGCTTTCCTACACAGTATATACCAAAAACCATCTGAAACATCATCATCTGAAACAGTGAAAAGACAACTCTGGGATACTGGACCTAAGCAGAGTTTCAAGGAAAATGGAATATATGAAATTGGCAAATAACAAGAAAAAGTTAAAATAGACAAACATTTGCAACTACCCAGAAATCTACCATCCAATGCTAGTGCTCTTTTGCCCATTTTTAACTTTTTCTTTTCATTCATCAATTTCTGATATGTTGCAGACAACAATAGTATTTGGCATTGTGGCCTATAGGGTGCATTCCAGTACCCCAAAGCAGAGACACAACTACCCAGACACAAGTCCTGGGTTCAAGTTAAAAGTTTATTTACACAAATACCTTAAAAAAGCCCTTGATAGTAACATAAACACAAGTATTCTTCTCCTTTTCTTTTTCCCTCTCTTTCCTCTCCTCCAGGCGAGCTTTGTCCACCTTCCAGCTGACTCCAACTTGTCTGGATGAGGTTGAATGGCTTCTGTTATCTACAGTATGACTCCGAAGCACTTCTGGTACTAGGGTATGGCCTGTTGGAAGTGCTTCAGGATAAAACTGAAGTCTCACAAGGTAAGGATCATGTATCCCTGCATCACGCTCTGACGGTACTTGCGAATCCTGATAAAGATGCCCTATGGGACTACAGCTCCCAGCATGCCTTGTGGGTGTCCATACAAGTAGCGTTGCCCAGGGATGCTGCCACTTGTTGGGAGAGTTTAAAGCCCTGACAGGTTGTCTCCCCCTGTCCTTCCATCACACTGACCTCCTGGCCAGGTAAGGAACTTCAGATCATCCCTGCTGGGAACCCAACAGTCACACCTGCATATTGGCATCCTTTATCAATCTGGAAAGGGCAGAGAACATTCTATCCTTTTTTGTGCCCACTCACTGACATGTCCTCCTATCCAGGTAGTGGAATCTGTTCTGACAGGGACACCAGCCCATGAATGCTGTCCATCACTGCATGTACTATTTAAGGAAACAGCCAAATGAGGACATATAAGGGGTCTGTTCAGGTTTTGAACAACTCTTAATTAATGTCATGTAGCTAAACTGTGTTATTATTTTACCTTGCCTTGTCAGCCTCATTGGTGTCTTCAGTACATATGCATGGCTTGAGGCAATTTCCATATTGTTAACTAACTTGTGTCATTATTTTTCTGCAACTAACAAGGTGTAATCATCTGCTAAAAATATATTGTATAGCAGCGTGAGACTACTAATAATAAGGACAATGTGTGTTGTGGGTTAAACAATGGCACACTGGTAACAGTATTGCTTAAATTTCCATCCCATCTGACCCAACTACTGGAGCCAATCCTTATACTAAAATAAAGCATCTGAATTGTTGACATACTTTATATACAGTGCATCCGGAAAGTATTCACAGCGCATCACTTTTTCCACATTTTATGTTATAGCCTTATTCCAAAATGGATTAAATTCCTTTTTTTCCTCAGAATTCTACACACAATACCCTATAATGACAACGTGAAAAAAGTTTACTTGAGGTTTTTGAAAATTTATTAAAAATAAAAAAACTGAGAAATCCCATGTACATAAGTATTCACAGCCTTTGCTCAATACTTTGTCGATGCACCTTTGGCAGCAATTACAGCCTCAAGTCTTTTTGAATATGATGCCACAAGCTTGGCACACTTATCCTTGGCCAGTTTCGCACATTCCTCTTTGCAGCACCTCTCAAGCTCCATCAGGTTGGATGGAAAGCGTCGGTGCACAGCCATTTTAAGATCTCTCCAGAGATGTTCAATCGGATTCAAGTCTGGGCTCTGGCTGGGTCACTCAAGGACATTCACAGAGTTGTCCTGAAGCCACTCCTTTAATATCTTGGCTGTGTGCTTAGGGTCATTGTCCTGCTGAAAGATGAACCGTTGCCCCAGTCTGAGGTCAAGAGCGCTCTAGAGCAGGTTTTCATCCAGGATGTCTCTGTACATTGCTGCAGTCATCTTTCCCTTTATCCTGACTAGTCTCCCAGTCCCTGCCGCTGAAAAACATCCCCACAGCATGATGCTGCCACCACCATGCTTAACTGTAGGGATGGTATTGGCCTGGTGATGAGCGGTGCCTGGTTTCCTCCAAACGTGACGCCAGGCATTCACACCAAAGAGTTCAATCTTTGTCTCATCAGACCAGAGAATTTTCTTTCTCATGGTCTGAGAGTCCTTCAGGTGCCTTTTGGCAAACTCCAGGCGGGCTGCCATGTGCCTTTTACTAAGGAGTGGCTTCCGTCTGGCCACTCTACCATACAATGCTGATTGGTGGATTGCTGCAGAGATGGTTGCCCTTCTGGAAGGTTCTCCTTTCTCCACAGAGGACCTCTGGAGCTCTGACAGAGTGACCATAGGGTTCTTGGTCACCTCCCTGACTAAGGCCCTTCTGCCCTGATCGCTCAGTTTAGATGGCCGGCCAGCTCTAGGAAGAGTCCTGGTGGTTTCAAACTTCTTCCACTTACGGATGATGGAGGCCACTGTGCTCATTGAGACCTTCAAAGCAGCAGAAATGTTTCTATAACCTTCCCCAGATTTGTGCCTCGAGACAATCCTGTCTCGGAGGTCTACAGACAATTCTTTTGACTTCATGCTTGGTTTGTGCTCTGACATGAACTGTCAACTGTGGGACCTTATATAGACAGGTGTGTGCCTTTCCAAATCATGTCCAATCAACCGAATTTACCACAGGTGGACTCCAATTAAGCTGCAGAAACATCTCAAGGATGATCAGGGGAAACAGGATGCACCTTAGCTCAATTTTGAGCATCATGGCAAAGGCTGTGAATACTTATGTACATGTGCTTTCTCAATTTTTTTATTTTTAATAAATTTGCAAAAATCTCAAGTAAACTTTTTTCATGTTGTCATTACGGGGTGTTGTGTGTAGAATTCTGAGGAAAAAAATGAATTTAATCCATTTTGGAATAAGGCTGTAACATAACAAAATGTGGAAAAAGTGATGCGCTGTGAATATTTTCCGGATGCACTGTACTTTGTTCTAATATACCAATTCATCTTTGAGAACAGCTAGTGATCTGTGTAATGTGCTTGCATAAAATTATAACAAAGTGGCACATTTATATGTGGGATATAGCACAAGGCACTAGTTATTCCATATTATCCCAAATGTATGTTGTATATGTATGTAATTCCTACTGGTTTGTAAATGTTCCTACACAACAAAATTATTGGTGTTAATTTAACTCTTATATTAATAAACACTGTTTTCATATGTGGAATTTTACTGTAACTCATATACTAAAACTACAACAAGAAGTACTGCTACTACACTGTTAATTCTAACCCCAATAATGTTGTTGTACCTTCAACTTTTCTTTTTTTTTTGATCAAACATTTTTGTGAGAGATAGATGGAAGTTTTGTTTTTTTATTGAGTCAGACAGATAGTCAAGCAGTAATCAGAATAAATGGGAGACAGAGGTTGAGAGATTTAAAGAGGCAGAAAGCAAAAGTACTGAGTTCAAGTGTTTGCCAGACAATAGACATTTTCTTAACTTATTTTCACTGTGTCAATTAAACACAGTCAAGTTATACACATGCAGTTGTATCACATTTTCAGAATAAAATAGGAAAACAAACCACCTAACCATGAATTACATACAAAACCTGGGCACTCGGTGAGTGCATAGTGAATCTGACTCCAGCTGCATTTAACTGTAAAAGTAACATCCTTATGTTTATAATTAAGGAAGAAGAAATGTGTTAGGGCGGCACGGTGGAGCAGTGGGTAGCGCTGCTGCCTCGCAGTTGGGAGACCTGGGGACCTGGGTTCGCTTCCCGGGTCCTCCCTGCGTGGAGTTTGCATGTTCTCCCCGTGTCTGCGTGGGTTTCCTCCGGGTGCTCCAGTTTCCTCCCACAGTCCACAGACATGCAGGTTAGGTGGATTGGTGATTCTAAATTGGCCCTAGTGTGTGCTTGGCTTGTGTGTGTCCTGCGGTGGGTTGGCACCCTGCCCGGGACTGGTTCCTGCCTTGTGCCCTGTGTTGGCTGGGATTGGCTCCAGCAGACCCCCGTGACCCTGTGTTCGGATTCAGCGGGTTGGACAATGGATGGATGGATGGATGGATATGTGTTAATAGAGACTTATCTCAACAAGGGTAATTTTAGTTCAGTTTAAGCTAGTTGTAGCCTCACATGTCATAGATTTGAGTCCATGCATCCCCAACTTTTATTTTACAAATACAGGCAATGGTATTGGAGGCTGAAATAATTTTATGCAGTATGTAAAAGTGTAAAATATAATTTGGTCACAAATATTATTTCATACACTTTACTCACTATAGAACAGTGACTGAGCAAATAAGGCAGGACTGTACAAACTCTCATGAGCCTATACTGAAAGGATTAGTGGACAAAAAACATATAGATGTTTCCTGTTTATTTTACACAATAAGAATTTAGGACGTACAGCATATGTCATATTTATTATTTTTGCAGTGTTTATTTAAAAGCTGAGGCTGCAATAAAATTCAAAATCACAAAAAACACTGTAAACTCTACAAATTAGATGTCCAAACCTAAAAATGCAGTTTAAAAATAAGAAGCAGACATAATTTGTGGGTTTTACATATATCTACCAAACATTTATTTTGAACATTTTTGATTTCTTCTCCGTTTTTTATCATTACATATTCAGTACTCTTTACACATAAAAGTGCATGTTCAGTGCCTAAAATATCAATTCAATGCACTTTTCAAAGAGTTAGATCTCTAGCGAACAGGACTAAGCAGTATTGTGTATTAATATATATTACACAAAGCCTTTAATATAAAGTGCATTTAGGTTTAAAACTAAAATCTCTATATTTGGCATTATAAAACATACAAAATAAAAAAACTTTGTATTCCAACATTTTAGTACAATGTTCACAATATACTTTTTTTGTTAAATAAAACAAAAACGTTAATCAATTTCCACACCTAATTTTAATTAAACTACTTAGCCTGTTTACATACCAATCAAATTAACAAGGCATTTACAGCTAATTTACAAAGGAAATGTCATTGAGTGCCACATCTTCATCATGAATTATCAAAGACAGGGTTGCTGAAATTCCCAACAGATCCATAGTCACCATCATCCAAAAGCCGTCCATATGATGGCCTCCTGCAAAACAGAATGCATTTTAATATTATCTTTAATGGTGCACCTTAAGATCATCATTTTCCTCTTTTGTAGAATGGCTAAAAGCTGATACTCGGTACGTAAAAGTATAACATATACTTAATAAAAATTATTATGACACAGAAGATTTTAATCTTTCACTCTAAAGCCTTTTTCAATGGTCTTGTCTAAGCATTATGCTGTTAAACTTTAGATCAAAGCCCTTAGTTTTGTGCTTTTGCTGGTTTTCTAGAATTCAACAAAAGAATACAGTTTTATTAATTTATTAAACAGAAATATAAAAATTCCATCCATCCATCCAACCCACTGAATCCAAACACAGGGTCACGGGGGTCTGCTGGAGCCTATCCCTGCCAACACAGGGCACAAGGTAGGAACCAATCCCGGGCAGGGTGCCAACCCACCACAGGACACACACAAGCACACACTAGGGCCAATTTAGAATCACCAATCCACCTAACCCGCATGTTTTTTGGACTGTGGGAGGAAACTGGAGCGCCCGGAGGAAACCCACGCAGACACGGAGAGAACATGCAAACTCTACGCAGGGAGGACCTGGGAAGCGAACCCAGGTCTCCTAACTGCAAGGCAGCAGCGCTACCACTGCGCCACCCCAATATAAAAATTGAAACTCTAAATTTTAAAACACTATATTCAAAAATAAAACAATTGAAGAATTGAAATTAATTAAAAATAAATGCAATAGTCAATACTCCACACATTCGAAAAAAACACAAATATAAAGATAGATGCCAGAACCAGAAATAATCCAAAAAAAAAACAAAAGGGAGCTGAATAGCATTGTTGTGAACATCAAATGTCACGGTAAAGAGGCAGTGGTAACAGGTTTTTTAAAATAATTGCTGTTCTACTGACCGCTGCACCTAAAGTCATGAATTCAATTAAAAGTCAAACCATGGCAAACAAAGAACATAAAAGGGTACAGGTAATAATTTTAAAAGATGTAATCTTTCTAAATGGAAAACACCTGGTAATTTTCAATAATATATTGGGAAGAAAATACTGTGAAAATATAAAGCAAATACATTTATGATAAAGGGAAGTATTCAACATTTAGTTACTAGGAGAGAAGCCACCATAAAGCTACTGGGGAGGTACTGAATAGGACATGAATATTAAAGTACAATAAATACGTTTATGAAGCCCAGTGAAATATGGTAAAATATTCACCACAGTGGACCCTAAATGTTTTTGTGAAATACTGCGTAATCAATGGGAAAATTGCACAGACTAAAAATAATCAAGTGAGAAGAGAGTGGACAATATAAAAATTTGTCTTATGTAATGGATTTAAGAGAAAGTAAAACAATAATAATAATAATAATAATGGTAATTAAACAACATTCTCCCAGTCACCTCTGGTGATTTTTATCAATGAAAATGTGTCAGGAACACATTGCTTGTTTGTTTATAGTATTTAGATTTGTTGTTTTTTAATGTATTACAAATACTTATTTTTATCGTTATTTCAGTGACATTGTGCTAAAATTTTATGTATTATATATTTTATTGCATGTATTTGTTTGCAAGGTTGTTGCCTTTTTGTTTCTCTAATTTCATGGGTGCTGCCATTTTATAAGCATGGTTCCTTTGACATTGTGTAGGTCCTAGGCGCATGACATCATGGTGCCCATTACATGTAAGACGGCTTCCCTTTCATTTCAATAAACAAAAGACTCTTGCAAATAAACACATATTTAGTGTCACTCTGTTTTGTAGAAAAACAGGTTTGATCTTGGGTAATGACCTCTGCATTTTATTTCATTTTGTCTTACTGATTAGTTTGCAGAAAGATGAGAGGCCATTTTTTTAAGACAAATACATGCACGTCCCAACCATATTTCAACTGGTTGCATGCACTGAATGACATTTTGAAAAAATAGCATCATTGTTTTTCAAACATTTACTAACAGTTGACTAAATTATCAGGTCAGTATATTTCCCAGAAAAGAGGACATCGAATATTTATGATTTAATCAAGTAATCAGACAAGGTAGAATATTCTTGGCATATTATAATAAATTATTAAGCAAAAAGATTATAATTTGAGATGGAAAGAAATTACTGTTTTAATTAGAAAACAAACCCACCAAAAAAGGTTCACCACCACACACACTCTATTATAGCAAACATTAATATTTCAAAAACTAATCAAGGATTTTAGATGTACATTATCCAATATACTTTAGGATGAAAATATTTTTAAAGAGTTAGTCAGTAGAGGTTTGTGCTTTAAAAAAGGTACTGGAAGTGCAGCAACTATACTAGAAAAGACACTGGAAAGATCAAAAAAGCTTTATAAGAAAAATCACTTGCCTTTTTTATTTTTGTCTAACATAAAATTTAGCTGGTGATACCTGTCTTATAGCAACTTAAAGGAATAATTTTAACATGGTTAATGGTTATTGTTCATTAAATCACATTCAGGGTTTTCATATCAGGAAAGCATTCTTTGTGAACTTCACGTTGTGTGAAAATGCTGCACTTGTTAACCCATAAAAATAATGTTATTCTTTTCTTATTTTTACTATACTGTAAATGCTATTTCACACCTAGTGAGTTTTGAGTCCCTGGAAGACATCAAATGAACAAGAGATAAATTCATGGATATGCTGACTCCTTTGGCTAGACAAGCCTTGTAACAACCGTTTCTAAACAGGTGCTGTAATATCTTCAGGTTCAACTTTTTAATTTGCTTTGTCACTCTTGTACTCATAGGGGACAGCTGAAGGGCTCTACTGACTGTAATTCCACCGCCACACCAGGGGTTGGTGCTGTGTCTCAACATCTTTCTCTCTTTTTTCCTCTGCAGAGTGGATGACTGATGGCTAGAACACCTCTGATGTCACTTCTGATGTCTGTTCACCTGGACCCACCTCTTCCTGCAAGGAGGACTGAAACTCTGCCATCTTTGGTAGTTCTGTTGGATCTCACGTCTGCAGAGATGACTCTACAATAATTGTGTGTTTTCTTTTTTTTTTCTTCTGCTGCATCCATTTGAATGGGGTGGCCGTCTTGGCACCCCAACTCTTTGTCATTGTCCTCTCTTTCTTTTACAGCTTTAATAGTCTTTTACAGCTTTAATAGGAAAGTATTCCAATACTGCCCTGTTTACCAACAAGTTGAGGATGACTAATTAATGTTATTAACCGTTTCAGTGTTTTATTTTTGGTAACTCAATTGATCACTTATAGTATGTAACAAATCTCAACTAACATGATTTGGTTTTCAGCTAGTCATACAGACCCAGCACTGCTTGCAGGAAATCAGCACACTATGTCTTTTTTGAAACACACAGAAATTACTTTTCAATAAAGGCAGTTTTAAGCAATTTCAGTCTTATTTTCATGTAGTTAAGATTACCAAATTTTGTATAGTACCATTTCAAAAATTTAGTAGTTCAGTGCTTTTTAATTACCAGTATATTGCACAACACTACTGCACAACAGTCCAAGCAACAGGTAAGATATTTGATTTTGTAGTTATGTAATTGTAAGTTTTTTTTTTAAGTAAGACATTTAATGAGTATGCTTTTAATGTTTTATTAAGTAGGGTGAAGGGCAGTGCTAGCCACTGCACCACAACTGATAGTGTATATATGTTGATTTGATTAATGGCAGTGGCTTTTGTGTGTGTGAGTGGTGGTGGGATTATTCAGTATTTATAGATTTCACTTTTTCATAGGAGGGCTTGGAAGGACATCATGATGTTACTGTGTGGAAAAGAAAAGCTTTCATTATATTTGTAGGTGTTTTTTCCTTTTTAATGCTGAAGTAATTAACAAACAAAACAATGTCACAATCTTTGGGTAGAAGATGAGATGACAGGTTCAGGTTACCAAAATAAGGCTCCTAACAGTGTTGTTAGGTCCATTCAACATGACAGGATAAGGAGCTCTACAGTCTGGGAGCACCTTGGAGTATAACTGCTTGTCTGAAATAGGAGGAGTTAGTTTGTGTGGTCTGGACATCCAGCTAAAATACCCGGTGGACAATTCTCAAAAAATATCTAAGCAAAATGGTTTTTCTGGTTGTGTCCAAAAGAATGTTCTGTCACTAATATCTTCGCCATTATCAGATTGGCAGACACTGAACATATCAACCAGAAATCTAAACCAAAAGACTAGCAATGGTCAAATGATTCTGTAAACATTTGTAAAAAAAAGGGCAAGATAAGAACTGTGGTCAAGAAACCTGCTGTTCATCATGGAAGTGATTACTGCATCAGCTTATTACAACATTGCTACAAAAAGCACCCAGAGCAACAGGCATGATGCAATGTCTGATATACTGTATATAAATCCATCCATCCATCCATTATCCAACCCGCTATATCCTAACTACAGGGTCACAGGGTCTGCTGGAGCCAATGATATATATAAATGGTCCTTGGCTTCAGCAAGCTGTTACATTGGCCCTTTATTAACAGTTTCAGAATTACCTTATCTAAGTGCTCTGAATTTTGAATATCACATCTGTACAAACATGATACCTTTTAACCAATAAGTAAGACCCTATTTCTTCTCCATTAATACTCCATCAGACATTCATCACTCTTGTTCTGTTTTCTATCTCAAATTTGAATTGTTTTTATTGCTTAAAGTACCAATCAACTGCAGCAAGGTCAAAATGCTGGTATGAGTGACCAAGCACATTGAGCTTATCTCCTCTTATTAAACACTTGGTTATTCAAAACTCTTGCTGACTTAACCATTAATACTCCATCAGACATTCATCACTCTTGTTCTGTTTTCTATCTCAAATTTGAATTGTTTTTATTGCTTAAAGTACCAATCAACTGCAGCAAGGTCAAAATGCTGGTATGAGTGACCAAGCACATTGAGCTTATCTCCTCTTATTAAACACTTGGTTATTCAAAACTCTTGCTGACTTAAAGAGACTTTGATTTCAGTAAGCCAGCTTAATTGTCACTGTTACTTGCATCTTTGTAAACTGATTCTTCTCACAGTTACACAAGCCCGTTTTGGATCTCTTAGTAATCACTCATGTGACTCCTCTTCTCTGAAACTCTCTCCCTAAATGTCTTCCCAAAATGTCCATTGTTGGACTCATTAAATCCTCACCTATTCTCTGTTGCATTTAAATCTATTTGATCTGTAACTGTACTCTTATTATATTTTTCTATAAAAACTTTATTAATCTTTACACTACCATACTGTCATCTCAGGTTGTTCATCTACTCTACTCTACTACTCTTATTGTTCTTTAAATATGTTCATATTGTGAGACTTCTGAACTCTTTGAGACCCTCCCCAAAGGGACGACACCCAGAAACATGCAGAAACACGACTGCCTCTTTTGAGACCCCCCCCCCCCCCCCCCCTTAAATGGGACAACATGCAGAAGCCATGTCTGTTGAGGGTTGCTTGTTCATCGCTGAGAAAACTGCATATTTGCAGCACCAAAGGAACAACTATAAGCTGACTGCTGCCAAGCGCAAAGCGCCAATCACCCAATGGGTGATGCAGGGAACATTATAACTTGGCCACTAACATGGCCCTCACCCTGCTTGTTTGCTGTGTCCTTGTATAGTAGAATGGTAGTTCCCGTTGCAATAAATAACCTTGCTGTTCTGTTTTGAGTTGAATAAAGCAGGTTTTGCTAAAGTAATGAGACTCAGCCTCTTCTTTTGGGTGTAAGACACCAACTCATGTGTCACAATATTAAGAATATAATTTTAATGTGCATTGGAAGGCTCCTATAAAAATTTCATTTTTTTTCTAAATAAGGGGCCTTGTCATCATGTACGGTATGAATAAAAATATTCAAGTTAAACTAAATAAAGCACAAATCCATTATATTCAGTTTGAATAGTACACCTGGGGTACCGTTCATAACGCTGTGCTTAGAATTCACACTAAAACATGGCATACGGACAAAAGCGGAAATGTGCGTATGCACAAAGAAATCCAGATGCATAAATATGTGTGTATGCCAAGTTCCATGCACTTCCCCTTTACAAATCCCAACGAACATAAAATTTAATGCATGTGCATGTGCCTACAGCCCCACCCCGACTCCTCCCAGAATTTTGCATATTTTAGTATTCAAATAATATAAATATCACCTTCCATTCAGTGTCTGGTTAAAAAACAATGGAAAAGGCTCGTGAAAAAAATAATTTCGAATGCATGCAAAAAACAATTTCGAATGCGAAGTGGAGGCAAGAAAAAACATACTATTTGTTGGCTTACGCAGTGGTATAAGCAACAAAAGTGTGGCGGAGACACTTGAAAGTTCAAGTTCAGAAAGTCGCACAGTGCCTGAAAGAAAAAGGAAGTGGTCAGATATCATAGTCGATGTGAAAATGAGAGTTGCAGCCCACTGTCTGTTTATTTTGTTTCAGACAATATTATAAAACCTGACCCTCATGCAATGCTCAGGTGGTGATGGTGCTGCTGTGCCAAGCACATCTTAGGGCGCTGAATGCAAACACACCTGTGCCTCGGAAAGGCACAGAGGGAGGCCATGTGGCTGTATGCTGACGGGCGCTATTCTGGAGTCACAGTATCCATTATTTCATTTTGTAAGAGATGTGGCCAATGAACTAAGGAATATAAGGGCTATACTATGTGATATTAACCACAAATTAAATGAATTGGTTAAAAAATAAATGCTGTATCTAATTACATTCTACTAATTACAATCAAACGAAGTTGTAATGCTGTCCAACTTGGCTAATAATTTGGTCAGGTTCATTATAGTGCAACTCTTCAACTACATGCTTGCACATTGTGACACAGTTTCTGTGCACTATAGAGCAGCACATTAATAAAGTGGAAATGTTTTATATTTACAAAAGCAAATTCATTCTCTGAAGTTGCCTTTATAGTGTAGGGATGGCATATTGTGCGTTTATGTTTTCCAGTTCAGCCACAGTGTAAGGAAATCTTATCTATCTGGATGATAAGTAGATAATACCATCCTATACAGCTGGCATGGTGCAACTCAGTGATGTTTGTGAAATAACCGATCGTCAGCAAGTTCACGTTGAAAAGCTCCTGTAGCCAAAAACCTGAGAGTGGGTAGAACTTGCAAAGAACTAGGTAGAGCACAATTCCTCAAAGTTTGCCTTTGTAAAGCTGGCCCCAGTTCAGCACACAGCTCCAAAAAGATAGTTCCTGGAAATCAAAATCTACTTCGAAGCCAGTCATCATCATCTATAAATATGTGCTCTCTTCTAATTCTTCCATTTACAATGTCTTCTAACAACGTTAAAGCAGCCATGGTAGTAGGAATAGTCTGGCCATTCTATGCACCATTACAGTATATTGTTATAGAATGATTACAATCAAGTGAATTAAATTTGTAAACGATATGCAATTCATTTTGGTACTTTTGATAAAACCTGTATCATAGACGTGAATCTAAAAAAGAAAAGCAGACCACAGAAACGGTAGAACTGCTTTGATGCTGGGTACTGCTAGTTTGCAACACCTAGAATAATAATGCGTACACAAGGTGGGACCCTGTCATGAAAATGAGCGTGGCCTTATGCCAAGTTTAGTTTTTATACATCTGAAAGTGAGCATGGAAACAGGCGTATGCAACATTTTTGTGCATACGCACTGTTTATACTTGAGGCCAAAGGAGATTCCTTAGCAAAAATCTAAAAAGCTAATTACATTAAGGACTGAGACATAAAATATCCATTAAAGGATAACACACTACATATAAAGTCATGTGAGGCCTCCTGAGAGTGTTGTGTAAACAAGACAGTAAAATAAAAACAGACCTTGTCAAATTGGCTCAAAATAAAAAATAAACCACAAAAAATTGAATCTTTGGCTCAAAAAACCCTAAAAAACACTAGCATAAGTATTTAATATTACACTGGAATTGGATTAAATAGTCTTGGGAATTTTATGTTCTGCTGTTTCTGGGTTTTCAGTAATTACATACAGATTTGTTTTTAGCATAATGTATATTTATTATAACATATGTTTGTCTGTTTATATTTACTAAATTATAATTGTCATTTTTGGGCAACCTGGTGGTGCAGTGGTAGAGTTGCTGTCTTGCAGTAAAGAGACCAGAGTTCATGTCCCAGATCCTCCTAGCATGGAGTTAGCATGTTCTCCCAGTGTCTGAGTGGTTTTCCTTCTGCTGTGCAAAGACATGCAGGTTAGGTAAATTGGCGATACTAAATTGGTTGCTCTGTGTGTGTGTGTGTGTGTGTGTGTGTGTATTTGCCCTGGACTGTCACCCTGTCCCAGGTTTGTTCTTGCCTTGCACCCTATGCAAGGTGGGATAGGCTCCAGAAACTACCACAGCCTTGGTCTAGATTAAGCAGATTAGTACATAGCAATTGTCAATTTTGCATATTTCGAAAACCTTCAACAAGGCATCTATTGTTGACGAATACATGCAAAAAATGAAAGATATTAACATCAGTGAATTGTAATGATCTTGAATCACTAAATTGCCCACCATGGCCTAGTCATTCTGGCCCCCTAATCATGCCCTGTCTTTAATTGGCTCTCTTACCACTTCACCACCTAAAAACATACATCACTCTTTTATTTCTTTTATGTTTGTGATTTATGTGATTCATAATATTTAATATACTCTAAACTATTTAGCAAATCAAGTCAAATTATCTTGGAAAGTAAAATTTTGTGGAGTTCTCGCCATAATTTTCAATTCTGTTTTCTGACATTCCAATTCATTTCCAATTCCATTTCCATACAGCTGCATGCCATTCTAATTCTAATTCCAATTCCAAGAAGTGAACTGAAATTTACCATGCATTCTCAATTCAATACATTAATGGCCCCAACCCTGATGAATTAAATGTCCATATTTTATTTTAATGATAATTTGTTCAAATTTAATATTTTCTAATTTTAAAATCCATGTCTAAGGAAAAATAGTTATTTTATTGGATGATAAAGTTTACATGTTGAACCTGAAAGTTCTGTGCCTCTTACTGGATCAGCAGTCAGGGCAATATAAAATTTTCTCTCTGTAAATGGGACAGCCGAGACATGGTTGGGTTCAGAAGAAATGACCAGCTAGAAAAAGCTACAGCTTAGTGCACAAATCATCATCTGACAGAGCTTGTTGGACCCTGATAAAGTGCTGATACTACCACTTCATATTAAGCTTGGTTTGCTGAAGCAGTCTGTCAAAACAATATCAAAAGATGGAGCCTGTTTTATGTACTTGTGCCAAACGTTTCCAGTTTTGTGTGAGGCCAGATTGAAAGAAGACATTTTTGATGGACTTTACATTTGAAAACTGATTTTTGATACAGAACTTGATGGTGTGATAAAAAGTGGTTTAGGTATCATTTAAGGAAGGAAAGTTTTTTGGTAACAATTTTAAACTATAAAGAAAAATGTTTCAGTTAAGTTTAAGGAATTGGGTTCTTTCATGAGTCTCAAAGTTTACCTTTTGGATTCTCAATTGAAATTTTTCCCTTGTCGCAGGTGGCCAGGATTATTACCTGGCCGGGATACCAGAAAGGATCGGAAGGTGGCAAGAATAGCCTCCGGGCCATGAGGGCACAACCGCCATGGAGCAGGAGAGGACCACGGGAAAGGAGAATGAACTGTCAGACTTGTTGGGACCCGTGGCCACCGCCTGGGGGGCGCTTTACACCTCGTGGGACCCGGATGTTGTTACTTCCGCCACACTCTGCAAGATGGTGGAGGAATCTGCCAGGAAAGTTCCGGAGTGTTTCCGGGGCAAAGGGCAGCACTTCCGCCACACCAGGAAGTGCTGCCGGATGGACGTCATTAGCCACCTGGAGCACATCCGGGCGGGAATAAAAAGGGCAGCCTCCTCATAGTCATTGAGCCAGAGTCGGGAGTGGGAGAAGGACAAAGCTCCCTGGAGGAGGATAGAGTCAGCCAAGGACTGAGACAGTTGAATTGTGGTGATTATTGCTGAGTGCATTGTGTGTTGTGGTGGATTTGTCTTTATTTAATGTTAAATAAACGTGTGTTTTATAAAAATGTGGTCTCCGACTGGTGGTGTCCGGGCAACTATCACACCCTGAAGGTCTTGGAGTGGTGAGTAAAAAGCTGGGTGAAATATTCCACTGGGTTATCAAGGACATGGAAAGAAGGTATCAGGGTGATTAGGATGACAGTATGCAGTTGAAATACTGCAGAATGATTTGTAGTGACGCACCAGAAAAAGTGTACAGACGACGTGCCACCAAACAAAGCTTTGGAGAAAAGTGAATATAAGTCAGTGAATATGTATTGTTGTTTTCTTTTTAAAAAATATTGACTAAATGTTTTCATGTTGGGCAGCACGGCGCAGTGGGTAGCAATGCTGTCTCGCAGTTAGGAGACCTGGGCTCACTTCCCGGGTCCTCCCTGCGTGGAGTTTGCATGTTCTCCCCGCGTCTGCATGGGTTTCCTCTGGGTACTCCGGTTTCCTCCCACAATCCAAAGACATGCAGGTTAGGTGCATTGGCGATTCTAAATAGTCCCTAGTGTGTGCTTGGTGTATGGGTGTGGGTGTGTGTGTGTGCCCTGCAGTGGGCTGGCACCCTGCCTGGGGTTTGTTTCCTGCCTTGTGCCCTGTGTTGGCTGGGATTGGCTCCAGCAGATCCCCGTGACCCTGTAGTTAGGATATAGCGGGTTGGATAATGGATGGATGGATGGATGTTTTCATGTTAAATTGATTTAGAACAATACTGTACATGAATAAATTATGTAATTTGCTAAATTTTAATTAAATTGCCTTTCAATTTTTTACTTAAATGTAAAATGATGGAAACATTCTAATTAAATATTTTATTATGTTCACGAATGCAAATAAAAATAACTATTCACAATTAAAACAATTATTTATGAGTTTAATTTTGCAGACCTGTGTTACAAGAGCTGCTCAGAGTTATTGGACACAGACCCATTATGGATTATTGCGGATATAATACAGTAGTTTTAAAAAAGTCAATATTGTAATTACACAGTATAAAATTTAGTTTTAGTTTAGTTTTGTTTATAATCTGTGTTTTATCTATTGTTCAGTGTCCTTGTGTTTAGAAAGGCACCTACAAATAATTAAAATGTATTAATATTAATAGTAGTAGTTATTATTTAAATACAATACATAAAAAAATCTGCTTTGATGAAATAAGGAATCAACAAGCTTATAGATTTGAAGTATTCTTACCTTATCTTTAAGTAATACGCTATTCCAAATATCAGAATTATGATTAAAATGCATCCAAAGACTACACCAGCAACACTGCCTGTGAAAGTGAAACAAAGATAAACATGACATTAACACCAGGTCTATTAATAGTACCCAGAAATGCACTTTGCACTTTCAATATACATACCTTAGATGTAATACTGTAACCAGAGGTCAAATTTTATTACAGTTAAACTTCAAGAAGCCAGTTACAATTTAAACAGAATATATTCCAAGTTACCAACTGCAGTGTTCAAACACTTCAATCAACTGAAGAGCTAGTATACAACAATTTTGTAATGTGTAAATTAAGTTCATTTCATTTACATTAAAATGTAACAGAAATGTGGGAATTTAAAATAATTCAAAGGTGAGAGAGGAGAAAATATCAAATTTATTTTATAAAGATAATTCTACAGTAATTCTGTTAATATGCTTAATGTATAAGGGAAGCAGATAAATTGATATTTCCAATGTGGCACATGTATGACTGAGAGTAGGTGGGTGTGTGTGAGTGGGTCCTGGGATGGAGTGGTGATCTGTCCAGGGCTATTTCCTGCCTGAGACCCCCCAATGACTGTAAGGTGGATTTATTAGGTTTGAGAATGATACAACATCCATCCATCTATCCATTATCCAACCCGCTGAATCCGAACACAGGGTCACGGGGGTCTGCTGGAGCCAATCCCAGCCAACACAGGGCACAAGGCAGGAACCAATCCTGGGCAGGGTGCCAACCCACCGCAGGACACACACAAACACACCCACACACCAAGCACACACTAGGGCCAATTAAGAATCGGCAATCCACCTACCCTGCATGTCTTTGGACTGCGGGAGGAAACCGGAGCGCCCGGAGGAAACCCACGCAGACATGGGGAGAACATGCAAACTCCACACAGGGAGGACCCGGGAAGCAAACCCAGGTCCTCAGGTCTCCCAACTGCGAGGCAGCAGCGCTACCCACTGCGCCACCGTGCCGCCCATGATACAACATATATGTTACAAATTTATTCACTTGAAGTACAGGAATGATAAGTGCCTCAAAAATAGGTCCAGAGCATTGTGGGTCAAATGGTTATTCACTAGACCAAACTAGCTGATAAACCTCATATTTATTTGAATGTTAAAGTCTTTTTCTGATTAAATGAATAATGTGCTCAAACTTAATACTGTATTATGTTTGTCATCTGTTTAAACACTGTAAAAACAGCATGTGCAGCCCATCCATCAGCTTGAATAGAATGTTATGTGCATATGTAAATATATTAAAATGTCAGAAGACTTGTGCTGTTCAATGACTTAATTGGAGTCTAGTGTACAAATTGTTCCATACAGCAAAACAATATATAAAAATGTAAGCTATAATGTTCTCTGAAAGTACAGACAATTGATCTGAAAGTACAAAACATAACACCTACTATAATAAAATGAAAGTGCTTACAGTGAACAGTAAAATAAAAGGTCGTCTTTGCAACAGCTTATTTGGTAATATTTAGCTCAAAAACACTATGGTGTAAGCTACAACAACATAAAGGAGAAGTTATTTGTTTCTCTATTAAGTGTCAACTCTCTGGAGTTTCGTTTCATCTATTTTCTTACCTACTTCCACCACAGCCTGGGATTCTTAGGGCATGACACTGGAATCAACCTTGTATGTGATAACGGCCTATTGTTAAGACAGTCATTCATACACAGACCCTCACTTGGTCATACAAGACCAAATTAGAGTCACAAATAAACTTAAAACGTTTTGAGATGGGTGAGGAAACTGGAATGCTTGGAGAAAACTCACACTGACATAGAAGAACAAGCAGACTGGACAGTGTGGCTGCACCCTGTAGAGTTAAGCAATTGGAATGCTAACTGGAATGAAGAGGCCGTAAAAATGGATGAATGATAACTAACACAACTGTAAGCACCTAAGAGACTCTGACCCACTTTTGAAGCAATGTCATGTTTATAATAGGTGGAATAATTTACTGAAATACTTATTAAAAAAGAATTTCCTGAGCAGACTAGCTTGAAAAACTACTGCCAAACCTATTGGTAGGTTTATACCTATTTAATCTGTGGTTTGGCAGCCACCACCCTAACATGGGTATCATTTTGTCAGAAGAAACATAATTTATCCACTAAATTCTTTCTTTCATTTCTGCTAAATGTATTTGTTCAAATAGTGGAAGGAACCCAGAAAATTGGGAAATAACACTTAAATCAGAGAAGGGAAAATACGCACATTTCAAACAAAAAGCCTACCTACCATGAAAAAATTAAGAAAACTACAGTATTGCTTGGATTCTTAAAAATTAAAAGTGCCAGTTTATGCTACGAGCAGCTGTTGCTTCATCAGATTGATAGCTAATACACAAGTAGCACAGATTTATGGTGACCATTTAATTTATAACAGAGTAAACCCCCAAATGAGTTGGGAGCTAAGCTAACTAGGCTCCTCTGTATTTCACACCATTGGGTTTTCAGTTTATAATCTTTCTTTCTGCTAAGAGAAATGTACACTGTTATTATCAATAGGCACATAAGTAAGTATCAGGCCACTGTAAAATGATGTCAAATATCTGAAGTGAGTCTTTACTCCCTAGCATCAATTCATTTTTCCAAATAATTGGGCCTCTAGGGTTAAATGAACATGGAGGACTAATGCTAGCATAGGAAATGAGATATTCTACCTTGCATTATTTTTAGGTTGGCTCGAGAATGTGAAATGTGTAGTTGGAAGACTCAAAGTCATCACAGAATAAACTAAGGTCAGTACCTAATTGCTCAAAAACAGGACACAAAAGCATAGTCAGTGCATTCATAAAATTTAAAAACATGGAATGGACAAAAACCCAGAAAAAAGTAAAAATCAAAGTTAAAAGTTATTAAGAAAATGTCCAAAACAGAAGACAGCTAGCAAAATAATTAGAAAACAAAAAATTTGTTTACAGAATTACTGAGTAATGAGTCAGAGTCAGGCTCTATCTTAAGTAAGCAAATGACAAATAAGAGTTGGGTATGGCAAAATTGCTGCTGAGGACAAAAAACAGAAAGAGAGGACTGTGTGCACCACTTCTGCTATCATTAGTTGAGAACTCCTCACTCTGGACTCACTCTTCTTCTCCAGGCTGAACCTTAAAGCCATTAAGATCTTATTTGCCCATTTCCCAAAATCTATTCACTACATAAAAGTACTTACCCACAAGTTATGACATGCATGATTTTGAAAGCTTAATCTTTTCACTCTTCTACCACACTGTTCACACTCCATCCACATG
This sequence comes from Erpetoichthys calabaricus, assembly GCF_900747795.2. NCBI lineage: Eukaryota > Metazoa > Chordata > Cladistia > Polypteriformes > Polypteridae > Erpetoichthys > Erpetoichthys calabaricus. The sequence continues at coordinate 181,098,926 of NC_041398.2, forward strand.
GTAAATGGCTTTACTTAATCAAGACCAGGACCCACAGACTTCAGACAAAATACACAAGCTGTGGGATACTCTAAAGTGATAAATATATGTATTTTATTTGTGTGACTTCACCAATGAAATTCATTGAATTAATGTAAATTATAATATATAAAGCTCAACCAGTCTCAAATAAAGAAACAATAACTGCCATCATCACTTAACTGCATATGGTGGAGGCATATGGTTTCTAGAGACGAAGGCAAAGCACTGCAATACCCTCCCTTTAAGTTGTGGCTTCCTGGTACTCTAAAACCACTGCATTGTGGTGTGTTGCACCAAATAAAAACAGAACACAAATGAGTTCCACAAAGCATAGTATATCTTATATACAGTATAAACGTCTATGTGTGGAAGTGTGTGTGTCTGTCTGGCCCGGAAGTGAGAGGTGGAGTCGGGGTAAGGGCTCCACCCCTGAAGAAACAGAAAACTCATTCAGCCACTAATAACACAAGCGAGGTCAGCACATCAGCAAAACTTAACCTCAGAAGAAAGACAAAGTCTCTTAGTCGCTAACATCTGCAAAACATACGGTATCCCTTTTACTTTTCCTCCTGCCACTAATGCACAAACAATGCAAGCACGTCGGGAAAACAAATCCTCCTAGAAGACAGATGCCCAGAGTAGTTCCTTTCAATTACCCGACATCTCTACATTTCAGGTTTTTTTCTGATGATTTCAATAGTTTCTAGGATCCCAGCTTTTTACCGCATGGGCTTACACAGCTAGTGTGTTATAAACACAGAACATGTTCAAGAGATGATTCAGAAAATGTTCACCAATTAATCCCAGCCTCATTCAAAGGCCCAAGAAAAAGTAATAGTAACAAGAAAATTTTTGGAAAGACAATGATTTGGTTCTATACAAACTGTTGGTTCTGAAAATTCCTCAGTATTCAGGCACAATTACACTTTCCACTCTTCCGCATTTTTATTTACAGGATGCTTCATTGACAGAGGTGTAAAATAAATAAGTACTACTACTTTGTTTTTTACTTAAGTACATTTTTCAGCTATTTGTACTTTACTTTATTAAATTTCATTTAAGGCTACTTTTACTTTTACCTCACAAAATTTTAGGTCAAGTAGCATACTCTTTACTTTCTTACATTTTCCTGCAAATCCTTGTTAGTTGTTACACAGACCAAAATATTATAAATTCATAAAATAGACCTATGCCTTGCAGTTAGGAGACCCAGGTTCGCTTCCCGGGTCCTCCCTGCGTGGAGTATGCATGTTCTCCCCGTGTCTGCGTGGGTTTCTTCCAGGCGCTCTGGTTTCCTCCCACAGTCCAAAGACATGCAGGTTAGGTGGATTGGCGATTCTGAATTGGCCCTAGTGTGTGCTTGGTGAGTGGGTGTGTTTGTGTGTGTGTCCTGCGGTGGGTTGGCACCCTTCCCGGGATTGGTTCCTGTCTTGTGCCCTGTGTTGGCTGGGATTGGCTCCAGCAGACCCCCGTGACCCTGTGTTCGGATTCAGTGGGTTGGAAAATGGATGGATGGATGAAAATAGACCTATCAGATGTGTTGTTGATGTAGGTTATACTTTAGCATTGCTCAGACAAAGCCAATAGAATGGCGTATATCATTCAAAAATAATAGCGCTGTCGTGTGCCTTCCTCTGCTCATTTGGCAGGTTGTTCCCATGCTTCCCACTCACTTTTAAGACACTGAAACTAAATGTGCATTTTCCCTGTGGTTGTTTTTGAATACTATGTTCAAATTTGCAAAATGCAAAGGTGAAATTAAGGCAGTGTCTTCTGGGCCTGCCAGCATCTAATGAAGTCTCTGCTTTCAAGAATTTGCTTTCAAATTTAAAGTAGCATGTTGATGTAAACTTTTTTTTCCCTGTTCTTAAGCTATCTGACATGGAGCCCCTGAAACCCCAAAAAGTGGTGTCTTTTCAATCTTGTGTAAACAAGTTTTTATGGGCTCAAGTAATATCTTGAGATCACAAGTTATATATTGTCCTAAAATTATTCGTATGCTGCATGCACAAAATATTGCTGGAGATTCTAAAGAGCCTAATTACTGAAACACTAGAATGAGCCCAGCCATAAAAGTTGATTGGTAACTGGAGAAGACAAACTCTGGGATTAAGTCAAATCTTTTGGCCTGTGAGGGGTCAGAGAATTGTCCCTGTGCCAAACACAGTGATGTCATGGTCTTGGTGTCCCTTGTTATTTGAGTTCTGATACATGTGGTGTCATTTTTTCCACAAGCAGAGATAAGTAATTTTTGTTGGTACCTTATGGTATTTGATCTCAGGGAAAACTAACAGAACACTGCCTTGCCAACTAGAATCTACTGTACTCTAGAGCCACTATGAATAATGAAAAGTACTAATGACTTATTAAACCCAACCACAGGGGATGCACAAACCAGTGTGTTTCTTCCTGCCGGTCCCAAGCCCAGATAAATGGGGAGGGTTACGTTAGGAAGGGCATCCAGTGTAAAATTTTGCCAGATCAACATGCGAACAACAATACAGATTTCCATACCGGATTGGTTGAGTCCCAGGTTAACAACGACCACCACCAGTACTGTTAGCAAACAGGGTGCTGGCAGAAATTGGGCTACTGTTGGCCAAAGAAGGAGAAGAAGAGGGGGGAGATGTGTCTGGAGGAAAGAGGAGAGGAGGAAGGTAAAGAGAGTGGAACTGAGGGTAGGAACTTTGAATGTTGGCAGTATGACTGGTAATAATAATAATAATTCTTTGCATTTATATAGCGCTTTTCTCACTACTCAAAGCGCTCAGCAATTGCAGGTTAAGGGCCTTGCTCAAGGGCCCAACAGAGCAAAGGGAGAGAGACTATTGACTTATTAAGTTAATATTCTAGTTTTATATGCAAGAGTAAACTTTGAGCAGTGATATATTTTGTCTTGGTCAATTACTGGAGAATTAATGCACATTATTTATTCTATCTTCCACTGAATTGCAAAGTGTGTGACTTATATTATCTCCAGGCTCCCCTTAGTTCTTTACACAATTCAGAAGAGAGCATCTAAATTTAACAAAATGTTCCCATGTCCAGAGCATTCTTCAGTAGAACATTGACTCTCAGACTTGAAATTACCATTTCCGTTTGTTGTAATGAAGCTGAATTATTGTAGTGTAATATTTATGCAAGTTGATTTAATGCTTACAGTGTATATGTATGGGAAATATGTAATTTTGTTGAATGTGTCTAGTGGAGTGCATTAGAATATGAATACACATTGGGTACAAAATAAGAAAAGGAAACCCCAGATGTCTTAAAGGATTCTTGGTACAGATAAATTGCATTTCTGAAATTGTACTAATATTTAATGTACTAATTGCCATTCTAAAATCTGACTTTACTTCAGTGAATTATAATAAACCCAATTTGTATTGATTTTCACTAAGTTTTTTAGTTTCTCATTTACAAAGTATAGGGAATCATCCAAAGTATATTGTAATCATCCAAAAATTTCACCTCGAGATTTTGATGAATCTAGACGTTTTAGACCTCCCTGAGTCTGATTTACTTTCTCGTAGGGAAAGTAATGTAATTGTTGAAAAATTCAATTTTGAGAATTTGATGAATCTCGACGTTTTAGACCTCCCTGAGTCCGAAAATGCCATTTTTGGAATTATGTGTGGGTGTCTGTCTGTGTGTATGTGTATGTAAACACATTAACTTGAGTAAGCTTTCAATTAGGTAAACCAAATTTTGCATACAAGTATTAGGTACAAAATTTAGATTTCTTTCAACTTTTGAGCTATTTCCACTAACCGGAAGTGGTACTTTTTTATTCATGCAGCTGCAACTTTACTTTAATAATAATAATTGTTGAATATATAATTAATTTTATTTGATTTGTTGTTGATGGTTCTCTAAAGTACATAATGTAATAATATAATCATTGTCTTGCGGTTATCTGCAAGTCTAGGGGAGACCACGCTCGATTTTTAAATTGTGCAAGCAAACATGAATTTAAAGGCAGGATCAAAAATATGAGATGAACATTAGGAATGGATATATACAGTACATCATGAAACAAAGTCAGTTATCAATCAGGTTAGTGCTGGGCGGTATACCGGTTCATACAGAAAACCGTTTTTTGTTTTTGTTATGATATGGATTTTTCTTATACCGCAACACCGGTTTAAATTGCCTAAACGACATTCGGAACGTGGCACAGCTGGAAACTGTTCAAGTGGGGACCTTTTTCACTGCTACACCACTAAACACAGACGTGTTGCATGGGGGCTCTTTTTCACTGCTACACCGCTAAATAGGTGTGGTAGTGTAGGTATTGCACGGTGAAAATGGACAGAGAACATTCCGAAACTGAAGCTGTAGCTGACGATAAAGTTGAACATGATGACACAGAAGAACTTTTGCCAAAAAAAAGGAGTCACGTCCGTTGTCTGGAGATACTTTGGTTTTAAAAAGGTCAGATGTGGACCATTATGTTCAAATGTGTGAATACTGTTTCTATACTACTGGATGGATAATACTGCAAGCCAAGTTGTACTTGTTTTATTTGTTTTCAATACAGTGTAATGTACCTGGGTACTGTGTAATAGTGTGACAACATGTTGACTTTAATCTCGACGCTTATGACGAGAATAAAGTCGCCATGTTGACTTTATTCTCAACATTTCTACTTTATTCTCGCCATTTATGTCAAGATTAAAGTCGACATGTTGACTTTATTCTCGTACTTTGTCATTAAAGTAGAACATCGTAAACTAAACTTCATCGTAAAATGAATATTTAATTTACTAGATTTTCTCAAACCCCGTCATAAGTTATATAGCACATTAAATGCTTTGTGTTAAGTGTTCCCCGAGCTTCTTAAACTGACTTCCTCTTGCACTAAGAGGAGGCCCCGGCAGCGATCACCGCACAGAATACATTCACTTCATGATATTCCTGCTCTCTGAACATTTAGAATTCTAAGATAAATACTTGATATAATTTTCATGGTGAAATGCATTAAAGCATGTATTAATCATGTGGGGGCACCGCGGCATGGAGGTTGCACTGCTGCCTTGCAGCAAGGGTGTCTTGGGTGCACCCTGCCTTGCATTTGCATGTTTTTCTGGTGGGTTTACTTCAGTTTCCTTTCAAAGTCATGTAGAATGTGGGGTTTTGTTATACTATATTGACCCTGCTAGTGTATGTTTTGCTCGTATTCACCCTGCGATGTGCTGGCGACTCGTTCAGGGATGGACGCCACCCTGAATGGATGGTATAATTAAACATGTATAACGAAGATATTTTTAAAGTTCTGAACACTCCGTGGGCTAAGTTTATAACTAGTTTTAATTTCACAAAGACGTTTATCGTGTGGTGATTGGTTATGTGGAGAAAGAAAAATGAAAGATAGGAATTGGGGTTTTGGTACGTCAGATAGAGACAGCACGCGTGGAATAAAGAAAGCCTGCTCAGAAGAACATCCATTGAATTCTGTGTTAGTGTCTCCGACCACCAGATCACAAACCCAACATTTACACAATATTTAAGTTAAACCTGTGCGATACCCATTCATACATCCAGTTTTTTGGAGCCTCGTCACACCTGCCATAAAGTTCTCTACACTGAACATACACCTGGGGACCCCTTACTGCGAGGGAGCAGCACTACCGCCTCACCACCGTGCATGTTTAATACCTGCTTTAATTCATTTCATCATGAAAATGATATCAAGTATTTATCTTAGCATTCTAAATTTTCAGAGATCAGGAATATCATGAAGTGAATGGATTCTGTATGATGATCGCTGTCTCCTCTTAGTGCAGGAGAAGTCAGTTTAAGAAGCGTAGTGATTAACAACTGGGTCGGGGAACACTTAACACAAAGCATTTAATGTGCTACATTAACTTATGACGGGGTTTGAGAAAATCTAGTAAATTAAACAATGATTTTAGGATGAAGTTTAGTTTACGACATTCTACTTTAATTATAAAGTAAACTATGAGAATAAAATGGAAATGTCGACTTTAATCTGGACATAAACGGTGAGAATAAAGTGGAAATGTTGAGTTTATTCTCAACATATAGTTTGATTTTTTCTTCCCCATGTCCGTATTTTTTTTCTTCACCGTGGCCCTAATCCGATTCTGTAGGGCTATACCACAAATAGCATTATAAATGAAAGTTTTAGTTTTATTATTTATGCATATAGCTTAGCTTGAAGCAAGGTCCATATTAATGCAGTTTGCCTAAATGATGGTTCAGTTGGTAAAGATGTCATCACCAAGATTGCACTTTTTATTTTATTTTATTTTAATTTGGTGAATACTGTGTAATGCACCTGGACTTGAAGCCTTGAAGTAATAGTGCAACTATCAGTAATAATACTATAATTTATTTTATTGTTATTATTTATTAGTTTAAATATTATGCAGTTTAATGATGGTAAAGTTGTTTAAAAAGTCACTTTAACATGTCGGTGGACAGAGATGGTTAACATTAACAGAAAGTGTAGTTGTTTTACAAAAAATATTTACTATTTATTCCTTTTCTAAGACATGTTCAGTGCAATACAACTTTTGACAAGCACTTCTGGATATTTTTCTAAGTCTAAATGGCTCTTTGGATGGTTGAAAATATGTTGTCAAAATTATAGTTTAAGTTTTTGCAAAATTTGTTCAATAAAAAGGTTCTATATTTTGACTGCATCTGTCATTCAATGTGATTCCTTCTCTTCATTAGTGCCACCCCCTTGAAAACTATCACTTTATGGGGCCATGCAAACCTGTATTAATACTTGTGTGCACATTAAAATGTTTTTTTTTTGTACAACGTACAATGCACTTGACAGTGGAATAGGTTATTCTTAGCCAGTAACTGCATGGAAAATGTGGTTAACATCAACTCATGCATGGGAAAAAAATACCGTTGAATACCATGAAACCGGGATAATTTAGAAAAATACCGTGATATAAAATTTTGGTCATACCGCCCACCCCTAAATCACATACACAGGAACTAAGATTCTGGCAGGAACAATGTCATGTGAAGACTAAAGGGTCTAAAAACTCCACTGGACAAAAAACATTCACATTTATAAAGTATGTAAAAGTTGTGTTGTGACCATCAAGTGTTATTAAGCAAGCCCTCTGTCAGATTTTAAAAAGAATAGTAGAAATTGAATAACCAAGGTTCAAGGGGAGACACTAGACTCAAAGTAATTAAATAAAGCTAATTCAGAACTAAACTAACCCAGCACAGGCACTAAGGCCCCATCCACTGACAGTTTCCTTCCAGACTGCCGTTCTCCCTCTCCTTTTTCCTAGGTTCCCATACCTTTATTCAATATGGGACAAGCTGCACACTGTTCCTCCCAGTGTCACATTGTAGACTGCAATTGCCCCAAAGGTGCCATTAACACCATTAAACATTGCTTATCAGCAATAATTGTCTCAAACATATTCTTTACTTTCCACATTGTACACATTATGTGTTCTTCTGCAAACCACAATCTTCTGCTTTGATTATGTGGAACTCCCTGCACATGTATTCCTAATTTTAGTCTGCTTCTAAGATACACATTTCATTATGTGGATCTCTCATTCTTGGCCTTGCTCTTAATTCCTCTGTCATTGCCCTTGACTCTAGGCTTATAAATAGCTCTTTAAGAGGACTGGCAACTTTTACTAATAATTGAAATTACAATACAACTAATGTGGAAGATTTCATTCCATTAAGGAAAAGGAACATTTTAGCATTAAAGAAAAAAATTGTTAAGTGTTATTAAGCCACCTGGCTGGTCTGTATGTAAGTGAATTGACTGCACAAATTACAAGAAAAAAAAATACTGAAGTTTACTGCCAAACCCATTTGTACCTGTTTCACAAAATAATAAAGACCAAAGAATAAATATTTGTAGATTGGCTGAAATGTAAAGATAAGTGTGTCTAATTTTTAAGAAAATAATGCATATTAGGAACATATTTTACTTTCCTGAAAGATCAGCTGATAAAACTTTATCACATTCCTGGCCATTCTGCAGTTCCCCTGCTTGGACTTGGACTGTCTGGTTGTTATTTGTTCTGTTGTACATTTACAAAGTGTCAGGAAACGAATTTGATGGGCTCTAGCACAAAAAATATAAATAAGCTAATCCTTCTGATTTGGAATTGAATTTAATCCAATTAAAAATGACCACCATCAATAACAAATGTCAAGCATATAAGCTAAGGTACATAAAAGATCGATAGTCATAATTATGTTTTATGGCACTGTGGAAATAACACTATTAACTTATTCATTCTGATGTCAAGTAAGCAAGCATGAGAATAATAAAGCCTTACAAAATAATAACTGTCATCATGGACCCCACATACTCATGAGCCCCGATGCAACTGCCACATCCACACAGCTTATAGTTAAACTATGGCATTTACTTTTGTTTTGATTTTGTTGCATATGTATTGATATTTATGGCACACAGCAAATCCATCAGTTTTAAATTGACGTTTGTACTGTTAAAATAACATTTAAAAGTGTATACATGGAAACAGTTTCTATATGTACAGTTTAAGTGTTAACTTACCACTAGAGAGTTTGCAATGCAACAAGTCTGCTGCACTGTTGCACTATGTACTATAATGTGGCTATATGTTGATGTTTTCAAGACTGACAACAAATACTTTTCATTGTGCTACAAAGTAAAATGGTAATAATTGAAACTAAACTGAATACACTGTCACGCACTTAAGGACCTGACGGGCACCGCGACAAGTCGTGCCAGGGAACAATGGTGGGGTACTAACCTCACTTATTCTGTCTCTCCAGAAAAAACAAAGCACCGCCGCCATGACCATACCCGGAAGACTGTTGATTCCACCCACTTCTGGGTTCCTTTCTTACCTCTGGTCCCCTCCTGATGACGTCATTCACCCATCCACCACCACGACTACCCCATCATTTACATCACTTCCTGTCCTCCGCTATAAATTTTATTTGTTGTTGTTGTGTGTCTGTATGAAAGTACTGACGGAAACCAATTTGCTTTGCAGTATACGGGGCCTCAAAACCCCAAACCTTTATGCTTTGTCTTGTGTTTCTTTACAGTGGCGTAGTAGGCAGGATTAAGCCCGAAAATGACAGAAGGGCAAGACCTGAATGTGGTCCTGACCACCATGGCCAACGAGCTGCAGGCTGTGAAGGTAGACCAGACCGCCATGAAGGCAGAGTTGACCGAGACCCGGAGATGGCTGGCAGCGGCAGAAGCAGTGAAGCCGGAGCCCACTCGGCTCCCACCACCTCCTATCGTTCCACTCTGTGAGGCGGATACATATTGAGTCATACATGTCGGTCTTCGAGAGGACTGCTTCTCGAAACCAGTGGCCAAAGGCAGAATGGGCATCCATACTGGCGCCGTACTTGAAGGGGTGCGTGCAGCACACCTATCATGATCTCCCCGAGGAGGAAACCGCCCAATACGACCTCCTTAAGACCGAGATCTTTAAGCGCTACGGCATAACCTCGGGCCAGCAGGCGAGGGAATGGTGGCTATGGAAATTTGACCTCCACAGCCCGGTGAGAGCTCAGGCATTCGTGTTCGGGCGCTGGCTAAGGCCAGATGTCAACCAGGCCCGTCAGGTAGTTGAGCAGGTAGCCTGTGAGGGGTTGGTCAACACCATGCCGGAATATCTCACCCAGCAGGTCTGTAGGCACCCTTACAAGGACATGAACGGTCTTTTGGAGGTTCTGGAGTGCCAACTGGCAGTAACCCAACTCGGGGGGTCAGAGAAGACTGCTTGAGGGGTCCGACAAGGATGTGTCGCCACCCCTGAGCCCACCCGTCTTGCAGCAGAGTTTCCGGCAAGACCGAAAGAGAGGGTGCCCACCTCCCCACGCTGTTACAATTGCGGCGAGGTGGTACACCTCCTTCCCACCTGCCCTCTGAACATCCTGGAGCCGATGGACTGCACTTGGGCCAAAGGAGAGAGATACTGTGCTCTGTCTAATCCCTTGGCGGTTCCTAATACAGGAGTGGTGTTGCTTAATGGGCACCCGGTGGTGGCACTCTTTGATTTCGGGAGTTAACATTACCATTGTTGCTCACCGTTATGTTCTACTGCGACAATGGGTGGTGTGGTGGATTGCCGGCTTCTTACTCCGGCCATCACCCCCAGGCCGCCAGGAGGAGCTCTCCGGACAGCGTGGACGTGCCCCGAGTTCCAGCAGGGACTCATGGACTATGTAGTTTTTATACGCAGCCCTGCTGGATACCTTGGGGGCCACCAGGAGTTCCTGTAGGAGGACTCGGAGGCTCTTATGTGCCCTATAACCCGGGAGTACGTCATGGTCACGTGACAGGAAGATTCGACGTGCTCCCGGGTTGAACAAAAAGGACTGTTTACCCTGACCCGGAAGGAATAAGGAACTGTGGACTGATTGGGCAGGAACACCTCCGGGTCAGGGTGTATAAAAGGACTCTGGGAAGCCCAGTACATTGAGCTGAGCTGGGAGGTAGGGTGGCAAGTGTCTGGGCGAGGAGGAGATAGTGATTATTGTATTGTATTGTGTTTATGAGTAGTGTGGAGTGGAGGGTGCTTTGTGCACAGTTTAATTATAAAATAAAGAAGTCTTGGACTTTTATCCAGTGTCTGGAGTGGTACCTGAGGGTCCGAGAGGTGGACAAAGGGCTCTACTGCTACAGTGGCACAGAGAACAGATGTAACTTGTGTACACGGAGAGACCAGGTCTAATAGGTCGGCTAAGTGTTACATCTCCTGGAGGGGGAGGCTGAAACAACTGCTCGTTGCTGTATTGCCTGAGCCCCCCTTTCAGCTTACACTGGGACGAGACTGGTCGGAGAATAACCGCAATAGAACAAAAACCACTCCCACACCTAGCCTGGGTCTAATTATGGAGGGTAAAGGGGCCCTCTCTGCTGCTCCATACGCGGTGCTCTTTGGCAACTGATGATGACGTGGACAGCTGGTCGGAGTCTTCTTCGGCGATGGACCTTGACCCAGAAGTGCAACCGGGTGAGGCTCCGGGTCGGACAGACGCTGCCCCAGACTGCCCACCTGATCCACTCAGCGGCATGGAGTATCAGTTTCGCTCCATGCTGGCGTCATTTAAAAGAGAGCAGTGGAATGATGATTCCCTGAAGTTTGCCAGGAATGCCACCGTGTCCGTAGACGTTCTGGAAAATGATCTGTTGTACCGAGTTGCAGAACACGAAGGTGAGAGGCGGAAACTGTTGTTAGTACCAGTCCCAGACCTACAGGTGGGAGGTTTGTGAACTAGCGCACGCCCACCTCTTAGGCGCCCATCTCAGGGCCGAAAAAATACTGAAGCGGGTAAAACTCCAGTTCTATTGGCCCGGAATCAATGAGGAGGTCTGACGTTTCTGTCAGTTTTGCCCGACTTGCCAGCTACGTCAGATACTCCATAGGGATCAGGCTCCTCTGGTTCCGATTCCCCTTATAGATATTCCATTTGAGAGCATCGGTGTTGATCTAGTAGGACCCCTGGAACCTTCGATGTGAGGCCATAAATATGTATTAGTTATGGTCGATTATGTAACCCGGTACCCAGAAGCGGTTCCCCTGCAAACCGCCAATACAAAAAATATCGCATGGGAATTGGTAGGGCTTTTCTCCCGATTAGGCATACCCAAACAAGTCCTTATGGACCAGGGCAGGCCCTTTACTTTGGATACGTTCAGGGAGGTTGCCAAGTTACTCATCTTGAAAACATCTGTTTATCATCCTCAAACGGACAGGTTGGTAGAAAGATTTAACCAAACCCTTAAACAGATGCTCCGCAAGGTAGTCAGCACGGACGGTAGGACCTGGGACCAGCTGTTACCCCTGGTACTTTTCACCTATCGGGAGGTGCCACAAGCCTCTACAGGGTTTTCCCCTTTTGAATTATTATACGGACGCCAGCCTCTGGGCATTTTGGACATCCTAAAAGAAGGTTCGGAAGGAGAGGCACTTCCCTCCACTAACATATTAGAGTACAGTTAGGTCCATAAATATTTGGACAGAGACAACTTTTTTCTAATTTTGGTTCTGTACATTACCATAATGAATTTTAAATGAAACAACTCAGATGCAGTTGAAGTGCAGACTTTCAGCTTTAATTCAGTGGGGTGAACAAAACGATTGCATAAAAATGTAAGGCAACTAAAGTATTTTTTTAACACAATCCCTTCATTTCAGGGGCTCAAAAGTAATTGAACAAATTAAATAACTGGAAATAAAATGTTCATTTCTAAAACCCAAGTCTTGAACTCATGGACATCACCAGATGTTGGGTTTCCTCCTTTTTAATGCTCTGCCAGACCTTTACTGCAGTGGCTTTCAGTTGCTGTTTGTTTGTGGGCCTTTCTGTCCGAAGTTCAGTCTTCAACAAGTGAAATGCATGCTCAGTTGGGTTAAGATCAGGCGACTGACTTGGCCATTCAAGAATTTTCCACTTCTTTGCTTTAGTAAACTCCTGGGTTGTTTTGGCTGTATGTTTTGGGTCATTGTCCATCTGTATCATGAAACGCCGCCCAATGAATTTGACTGCATTTAGCTGGATTTGAGCAGACAGTATGTCTCTGAACACCTCAGAGTTCATTCGGCTGCTTCTGTCCTGTGTCACATCATCAATAAACACTAGTGTCCCAGTGCCACTGGCAGCCATGCACGCCCAAGCGTGCCTCCACCGTGTTTTACAGATGATGTGGTATGCTTTGTAATGAGCTGTTCCATGCCTTCTCCATACTTTTTTCTTGCCATCATTCTGGTTGAGGTTGATCTTGGTTTCATCTGTCCAAAGAATGTTTTTCCAGAACTGTGCTGGCTTTTTTAGATGTTCTTTAGCAAAGTCCAATCTAGCCTTTCTATTCTTGAGGCTTATGAGTGGCTTGCACCTTGCAGTGCACCCTCTGTATTTACTTTCATGCAGTCTTCCCTTTATGGTAGATTTGGATATCGATACGCCTACCCCCTGGAGAGTGTTGTTCACTTGGTTGGCTGTTGTGAAGGGGATTCTCTTCACCATGGAAATGATTCTGTGATCATCCACCACTGTTGTCTTCCGTGGACATCCAGGTCTTTTTGCGTTGCTGAGTTCACCAGTGCTTGCTTTCTTTCTCAGGATGTACCAAACTGTAGATTTTGCCACTCGTAATATTGTAGCAATTTCTCCGATGGATTTTTTCTGTTTTCGCAGCTTAAGGATGGCTTCTTTCACCTGCATGGAGAGCTCCTTTGACCGCATGTTGTCTGTTCACAGCAAAATCTTCCACATGCAAGCACCACACCTCAAATCAACTCCAGGCCTTTTATCTGCTTAATTGATAATGACATAACGACGGACTTGCCCACACCTGCCCATGAAATAGTCTTTGAGTCAATTGTCCAATTACTTTTGAGCCCCTGAAATGAAGGGATTGTGTTAAAAAAAATGCTTTAGTTGCCTCACATTTGTATGCAATCGTTTTGTTCACCCCACTGAATTAAAGCTGAAAGTCTGCACTTTAACTGCATCGGAGTTGTTTTCATTTAAAATTCATTGTGGTAATGTAGAGAACCAAAATTAGAAAAAAGTTGTCTCTGTCCCAAATATTTATGGACCTAACTGTATATCGCACAGTTATACGATAGATTGGAGAAAATTAGGCCTTTATTAAAAGATCACATGTCGAAGGCTCAAGCAGCGCACTACAACAGAAACACCTCCCTGCGGAAGTTTCAACCAGGGGACCGAGTAATGGTGCTTGTGCCCACTTCACATTCCAAATTATTGGCCTGTTGGCTTGGCCCTTACGAGGTGAAAGAGAGAAAGGGCTCGAGAACTATTTGGTACACCAACCAAATCGTCGGCCGAGCGAGAGGGTATAACACGTTAACCTCCTGAAGCTGTGGAAAGACAGGGATTGATCACCCCGTTTCTGGCCCTACCCTCTCCCTTTTCTCCAAAACAAATGACCTTAACCTTGGTCGCAATTTGACTTTCTCCCAGCGGCAGGAGCTCGAACGAGCAATCCTGTCTGTCCCGGAAGTGGTCAGTGAAGCACCAGGCCACACCTCACTGATTCAGCACGACATAGTGATGGACCCAGGGGTGGGAGTCAGGGAACACCCCTACCGCCTCCTGGAGGCGAAACGTGCTGAGGTGGAACTAGAGGTCCAGCACATGTTGGACATGGACATCATTGAAGAAGGCCACTGTCTTTGGTCTAGTCCCATCGTCCTCGTTTCTAAGCCAGACGGTTCATGGAGGTCCTGCAATGACTTCCGACGGCTCAACCAGGTCTCCAAATTTGATGCCTACCCCATGCCCCGCGTGGACGAGTTCCTCGAATGACTGGGGATGGCCCGTTATTTGACTACTCTTGACATGACAAAGGGATACTGGCAAATTCCCTTAACGGCATCCACAAGAGAAAATACGGCATTTAGCACCCCTAGTGGACACTGGCAATACAAGGTCCTCCTATTTGGACTGCACGGGGCGCCAGCAACCTTTCAGCGTCTGGTAGATAGAGCGCTAAGGCCCCACTAGTCCTATTGTGCTGCCAACCTGGATGACGTTGTCATTTATTCCGGCACCTCGGAGGAACATGTGTTTCAGGTTTACGCCGTCCTCCTGATTCTAGCGAAGGCAGGGCTTCGGATCAATCCACAAAAATATTATTTTGGGTTGAACGAAACCAAGCATTTAGGCTACCTGGTGGGAGGAGGACTGGTGAAACCACAGAGTTCTAAAATAAAGGACATCCTTGAATGGCTCTGTCCGATAGTCAAAAAACAGGTGCAAGCCTTCTTGGGATTGATGAGTTACTACTGCCGGTTTGTACCTCATTTTTCCAAGACAGCAGCCCCTTTGATGGATCTGACAAAGAAACAGGCCCCTTTACATGTGGTGTGGAACGATGTTGCAGAACAGGCATTCTGCGACTTAAAAACAGCCCTAACAACGGCACCTGTATTGAGAACTCCTGATTTTTCTCTTCCTTTTCTCCTCCAGACCGATGCTTCGGACACAGGTCTAGGTGCTGTGCTGAGCCAAAGCATCAATGGTGTCTAACATTCTGTGCTGTACCTGAGCCGGAAACTGTTGGACTGGGAGACCAGGTAATGGGAAGCCTTGGCCATCAAGTGGGTGGTAACTCATCTGCGGTACTCCCTGCTGGGTCGAGAATTCACCCTGGTGACAGACCATGCCACCATCCAGTGGATGGCCCACCACAGGGATTCGAATCCTCGGGTCACCAGGTGGTTTTTGGATTTGCAGCCATGTAAGTTCACCATCACTTATCGCCGTGGTAACCTTCAGGCCAATGCTGATGCTCTCTCTCGGGTTCATGACCTCTTGGTTCGGGCCGCCCAACCCAGTGGGTCTGGGCTGAAGGGGGGTCATGTCACACACGAGCGCATGGGGAGCGGCTTAAGGACCCAACAGGCACCACGACAAGTCGTGCCAGGGGACAATGGCAGGGTACTAGCCTCTCTTATTCTGTCTCTCCAGAAAGAACGAATCACCGCCGCCATGACCATACCTGCAAGACTGTTGATTCCACCCACTTCCAGGTTCTTTTCTCACCTCTGGTCCCCTCCTGATGACGTCATTTACCCATCCACCACCACGACTACCCCATCATTTACATCACTTCCTGTCCTCCACAATAAATTGTCCGCCAGCCATTTTTTGTTGTTGTGTGTCTGTTTGAAAGTACTGACAGAAACACATTTGCTTTGCAGTATACGGGGCCTCAAAACCCCAAACCTTTATGCTTTGTCTTGTGTTTCTTTACAACACATAACCTCAAATTGTCTGACTTGTATGTGGCAGGCAGCAATTCACAATCATTTAAACATTGCAGTATCCAGTGGGCCTGTATTCTTTTACAATGCACTGCATACAAAAGGCACATTGATATTGTATTTGAGCGTAAAGTTAAATTGTAACACCTTTTAAAAATGATGACCTCAACTAAGAGATGCAGCCTTGGAAAATGAAAACTATTGTTTATTCATCACATCTTCATCAAATAATTTCAATAACGCAACTTAATTTGGACTTCAAAATAATTGCACTGGCCCTTAAAACTAAGTATGTCCAGTAAAAGAAGGAATGCATGAAATGGCAAGACAACAGTTTATTATAGAAAAAAGTTTGAAATAGTGTAAGCCACCATAATTTGGGGTATTCATTAGAAATGCAGTGATTTATTTCATGAGGTAAAATACATAATAAACAAGAATAGTTGTGTCTAAATTTGATTAATTAAAATGTGTGTTTCAACTTAAATGTTTAAAGTCTAATTATTCAAGATTGTAATAGAAATTTGTCATATCTCACCCTCTAAGAGAGATCCCTAGTAAATGATCAATAATAAAAAATCAAATATTTGTAATCAATGAACTTAAAATAGAAATTTTCTTCTTTTCACTCTCAGATAGAAGTTCATAGAGGACTAGATCCCAAGTAAAGGTCCAAAGTCAAAAATAACATTATACTTGTAATCTCTGACCTTGAAATAGTCTAAAAGAATACATGCTTAGGTTTGAAATATGTAATTTTTAACCTTCTGGGAGTGGCTCTAAGAAGGACCACTGCTAATGAAGCAAATATCAAAAATATTATGATCAGCAACCTCAAAATAGCATAAAACAACATTCAACATACCTATATTACCGATCCCCATTTTTTAAAGTTTTGTAAAAAGCAGTAACTTTGACCTGTTGTATCCCAATGGGAGGGGACCTCTGGAGCTGGTTGATGCGATGTAAACAACTTTAAATTATTCAGATCACTTTTACTGAAGACACCCATTGGTTTACCCTTTATCATAAGGGTGTAATTTCCTTCACAAATTATGAACCAAAAATGGCCTAAAAAAGAAGGTTTCTCAGGTCTAGAGTGCCAAAAATAGGGGGAAACCACAAAAGGTTTGATGTCTGGCATAACTAGACCTCAAGGCAAGTCAAACACTATATCATATGTTGGAGTTTTCTAATACTGGTGAGTCAGGAGGCGCCCGATGAAAAAAAAAATTGAACTGATTTCAAACTGTTTATACAGTAACACTTGTGAACACAAAAACAAAACATTTTAAACAATCAGGTCTCTAAGATATAAGAGCACAATATAAACTTATATATTATTATATATATATTAATATATTCATATTATATATTATTATTATTATTATTATTACTTATATATATTCGTTTTCACAAAAAAATAATTTCTATATTTCTAACAGTATGTAAACATAGGCCTAGAATGGAGGTGCCATGGCTGATGAAATGCAGTTAAGTGGGTCTACTGGAAACAGAACACAAAGCTGTTATTTCACAAAAAAATAATTCCTATATTTCTAACAGTATGTAAACATAGGCCTAGAATGGAGGTGCCATGGCTGATGAAATGCAGTTAAGTGGGTCTACTGGAAACAGAACACCAAGCTGTTAGTCATCAAATTTTTTCAAGTGCTTTGACTTTATATCATTTACATGTGATTGACCTCACAGAAAACTTGGGAGGCTGACCGATAAACTGCTGCTCTAAATTCTTCGCTTTCAGCCGCTTTGCAATATAGTATTTAGCAAGATAATGAAAGAAAGGAACATTCTGGGAGTGGAAGCAGCAAAACCACCATAAGTGCAAGAAGTGATTGCTCTGATGGTATGCTTTAAGTTTGTATGAATGGTGTTTCAACTATGTTTCAACTTTCAAGCAAGACTTACATGTTTGCAGAAACAATTAAAATACCTGCTATGGATCAGACATCAAGGGGAGCATACCATACAATAAAATGGGCTAAAATATGTGACTACACAATTCTACTGAACAGACTATTTATTTGAATTTTTTTTAAGTGTGTACTATTGTTTCAACTTTCAAGCAAGACTTACATGTTTGCAGAAACAACTAAAATACCTGCTATGGATCAGACATCAAGGGGAGCATACCATACAATAAAATGGGCTAAAATATGTGACTACACAATTCTACTCAACAGTTAGACTATTTATTTGATTTTTTTTTAAGTGTGTACTATGGGATTTCTGGTGTGTCTGCCAAGGATCACATATCTTTCTTAGATATAAGCTTTCTCCAACCACAAATTGTAGCCTGATTATAAACAGAAAATATTCTTCATATTTTCACTTTACAAGGCCTGTGATGTGCATAAAGGCTCTCAAAACTGTATGAGCTGTTGCCCAGGAATCCTTTTCGTTACATGTATACGATGTTTTCTGCCTTTCAAATAGTGGAAGCTCTAATTGAAAATGGCACACATGCACAATATTGTTGACTGTAGTGGAAAAAGAGCAGAAGATAGTCAAGTTCTTTTTTAGTGTTAATTGTTCTTGGAATGGACTGGTGCCCTGTCCTGAGTTGATTTCTGTCTTGGACCCAGTTCTGCTAGAATTCATTCCACAGCACCTCAGTGGCTCTGACTTGGATTAATAGGTTTGCAAATGTTATTTTATCTCTGTTTAATTACCATTTGTCAAATATTTCTTTCCTCTGAGTGTCCTAAATGATAGGCTTTAAGTGTAACACAGGAAACAATGAATACATGTCAGAACAGTGTAACAGTGTATGGAAAAATGCTGCAGAAAATGTATTCACAAACAGTCACGCTGTGTAAACTCCACAATGCACTCAATAAAGAATCTATCTCCAGAACACTGAATTGCTAGCCACTATACTTTTAAATCATGATATATACAAAGGGGCCCTATCCGTGCTAGGACTGCCCAATGTCCCCATGTCAGAGGTGTGGTGTTCTGTGGGGATTTCAGTTTTTTGACTATATCCCAAAGGTGTACATGTTAGGCTAACTGGTGAATCTAATTTATCTTGTATGAGCAAGCCCTGTGGGAAATTGTGACACCCCCCTCCACCCCGCCCCTTACACACTGAAAGTAATTAATGACAATTGATAAAGGATTAATGGATAGATGACATATTACATAAGTTATTCTGCTATTTACATCGCTTTGGATATGTTTGCATAAAGTACAAAAGCACTTTTTGTCATCATATTGTCTGTCTGCATGAAACAGCTGTGCTTCCAGTTTAACCTTCCACTACTTTTAAACTAATAATGCTACATCATTTAATTGAAATCTAGTGTATGTAAAAGCAATTCAGACACCACAAGTCTGCCTGGGTCTTGTCTTAAGCGACATGCATTTCATGAACTTAAATGCTTGGAATTGCATTCTTTTATTCCTGTTGTTTTGAACTGACTCAATGTCACAACAATATTTAGTAAACAAAAATGAGATATTTCTGTCTTTGATTAGGTCACACCTAAATGTTATGCCAGGTGTACTTTTTCAGCTTGTTTAAGTATTTTTTCAAATACACTTTTTTACTTCATTAGCCATTTTTCTCTTTTCATGTATACATTCCAATAAACAGTCATTCTTAGATTTTATTTTTCCTAACTTTGATGACTCTGTAATTAAACTCTTATTATTAAAGTCATATACTGTAATTAATTACAAATGTTCTTCAGAAGTGATAAGAGCAAGAGAAATACCTGAACTTAATGCGTTGGGTGGAAGCTTTTCAGATGGATAAGATGTAAGGACAGATGATGCATGAAAGACAGGTGAGGTTAAAACTGTTTTCGAGGACACTGCCATTACTGTTGGTGTTTTCTGTGATGCTGTCATTGGTATCGTTTTCGCATTGGTGGATGTCCCATTTGTTGTTATTGTTGTCACTTTGGCTGATGTCCGATTTACAGTTGATGTCATGTTGGTTGATGACTCTTTTGTGGTTAAAATTGTTTTACTGGTTGAAGGCCCCTTTACTGTTGATAACGTCACATCAGCTGATGTCCTAACTGTTGTGGGTGCATTGGCTGATGTCCAAGTTGCTGTTATTGTGGCACTGGCTGATGTTCCTTTTGTTCCTATTGTTGTCAAACTGTTTAATGACCCATTTGTTATTTTTGTTGTTGCACTGGTTTGTGGTTCCTTTGTTCCTATTATTGGTAAATCAGATGTTGGCTTTGTAGTTGTTATTGTTGTTCCAGTAGTTGATGTCACACTTGTTGTTGTTGTTGTGTTATACGATGGCTTGTCCTCTGTCTCATTAAAGTTATCATTTTTAGTCCCACTTGATGTAATCTCATGAGTCAATGTAACAGAGATGCTCTTTAAAGAATATCCCTTTGTTGTGGCGACAACTGGTGATATGCTGCTATTTGGTGGATTAGCAATATCTGATGCAAATGCTGTATTAAAGAAAGAAAGAAAGACCAACAAGTGATTGTCTGAGCAACTTAACAATTATAGGTAAAATCCACTGTGAACATTAGTCATTTGATCTTAACAAACTATTTCCAGATTTTTCAAAATGCAAAGCAAATCATAACTTCTTTATAGGTTTGATTTAATTTCATTATTTGTATTGGATTAGACAAGGCACACAAAAGCCTTTAGATTCATCATACTATACAATACTTATAAATAAACAATAAAATGTGCACTTCACAATATGTACTTCCTCAGAGCATTTAAAATCCCATATTTTTATTTTTTGCAACTGCATCAAAATATGAAGAAAGTATTTGCTTAACCAAATTAAGGAGACAGAAAATGGTGATCCTCATAATAAGTAGGATGGCAGACTAGTATGGGGCAACAAAGGTAAAGTGTCAGTCAGGCTTGCTAACCTCAAGGGAAAATAACTCAATCTATTATGTGTCATGGGTCAAGATCCCAGGTGATTAATAACTCTCTTTTATGCTATGTGAGACCAGAAATGTGCCCTGGTCTACAAAAAAAAATAACAAACACTGACAATTCAATAAAAAGCTTCACGGATGTTTACGGAATTTACAGTATCAGTTTAAGAAAAAGAGTCTCAGACTCAGTTGCTTTCCATTTGCTGTTAATGCAACTGATAAGCCATAAAGCATCGTGTATTTGTGCTTTGAAAATGAATTAGTCTATACTTTGCACAAGTACTGTATACCGTTAGCCAGCATAAAATAAGTACACCGATGAATATTAACTGGCCTGGAACGTAAGAGTGAGGCTATGTATGTGACTGTGCCTTGAGATCTGCTGGCATAGCATCTATGGTTTGTTGTAGCCTTATGCCCACTTATGCCCAGTGCTGCTGGGATAGGCTCCTTAATTCTCTATTACAATTAATTTCAAAAGATCTTAATTTATGTGTTAAATTTTGCATGGTTACATCATTTAAGTTAACTGTTTGGTATTTTTGAGCCTATTTGTAATTTGTGCCTGTATTCAGGTCCAGTGCTACATAGTGTAAGAAAACAAGCAAGCCCGCGATTCTCGAAAGAATCGCAAATCCAAGAATGGCAATCACTTTCTGTTCCCTCCGATACTTGGAGGGATGAAATATCATGGAGGGTGGGTGCGTCCTGGGAAAGTTCATTTAATGAAATAAACATATTTGTACTAAAGCGGTTTCTTTTTGTAGCTGTGACTCAGTTGTAGGCGCCTTCGTTTATTGTTTTTATCCATGCAGTCTCTTTTTTGTTTTTCTATGGCTGTGTCGTCAGCGAAAAGTCGGTTGCTGACGGCGGCGGATTCGCGTGCTGAAGTGACCATGGCGGCGGATCTGGGCATGGAGGGCTACATTACTAAACGAACATGGTATATGTGGTGGTTTGAGCGGTCGCTTTCGGGCGGCTGTACAACTTGGCGTGCACGCTTTACCTCAGGTTTAGTTCACAGGTCGGAGCCATGGTAAAGTTTTCATTTAGTTAAATAAACATATTTGTACTAAAGCGGTTTCTTTGTGTGGGCGCCTTCGTTCATTGTTTTTATCCATATGGGCTTGTGTACAGGTCGTAGCCATAAGGGTTCGTGTTTGTATTACTAATCGTTGAGCTCCTTCCATTTGGAGCCGTGACTCCTTTGCCTCTGCTGTGTCAGAAGCGCGTTGTGGGCGAGTTCGTTCATTGTGTTTATCCATACGGGCTCGTTTTGTATTTCCGTTAGTTGAGCTCTTTCATTGTGGAGCCGTGACGTCTTTGCTTCTGGTGTGTCTGAAGCGCGTCATAGGAGCCTCCGTGTATTGTTTTTATCCATGCGGTCTCGTCTTTGTTGTTCTGTGGCTGTGTTGTTAGGTAGAAGTTGTTTACTGTTAGGAAACATACTCCAACTTACACACACTGACTGCTGGCACAGTGGATTAGAGCAGGTGTAGTTTACAGGTTGTGGTGTTTGGGCGCCACGCACTGACTCTGGGAACTACGGGCTCGGTTTTGTATTACAAATCGTTGAGCTCACAGGTTGTGTTGTTCGGGCGCCACCTACCGACTCTGGGAAGCCGCTGGGTTTGACTCTGGGGCGCTGCGGCGCAGTGCACATGTGCGTCGGTGAGTCCGCCGTCTGTGCATAAATTAAACTGTGGTTTAGTAATATAGATCAGGCACCAATGCTATATGGGATGCTAGACCTTATGAACTGTTACACACACAAATATTATTTAGCATATCAAGTCAATTTGAGAATCCACATTGACCTGGGTTGAGTACATGTATGTGTATTCTTTGGGCTTGGAATTCATTGAAGAGCTGTTATCATCCAAAGTCCTAGTGCTGCTAGGCTTGGGCTTCATCTACTTTACACAATATGTAAACAGCAATGAAGATAACTAACCATATTTTATTATTATTATTATTATTATTATTATTATTAGAAAACAACACTGATATACAATGGTGGCTTCACTAAGTGATACATTCCTTCTATTAACACAAGTTAGGAGTGCATGGAGGAAAAGAAATTTGCTTAACATTCCCAAAGAATAAGAAATTCTGCTCCAGAGAAGAACTGAAATTAACACAACATAGTGATACATAATTAATGGAAAATTTTTTAATCACAACTAAAGTAGTGATGCCACCTTTTGTGTTCCTATGTTCTTAGTTAATCTGTCGTATCATTTTCCAGGAATTAATATACTGTAGTTTATATATCAAGCTATACATGCATTGAATGAACTAATATTTACACCAAAAGCAGTGCTTATAAACTAAACTGAACTAAACTTAGAAACTAAAGCTCTAATGTTTATAGACTATGAACAACCTTTGCAGATATTATATACCATAAAAAAGGAAATATATATAGATAGATAGATAGATAGATAGATAGATAGATAGATAGATAGATAGATAGATAGATAGATAGATAGATAGATAGATAGATAGATAGATAGATAGATAGATAGATAGATTCAGACAGCAAAGTATGCCTTTACTATCTTCACATTCCAATCTTCCCTCCAGCATAACCATTAGCATTAAACATCAAACTTACTAAACTTTGTAAAACATTATTCCTGATGCCAATAACTTTATGAATTAATTACTGAATGCAGGCTTGCATTCACAGTACTCTATACTGTAATATTGTAAAGTAACTATATACAGTATTTATGATGCTTTCTTTTATTGTACATGTACTATTTGACATAGATACTCTGATATTTATATGATAATTACATATATATATATATGCCTATGTGTGTGTATAAGTGTTAGTTTTAAATTTTCTACAATTACTACTTGATGATAATACAGCAATTTCATAATCAGTCTCATAAATATGTAAAAGTTTGTTTAAATTTGATACTAGTGAGGTGGTAAATTTAAATCTACCGATACTATTTAAAGCCTAATGATACATAAAATACATTACAATAAAACCCTTTTCTGTATTTAAAATGTAACAGCTGAAAAATATTATAGTTTCGATATAATGAGACCTTTTATTACAGAAGTACTACTTTCATTCTTATCATTCTGTACAGATATAGGTCTTTAGGAGTTAATTTACTAATAATGTGTCCCAGTAATTGATGATATTTACGAGTGTCTTCTGATAAGTCACTAATTCTGTATACATATGAAATAGAGGTTCACTTTAGACTGCTACTGGGTCCGTCGCTCATAATGTATGGATGAGATCGATTGCTGCATTTTGGATGAGCTGCTTGATATATTGATAATTTACAGCTATGCTTCACTCCATTATGTAATATTCTAATAATAATTGAGAGATAACATTGTAATCCAAAGTTCTCTAGAAGAACTATTTGATATTCCATTCAGGTTGTACAAAGCTCTTTTTTTTAGTCTACTGCTTCCTACTCTAAGATTATTATATAAATTCTATCTATTATTTGACAGTAATAATGCTGTATAAATTTCATTAATGTTAAGTCGGCTACCTAATACACACCATTAATAGTTGTATGGTTCATTTCATTTTATTCCATCAATACTATTGAATACTGCATTTTTCAGATGTGTGATATTTCACTTTGGTATTTTTTTTTTTTAATTATTACTTAAATATGGTTTGGTATTTTAGTAATGCTGCATGCATTTATGTGCATGAGTGAAAGTGCCCTAGAGTGAGCAGGCAGCCCATCCAGGGTTGAATTTTTCCTTCCTTCCTTGACTTTGAGACCCTGGAAAAGACTGGTTCAAAAACATTTCTCTTTTTCTTATAAAAACATCAAACCAATATTGACGAGAACAGGCAATTCAGCCCAACAAAGCTCATGAACCCTACTCACCTAATTTTTCCAAAATAACATCAATTCAAGTATTTCAGGCCAGTACATTTAACTACACTATGTGTTAACTTGTTCCGTGTGGCTATAGCTCTCTCAATGAAGAAAGAATTTCAAACATATCTATAAAATCACCCATAGCAAGTTTCAGTCTGTGTAATATTTCCCTTAAATCACATAAATTCTGTTCATCAACTCAGTTTGGCTACTTCCTGTTCATGACGGCTAATGTTCTAATATGTTTATTTTATTGCAATTCAGTTTTTTTAACAATGCTGTGTATATTTAGTTGTATGAGTGACTGTGTTCTTGGGTGGATTTAAAGTCCATTAAGGTTGGGTTCCTGCTTTGCATCAACTTCTGTCTGCAGCAGCTTCCACCTCAACAACCCTGGATTGGTTAATGCGGGTACAGATAAGGGACAGATGAATGAATGTTTAGTTAACATTATTCTATCACCTAGTACTGTAAATTTAAATTAACAGGGGGTAACTCACTTTATTGTAACAGTAATATTAATCAGACATTTTTGGAATGTGGTTTTTCACTTTATTAGATAATATCCATCCATTATCCAACCCGCTATATCCTAACTACCGGGTCACGGGGGTCTGCTGGAGCCAATCCCAGCTAACACAGGGCGCAAGGCAGGAAACAAACCCCGGGCAGGGCGCCAGCTCACCGCAGGGCACACACACACACAGGACAATTTAGAATCGCCAATGCACCTAACCTGCATGTCTTTGGACTGTG
Source organism: Erpetoichthys calabaricus (assembly GCF_900747795.2). Lineage (NCBI taxonomy): Eukaryota > Metazoa > Chordata > Cladistia > Polypteriformes > Polypteridae > Erpetoichthys > Erpetoichthys calabaricus. The sequence goes on from NC_041398.2 coordinate 181,124,246, forward strand.
GGAGGAAACCCACACACACACACACGGGGAGAACATGTAAACTCCACGCAGGGAGGACCTGGGAAGAGAACCCGGGTCTCCTAACTGCGAGGCAGCAGTGCTACCCACTGCGCCACTGTGCTGCCCTTATTAGATAATATTCAAAATATATTTTAAATGTGTTACATAACTTTATTGTTGAGTTAGTGCTTGATATTTTAATAATATCATAGATTTTTGGTGGTATGAATGACTAGGCCTTGTGATGGACTGGTAGCTCATCCACATTTGGCTCCTGCCTGGCACCTGCATCTGCCAGGGTAGGCATCAGACTCCATAAGCCTTTATTTGTCAAGAAAGGTGCAGAACATAGATGAATGATTTTTTGGTAACTTTACTGTGTTACTTTTTATATTAATATTTAGAGTGGGTAACTTACTTTATTCTATCAATACTTCATACTATTTTAATTTTTTTAGGTGTAAAGTTTATCACTTTGAAATATAGTACCCAAATAACATGTAAATGTGTTGTAGAGATACTGCTTGATGCTATAATAATGTATATTTTTGGGTGTGTTAAGTGACCATGTCCTGCAATAAACTGATAGCCACTCCATAACTGGCTTCTGCCTTGTACCTGCTGCTGTAAAAATACTCTGGCCTCTGAAACCTTGAAAATGGATTGATGGATGGATACTTATACAGTATATTTATATTTGAAAAGGATCTACTGTACAGTAGTTTGCTTTATTCTAGTATTTATTTGATACATACAGCTTTTCAGTTTAGTAAGTCTTATCAGTTATTACAGTGTTCACTTTTCACCTAGCAATGCAACTTTAATGTTTTAATGATGGGATGATGGCTTACTTAAGTCTGGCAGTAATGCTGAATCATAGTGCAAGATTACAGAGTCAGTGACTATAACCTTCAGTACCCATTACTTCACTGAGTATGTAATCCAATGTATCTGTTAAATATCATCGCCATGAAACGTTTTTAAATGTCAGCATATATATTTATTGTAAAAACCGGCAAAGTAACTTTTTCAAGCATTTTCAAGTTTTTACAGCTAAAAACAATAATACTACTGCCATTGATATTAATATTTCAATTCATGCAACTTCTGTATTTCAGAGGTCTTGTCTATATATAATATTTATTATAATAAACGTAACTTATCATCTATTTTAATATGGAACGTTGAATAAACTAAAACTAAACGTTCCAAAACAAGTAAAAACAAAACTCTAAAAGCAAGTCATAAAAAGAACTGGAGCCGCTATCTTTAAACTTTCCTGTAGATTCTGTGGCTTCTATGCGTTATTGGGACTTCCCAGCACAATCGATCGCCCACTTACCTGCTAGCAGCGCGGAAGATATAAGCAGCAACGCGATCGACATGATTCTTTGGTGCGGCCGCTTCTAGTTACACAGCGTGCAGCAGCCGGCCTAGCGGACTGAGTGAGCACAGGCGGAAACAATGCGCTTGCAGCGATGGGGCTGAAAATACAATAATCTGTGATAAGGGCACGCCTCTTTCCTGACAGTGGCGCACAAACGGACACACAAGAAGGACTTAGGTAAAAAAAAAAGCGAAAGAGAGCGGATGAGAAGCCAACGTCATCGTGCGGTGCGGTTAACTTTGAGACCTGCGTTACGCTTTCGCTTGTGGAAAAAAGGTCGAATATATAAAGTGCAACTCCAGCAACAATTAATCAGTTTTTCATTTAAACCTAATTTAAAATGTTCGGAATATAAAATATTGGTATCATATACGACAGCACATCCTTATAGATGACAGGTAAGAAAAAAGTAACGTACATTTTTAGGTAGCCCGTCTTAATTCATAATTGAGAGTATATGGCACTTTTAAATACGTGTATAGGTAAAGCACATTAACAAGGTGGATGTACAGATAACGTACATTAACAAATGATAGATAGATAGATAGATAGATAGATAGATAGATAGATAGATAGATAGATAGATAGATAGATAGATAGATAGATAGATAGATAGATAGATAGATAGATAGATAGATAGATAGATAGAAACTTTACTATATAGGAACTTGCAGAGTTACAACAGCAGAACAAAAATGTTCATATAACAAAAATGATAAACTTATGTATGCAAATACACATACAACAAGAACTATTAATAACTAAATTAACAAAGTGTAGGTATTTACTAAGTGTAATTATGACTAGAGTTGCACATACTTACAAGTTAAAATTTCACAATACAGGATATCCCTCATTGGCAGATTAAACTTATGTATGCAAATACACATACAACAAGAACTATTAATAACTAAATTAACAAAGTGTAGGTATTTACTAAGTGTAATTATGACCAGAGTTGCACATACTTACAAGTTACAATTTCACAATACAGGATATCCCTCATTGGCAGAGTATATTGCACATGGTGTCTTTGTTAAGTTGTGCGGTAGACCAACTCAGTACCATTTAGCATACAGGGAACAATGATACCTTGATGGAGAGGTGACTCATTATAGAGCCTGATGGCTGTAGGTAGAAAAGACCTCACAAAGCTCTCCTTGGGGCAACACAGCTATCGCAGTCTGTTTAGCCAAAACCTCTTACAGGGGGTGACAGTCATTGTACAGGATAGTAAGCAGCTTCCTGAGTGACCTTTGTTCTACCACTTCCTCCAGTGAGTGTGGCCCGTCCACCAAGATTGAACTAGCCTTTTTAATCAGTTTATTTAGTCTCTTGGCCTCACCTGCACTAATGCCTTTTCCACAGCACATGACTGCATAAAAAAGGCATTAGTCAACTAAAGAGTGGTAGAAATCATGGAAGAGTAGCCTGCATGCACCAATCAACCTCACCCTCCCCAGGACATAGAGGTAACTCTGACCCTTCTTGTATATAGCCTCTGATTTGGTACACCTCTCAAGTCTGTCATTCAGATGCACCATAAGGTATTTGAATGTCCTCACCAACTCCACATCTTCACCATCAATAAGAACCGGAGGTGGAGTGGGCTTAGCCCTCCTAATGACTACAATTATCTCCTTTATCTTACTGACATTGAGCTATAGATAGATAGATAGATAGATAGATAGATAGATAGATAGATAGATAGATAGATAGATAGATAGATAGATAGATAGATAGATAGATAGATAGATAGATAGATAGATAGATAGATAGATAGACTAACATACATTTTATAATAATAGAATATAGCTGAATAGAAGCCATCCTGGCAGCACTATGCACAAGATAGGAACAAATCCTGGATAGGACTTCAGTCCATTGTAAACAAACAAAAGCAGTAAAAACAAACTAAGATACTGAATCATAGAAAAGAATATGATAATGTTTGCTTCCTCCAGTCCTGAGAGAAAGAGAAAGTTATCCAAGAACCATTTTATCTTCTCTGTTTAAGAATTCACCAATATAAATACACAGCAGGTTTCATATAATCTTTCATAAGAAATATCAGTGGTTGATGTTGCTGTCACATCCAAGGACCTAGGTGTGGTACTCAGTTCCATCACTGTTCACATGAGGTCTGTGTGCAAAACCCTAATGTTTCGTCTGCCTAGTCTGTTTTTCTCCATCCCAAAGACATTAATGTTTGGTATGTCGATTCTAAATTGGCCTTGTATGACTAGGCCCTGAATGTCGATGGAATGGAGGCCAGCCCGGGGTTGGTTATTGTCATCTGCATAATGTTGCCAGATAGTTGGCTTTCTTACTGTGGGCAGATCTTTGAAAAAGACAGGATGTGGAGTCAAACACTGTCATAGTAGCAAAAAGATGCAACAAGCAGAGCTATGACTTGCATATAGATAAAGAGTAGCATGCTGGTCTGGTTTAAAGTGCTCTTTCTAAATGGCATGCACCTTTTAGAATCAGGATGAATGTAAAGGATGATTATATAAACATGCATTTTAAGTTATATAGCACCCTTCTATAATGAACATCATCCCTAGGTGCATCACAAAGATAGAACTGCAAAATTAATTATTTGTTTCTACAACTAAAGAATTGGCAGTGGATCAGGATCACAAAGAACTGACACCTTCATCATGGGCTCTATAAACATCTTCTTCCTGATCTTCTCAATGGAGAAACACCCTGATATCAGCCATTATACTTAAGAAATGATGACAGACTGTGGCATAGACACAAATCTAAAAGAGTGAGTAACCCAAAATGCACAAAACAAAAACAAAAAAAAACTCAATCATTGTGCTGTGGTGCTGCATTCTATCGTCTCTTCCTCTTTATTTGGTTTCTTTTTCCATCAGCCCAGGAATAGCCATTCATCTTCCCTTCAGTGCAGAACTTGTTTACTGCTGCTATTTATATCGTATTTCAGGGTCACTTAGGGAGGTCTTCTCTTGAACATCTCTGCTCTCCAGATACATTTAAAAAGTCAGACAGCCAGAAATTCACCCCAAGCACTCTCATATTCTACAATACAACAGGATCACATAACTTCCTCCTCCAAATCCCAGCAGCAAACTTGAAAGATGAATGTGTTTGAATGATCCATGGGACATTTTATGGATCTCTCAAAAACAGAATTCCCTGTCTTTCTAAGAGTAAAGATTTCTCTGCAAACACCAAACAAGCTCTGAGTACCCATTCTTAGTAAAGTGGCAATTATATGGTCATTCACTATTTTAGGTTGTACCTTTCAAAATTAGCATTATTCATACTAGTTCACAACTGAATTATATTATTGGGTAAAAATAAAGCAATTCTGTAGGAAAGAAATTGCTTCATTGGCATTATAATACTGCCATTTCAACTGCCTCCTGAATCAGGCTGCATGTACTGGTAGCCAAAATAGTAACATGGCAAAAGAATCAAACACCAGAGACATCCAGTTAATCTGTAAGTGTGAATAGTTATTGTGGTGATGTGTATTTCACTCTGTGGACTTTAATGGGCATTGGTAAGAATGACCAAAATAATAAAAGAAAAAGGTATGATTAAACAAACAAGTGAACAATAAGATAAAGGAAAGAAAATATATAAACGGGGCAAACACAACAAAGATTACATCCTCTGGCTTTCCAACTCACATAGAGTGTCCAATTACTCATGGGCTGGCTGGTCTACTTGCTCACTACCCCTTGCTCTCTTTACCTTAGTTTTACCCTTCTTTCTCCACATCTATAGTCTGCCTTCCTTTCCCCAGGCAATAGAGCATTCATCACTGGCTACCTTCCATCTCCCAGCTCTTAGTCTAGTGATCAAAAGGCTGTTTTATGCCAAGGTCCAGGGGCACTTCTGGAAAAACCTTTGTAAGTACATCTGAGTTACCCAGCCAACATTCAAAGATCTGGTGGTGCTCTGATGAGCTCCCCTGCTGCACCATGGTTTCCGGAAGGCTCAGGACTATCTGTTCTTCTCGGTACTTTTCTGAGTTCTATCCACATCATCCTCTAGTGGCCTGGGGAATGCTTATCATGCTAACAAATCTGTTGTTAGGAGTCTGATTTGTACATCATACCATTTTAATATTGATTGTTCATGCATATGGCTTAGCAGAATTATGGCTGAAAGTAAGTGGAAGGCAATAAGGGGTCTTTGATAAAAGTCCGATAACATATAGGGTGTCACATGAAAAATTATCCCTAGACATGGTGAGAAGGCCCACCCTGGTTTTAGCAACAGCAAACTTAGTGAGGTGACATAAGTTACTGTAAACCAATAGGTATTATAATTTTATTAGAATGTTTCATTAGTAAATAAAGAAATTGATATTACGCTCAAGAATCATATATATTTTTGGGATTATGATATTATGGCCTGAGCATCCATCCCACATGAAGAGCCAGCCTAACCTCTTAAGTTTATCATTAATTACTATTAAATCTGTCCTGGGTATGAAGTTAAACTGCATTCAACACTTGCAGGGAAAAAAAACTTGGAGGCTGGAGGAAGGATTGGCATTCCAGCCACTGTAAAAACTTACCACAGCTCTGAAGCAGTAGACAGGATGAATTTCTGCTCTCTTTTGGAGTAGTTCTGCTGCTGCTGCCCTCAGGAAGATTGCTCGCACTATGAAGGGGATGGGGAAAAAAACTTGGAGGCTGGAGGAAGGATTGGCATTCCAGCCACTGTAAAAACTTACCACAGCTCTGAAACAGTAGACAGGATGAATTTCTGCTCTCTTTTGGAGTAGTTCTGCTGCAACTGCCCTCAGGAAGATTGCTCGCACTATGAAGGGGATGGGGGAAAGCCCTCGGGAGCCTCATTCCTGGAAGAGTCGAGCACTGACACTGACAAGGCTGGCTATGAGAATTGTGTCAGTCCTTATGGGTCTGGCGACCATGGTAAAAGTGGCTCCATGTTCCTTGACTTTGCAAAAAGTAAAGGGCAGCAGATCACTGAACGCTGGTTCCAGCACCTTGAGCCACATCATTAGACTTGGTAGTCCAATAATGGTGGTGCAGTGAAGGTGAGCAATCACATCCTTGTGGGCAAACACTGGAGGCTCCTACAAAACTGCACATCTCTGGGTCAATGGTTCTTGAGACTGACCCTCCAATTAGCTTTGAACCACCCAATCTCACTGAGATTGCACAGGTGGTAAATCAGCTGAGGGTAGGGAAGGCTGCAGGGATTTATGGTATCCGGAGTGAATTTCTCCAGGCTGGGGGGTAAGGCTGTCCTCCTGGTATTGCAAGCAAACTTTGCCCCATTTGGAAGATGAGTGTCATCCCAACTGACTGGAAAATGGGACTCATCATCCTGTCTGGAAAAAGAAGGGTGATTGCCTTGATTGCAGCAACTACAAGGGATAACACTGCTCTAATGTCCTCACTGGGGTCATTCTCAATAGGATCCATTAATACTTGTTCACCTACCGCCGACCGGAGCAGTCAGTTTTTACGCCTAAGAAGTCTACCATCAGCCACATCCTGGCACTGAGGGTTCTCATCGAGCACAAATTTGAATATCAGCAGAGTTTCTTTGTAGCCTTATTTGTAAAGTGTTCAACTCAGTTGATCAAACTGACCTGTGAAACATCCTGAGACTTTGTGGGATCCTCCTGAAGTTGCTGGATGTAATGCCTGTACACTGGTGCTGTGAGTGCTGTGAAGAGAGCAGGCAGAACCTCTACGTTTTTCCCACTTGATTCTGGGGTTCATCAGGGGTGTGTTCTTGCTCCTACTCTGTTCAATGCTTGTGTGGACTGGGTGTTGGGCAGAGTCATGACGTCCAGTGGCTGTGGGGCATCTGTTGGTGAAGAAAGATTCATTGATCTTGACTTTGCGATGCTGTGATCTACACAGATGAAGGTTCTGATCAGGGCGCTCAAGAGATAGAGTGGGGAATCTGAGTGTCTGGGCTTGTAAGTGTCCTGGATAAAAAATAAAATCCTGGCCTCTAATGACCTCTTGAGCACAGCCATCAGCAGTGTGTCTGTCTGCAGACAGAATGTCGACTGTGTCTATAGGTTTACTTTTCTCGGCAGTGTCTCTGGTGACACTTCCTATGAAGTCAGTCCACAGAATGGGAGAGCATGGAGTGTCAGGAGGTCACTGGAAAGGGGTGTGTAGTGTCCTTTGTAAGATGATGAAGGACCAAGTCTTTAAAGTCCTGGTGCTTCCTGTTTTGTATATGATTGTGGGATATGGATGCTATCCAGTGACCTGAGACGAAGACTGGACTCTTTCAGTACTGTGTTTCTTCAGAGAATCATTGGGTACTGCTGGTTCAACTTTGTGTCAAATGAGTGGTTGCTTACGGGGTCCCGAATAAGACACGTTACCTGCATCCTGAGGGAGTGTCAGTTGCAGCACTACACCCATGTGGTGCGATTCTCCAAGGCTGATCCAACTTGCAGGATCCTGGGGTGCATCAGGGGTGTGCTCTTTCTGTTCAATGGTTGCATGGACTGGGCATTCGGTAGAGTCGTGGGGTTCAGAGGCTGTGGGGCATTTGTTTGTGAAGAAGGATTCACTGATCTTGACTTTGTCAATGATGCTCTGATCTTCGCAGAGTCAATGAAGGTTCTGATACTGGCTCACGAGAGACTGAGTGAGGAGTCTGAGTGTCTAGGCTTGTGAGTGTCCTGATATGGATAAAAACCAAGATCCAGGTCTTTAATGATCTCTTGGGCACAGCCATCATCAGTGTGTCTGTCTGCAGAGAGAATGTCAACCACATTGAATGGGTCACTTACCTCAGCTGGTGACTCTTCCTGTAAAGTCAGTAGATGGATTGGGAGGGTATGAGGGGTCATAAGGTCGCTGGAAAGGAGTGTATGGCGCTCTTGATATTTTTGCAAGAGGACAAAAGTCCAAATCTTTAGAGTCCTGGTGCTTCCTGTTTTGTTATATTGTTGCAAGACATGGATGCTATCCAGTGACCTGAGACAAAGACTGGACTCTTTCGGTACTGTGTCTCTTCAGAGAATCATTGGGTACCACAGATTCCACTTTGTGTCGAATAAGCGGTTATGAGGCATGTTACCTACATTGTGAAGTAGCTTCAGTTATGGCATTACGGCCATTGGGAGTGATTCTCCGAGGGTGATCCGGCTTGCAGGATTCTCATTGCTGTGGACCTGAGTGGCTAGACCAGGCCAAGGGGATGTCCCCATAACATCAGGCTGCAGCAGATAGACAGTCATTTTCGGAGGGTGGTACTAGACCGCATGTCTGCCTGGTGGGGTTGCCAAATGGGATCCCAAGGTGTTTCGTTATGTGGTAGGTGTGGCAATGCGCTGTACCAGTGCATGCTCCCCAACCTGACCTGACCTGAACTGACTATTAACTATCTACAATAAGATGAGGACATTACACTTTCTTCATCTATTAGGACTTTGTGTTCTGTAACTTATGTGAGACGACTGGCAGGGCAATCACTCCTTCTTCATCATTGTAAAAGTGACTCACAGGGCCTTACAGAATAGACCTTTTTGCTTCGTAGAGTTCTCAAATGAACACCGTCCTTTCACTTGTGCTTTGTCAATTAGCCCATGACACCTGAAAAGTGCTAGGCAGCCAAACCAGTGTCCTGGAATTACCCCTTCAGCTGATCACATTTAGCGAGTACTCAGTTATTTTTTGCCTCATTTCTGAAATCTGTCCCCTTTCTTATCTGTAAAATCATACTGAGGTTTATAGCCAGTGCTTAAAGCAGGTTAGCGCTTAACCATTCTAGCGCATAAAGTGCCTTCAATTAATGTGTGCATAATAGTGCATACACATATTGACTTTAAAAAACCCAATCTATTATTTCTGTGATGTTTTGAACTTCCAAGGAGGAAACCACCCACAGATTCCAAGAGGGCTCCCTGTTATAGGTTCTGTATATCAGTGCATCTGCAGACCTCCAAGGTAATCCTTCAGATGCCCCTAACCCCTCCCTAACTCCATCCCAGCAATCAGAGACAGTTTTAATAGTCGTCTGCCAAACAACAGGGATAATCACTTCTTTTCCATTTCAGCCACTGTTTATATTATATGCTCTGGTTTCCCAAGGGTTGTAACATAAACAGGGTGTAGGAAATGTTGTGTGCCAGGGATACACTGAGCTACATTTTTAACATACATTTACCCTATTAGGCTTATTCTTGAAAAAGTTGTGTTGAGGTATGCACGACAAAAAAAAAAGTACCAAAATGAAAACCTCTGATAAAAAAATTTACTTTTGTCAGACAAGAGATACCACAGCTTGTAGTGTGTGGTATACCAGTTAATCCAGTACACTGCATAAAATTATTGTTCCAGTACGAATTCTGTGAAAACTGTTTTAGTGGTATGGTAAAAATTAGAGAAAAACTTGAACACATTTAAAAATAAAAAACAATGTGATAAAATAAATTGGAAATGAGATGTAGCATCTGAGTTTTAGTGTCTTTAAAGCTAATGTCTTTGTGTGTGGACTTGTATGTTAATAATTGAACTTTCCCCTTTAGGAGTAAAACAAGAGTGATGTGTGGTTCAACCTGATTGTTGAGTTGATGCAGACAGGAAGAGGCCATGTCTGGTACTACATTCTTGGAGGCGGCAACTGAGGTTACTTAGCAAGCAAGAGAGAAAGAAACTGTACTTTAATGTTTCAAGAGCAGTTAATATCTGCAAGTGAAACTTTCTGGACAGCAAAGCATTAAGTAGCATTTTGAGGAATAAGAGACATGTCTGTAGCACAATTAATCAGTTATATCTTTGTTATTAGTTAAAAATACATTTCAGTCTGAAAAGTATATACCCTGAAATATACCAATGTCTACCAAAACAATGACAATTTGTTATTATACCATGGTATATATGTCTATTTTTGGCCTACTCTTGAAACTTTCTGGACAGCAAAGCATTAAGTAGCATTTTGATGAATAAGAGACGTGTCTGTAGCACAATTAATCAGTTATATCTTTGTTATTAGTTAAAAATACATTTCAGTCTGAAAAGTATATACCCTGCAATATACCAATGTCTACCAAAACAATGACAATTTGTTATTATACCATGGTATATATGTCTATTTTTGGCCTATTCTTAACCACTGCCGAGATCTAGATCCAGGCTTAGGAATGATATTAGCCCAGGTAGTTTTTAATGGCCAGGATGTAACTGCTGTTAATACAAATAAGCAAATCAGATGAGGTCTGGAGTCTACTCCACTCATATATCACCACTCATAAAGCAAAGGGTGAGTATCACATGAAATAACTTTTTAGTGATTAATATGTATTGTGGGATATATCCTTGTAAATTAGACTATGATACTGGAAACTGCCTCTTGATAACTGAAATATTATTTTTATTTATTTCTCAAGAACTGATATATTCTGTACAGCAACCTGTTACAGAAAGAGCATGGAAAATTGAAATGTTAACCTTAATTTTTACACTTTCGTTAACAATGCAAAAGGTGTGTTTGCTAGCTAGCTAGCCGAGCATATTTTTGTGCTTCTTTGTGTTTTTTGGCATTCGTTTCTTTATTTTTTTCCATGCTGTTTTCATTGGCTAGTGAGTATACACTGCTTTCTGGCACAACCAAGATGACTACTGTTGTAGAAAAAACTTTCCTCTATTTTAAAAAAAGGCAGTCACAGAGCCCAGATGAGAATGCAGAACATTTCTTTATTTACACAGATCATGCATAAATGTCTCTGTCCATTGAGTGAGCAATTAATTAAACAATTAATTTGCTTTTAAACATTTCTATTACAATTAACTTATCTGATTCTTAATATGTATAATACGCAGAACTTTATTATTCCATCCAAACAACTAGTGCCACCAGTATTTTCTGACTCCTGTCAAATCTCCCACTTACCTGAATGCCACCTCATTGATAGGGGAGTCAGACTTTTCTATTGATCTTAGCACCGCTTCATAGGAGGGATCTTTGGGCTTTCCCACTACTTTATCCTTGCTTTCTAGAGGGTTGTTCGTTACTTGTTTACCTAATTCTAACCTTGGAAATTCAAGTTGCTGGTTTCTCTAAAGTACTCCTTAGAGCTCCTTAGATCTCCAGGCCTAGAGGGCCACAGTGGCTGCAGGTTTTCATTCTAACCCTTTTCCTAATCAGTGACCAGTTTTCACTGCTAAATAACTCCTTTTACCTTCATTTTAATAGCCCTGTTTTTAAGGATTCAGTCCTCTCAATTGATTCTTTTCGTCATTAAATGGCAGCCAAACAGAAATGTGATGTGAAACGAGCCAACAGATGACCAGCTAAACTGGGGTTTCAAACTCCAACCAATTTCACTCCAACCAGTTTCTTAATGAGAAGCTAATTCTTGCTGTTAATTAAACCCGTTACTTAATTCCTCTGCTTGCTGCTGCTCTCTTTCTGCTACAGCAGACATTTCCCAAACTGTTGATTTTCTGTTTCTGATTATTTACCTGAGAGATCAACCTCACTGAGACTCTCATCTTTCTTTATGTTCAGATAATATGGTTAGCTGATTACTTGTTTGCTCATTTTTTGTCTCATTATTGTTTGGCTGCTAATTCAGGAAATTGAAGGAACTAAGGGGTCTGAGTCGAGTTAATTAAAACTAAGGCAAAAGAAGCTAATTAGCAGCAAAAACAGGTCACTAATTAAGAAGGTGGTTAGAATGAAAACCTGCAGCCATTGCGGCCCTCCGGGACCAGAGTTTGACACCCCTGCTCTAAGGTGAGGCAGACCACACATGCCCAAGTTTTAAGCCATATTTATTTGATGCTTTAGTTACCTTCAGTCCTTTTACTTATGTTTTAATAATTCATTGTTACAATTTCATTTATACTTGTAATAATTTATAAAGATTATGTATTAAGTAAAAATTCCATACCACAAAATTATTTCCTGTGGTGCACATGAGACTAAAGATGTTTCAGTCCCTGAGACTTTCAGAGTAGGACATGTTCTTCAGACCTGATGCACTTTATTGCTATTCTCTGCACAGCTTCAAATGCTGCTATATCTTTTTTTTTCTAGTGTGGTGACCAGAACCGCACATAATACTCCAGATGTGGTCTCACTAACATATTATATAGTGTGAGGCCCGGCCTGGACACTGACAGGCGGACACTGACATTTCACCCAACATACATTCATTATACATAATATTTTACAATTAGTGCACACACAACCCCAGTACTTCCCCAAAGTCCAGGCCTTCCTTCACTCTCCCTTGCTCAGGTCTGCCTCCGCTCCTCTCCTCCTAGACTTCGTCTTTCTCCCCTCCCGACTCCAGCCATCGAATGGAGGGAGGCGGGTCCATTTTAAGCTCACCCAGACGTGCTCCAGGTGCCTCCAGATTAGCTTCTGCCAGCCTTTCCTGGTGTGACAGAAGTACCGGCTGCGCACCTGGAAGCACTCCGGGTGTCCCTGGTCTTCTTCCCCCCAGCACTTCTGGGTGTGGCAGAAATGCTGAGGGCCAGGGCTCCACAGGCATTGGGGCACCCCCTGGCGGTGACCACAGGCCCCTATAGGGTTGAGCTTCTAAGTTCTGTTCCTGTGGTCCCCAAAGCCACCAGGGCAGTCGCCCCCTCATGGTCTGGAGAAGGTGTAAGCCCTCCTCCGGTCCTCCTGGGCGTCCCTGCTGGGTACCACCCCCAGCCGCTTGCCACAATAGTCTGAGCATAATGTCTCTTGATTTATATTCAACAGTTTCTGTTACAGTATCCTAACTAATTGCTTCTGCACATTGCTTAGACAATGAGAATGTTGTGTTAAAATAATTTCCTAAATCTTTTCTAAGGTTGCTACCTGTAAGATAGTGTTTTCCATCTTGTATTTATACTTAACATTCCTTTTGCTTATGTGTGCTACACTGCATGTTTCAACATTAATCTTTATTTTCTAAATGTTCACCCAGTTCTGAATTTTGTCCATGTTTCTTTGAGTTATTTTTGCAGTCTCAGTGTCTGCTGTCCCTTTTAGTATCATATGTGAAATTTACTAATGCATACAATCTAATGCATATTAATGACAGAATCTATGTCATTAATATCCATCCATCCATCCATCCATTATCCAACCCGCTATATCCTAACTACAGAGTCACGGGGATCTGCTGGAGCCAATCCCAGCCAACACACGGCACAAGGCAGGAAACAAACCCCGGGCAGGGCGCCAGCCCACCGCAGGGCACACACACACACACACACCCACACACCAAACACACACCAGGGACAATTTAGAATTGCCAATGCACCTAACCTGCATGTCTTTGGACTGTGGGAGGAAACTCACACAGACACAAGGAGAACATGCAAACTCCACACAGGGAGGACCCAGGAAACAAACCCAGGTCTCTTAACTGTGAGGCAGCAACGCTACCACTGTGCCACCGTGCCGCCCATGTCATTAATATGCATTAGAAAAAGTAATAGTACAAGGACAGACTCCGTGGGACTCCACTAATGACTTCCCCCACTGCAGAACATTCACTTCTTTTCTATACTCTTGGTCTTCTGCCAATTGCCCAACTTGAAATCCATTTTTTTAGGATACCTCTGAACCCTGTATCTTTCTGGCCTAAAAATTAATCTTCAGTGTGGAATTGTATAAAAGGCATTTTGAAAGTCTTAGTAAATGATGTTTTTGTCAGCTACTCTAGTTGCCTGCTCAAAAAAGTGTCATAAACCCATGCTGGCTGTTATGTATGAGGGTAAATTGAAAAGTAAAGGCAATTTGAAAATTACGTGGAAACTACAATGGATAGAGCTGATACAATACAACTTTTGCAATTGCTTATGGGTAGTTTATACACACACATCACAACATTCTGGCATTAGTCTAGTTTAAGCCAAGGTCAAATAAATATAAACGCTCTGCTGTGGGATTGCACCAAAGATGAACAAAACACTGTAGTGAGATTTCTTTGGGCAGAGAGAGTGCAACCAGCTGTAATTCACAGAAGGATTGTATGTCTCCCACAGACTAGTGACAGCAATAGAGAAAGAATATAACACTATACATTAAAAATAAAAATAAGATAATAAATACAAGAACACTTATACAGTTTTCAGTAGGAATAGCTGTAGAGTAGAACAGAACAGAAAGGAGCTCTGTACTTATTGTAATCTTTGCCAAATTTACCACTCTTATAGTGCTTTGTGGTCCTGAGAAGAGTAGGTGCTGTACCAGGATGTAATACAACCAGTGAAGACAGCTGAGCAACTATGAAAGATGGCGAGCATAAGGCTTTCTTCAGACATATGGGAAAGTAGAGGCTTTGGAGAGAAATCTTGACAACAAGTAAGATGCGTCATGTTCAGGTTGTGAATGATAGTCACTCCAAGAAATTTAAATCAGTTGGCCATCTTCACAGCAACCCATCTGATGCAGATGAGAGTTTTGTCTGCCTGCCTCTTCCTGAAGTTAGCTCCTTGATTTTGTCAACATTAAAGGAGTGATTATTATCCTTGCTCTAAAGTGTCAAAAGTTAGTTTTGTCCAATTTAACACTTTTCACAGAATGTGGATATCATTCACACCACAACTAACAGTGTCTCTCATTCCTTCTTTTACTTTATTTGTGATATTGCCATTTCCTGCTAACCATTTTGGCTTAATAATATACTGTATTTTAAATCTGTTAATTAATTTTTGCAATATATAGAGTTAAAGGATAAGTTCTGTATTTTTTTAATTCAAGGCTATTCCTCCACAATCAAAGTGTATACATTCCATACGTGAAAACAAAAGCCTTAAAACTTAATGAACAGTTTTACTTTAAAGCGGCAAAGGTTTAGATTTAAGAAAATGTGCCTTCAGCAATTGTGAAAAAAAACAGGAAACTGTAAGTAATACATTTTATTTCAGATGCTTGATACTATTTTCTTGAGGTAAGGATACATTTCCTGTTCATTTGTTTGCTTACAATGTCTGTCGTGGGTGGAGTTTTATTTAATATTTTCCACAAGTGTACCATCAATTGTCAATTATTTGTAGCCTCATTGTAGGTTCCTGCATTTTCCCTCCTTTTCTTTCTACAATTTTGTTTAATAAAAGGTTACAGTATATTCTGCTGTTTCTTGTATACCTATAATGCTCCATATACAATGTTAATATGCTATGAAATCGTGTCATTTGAGTACACATCTGTCATCAAACCATTGTCATTGTACATAATGTAAAACATGCGTCAGTGCTGGCTGCACACATTTAATGAAATCGTAGGTTTTTTTTTATGCCACGATGTTTTCAAATTTTTTTATATGCAATGGTGACAAATGTACTGAAGCACAGAAAGATACAGTGATTTGACAGCACATGTGCACTCGAATCATATTTTTTATCCTCTTAAATCACCTCGTATATAGTCTAGGTCCATGTTGCATTGGTTCTTCATACATTGTCAGGTAGGCCGTGTCTGTGAGTTGCCATCTTCCAGCATTGTTCTCTCCCCCCGTGGCTTGCCCCATATATCCGATGCCTTATTCTATTTTCTCCTCATGGACCCTGGTGCAGGCTGTGTAATAATTACACCAAGTGTATGAAAAACATTTTAATGTAATTTGTGGTGATTTTGTATATGACTTTACCTAACTGAAATCAAAAACAGGCTGTTCTGTATTTTATATATTTTACATAGCCTATGAAGCGAAATTTATGTCTGAGTAGCAGCATGGAGCATGTTGATGAAGTATGCAAATAAGAGTTCAATTGTACTTTGTACACATGACAATAAATCTGAACTGAACTTATTACACTACATTGTATTTTGTATGAAACCTTTGATTTTTGAAGGAGCCAAGGCCACATGCAAGTCAATACTAAGTTAATAATGCCAATCAAAACTTACACAACATATCGTGTGTGCACAAGAAAAAAAAATATACTGGGGAAATTAAAAAGGTTAATGTAATAGAGGTAAGCCATGGTGAAAAATATTTATGCATCATAAACAAGTTATTGACCTTTCATCCTGGCCAATACCCCCAGGCCGCCAGATGGAGCCCTCCCTGCAGCATGGAGGTGCCCCGAAGGCCAGCAGGGAATCCTGGACAATGGAGTTTTTATCCACAGCACTACTGGATACCATGGGGGCCACTAGAGGACGCTGCAGGGAGGCCCAGAGACTGTTACGTGCCCTATAACCCGGAAGTACGTCTTAGTCACAGCAACAGGAGGAATGACGTGCTTCCGGGATGAAAAGAAGACTTTTGGATCTGACCCAGAAGTGCTAAGAAGTCACATGGACAGGGGTCACGGACTATAAAAGGACTGTGCGAGATCCCAAACGTTGAGCTGAGCTGGGTGGAAGGGTGGCAACGCGTCTGGGAGTGTGGAGGATTGTTTATTATTGTAGTATTGTGAATTTATATGAGTATTGTGGAGAGGAGGGTGCTTTGTGCACGTTACAGTTCAAATAAATATAATATTTGGACTTTTACCTGGTGTCTGGCATGGTGTCCGAGGGTTCAAGCACTTTACTATTGTACTTGGTATAAGGTTAAAATATATTTAGTAAAACACATTATTTTTTGAACATTCTAGTGTCTTATTAAGCTGTAGGTCTAGCTTTCAACATAGCCTAACAAAATAGCCATTGTTTTGACTTCTGTGTTTTTGCTTTCTTCAAGACAATGGATTAACATCTCCTCTTAGAAATGCTTCCAAGAACAATAAAAACAAACACTTACTGCCTTATATAGCATCTACTTTTCTGTTTCATTTTAACATCACTAAGCTTCAGGACTCATGTTTACCTATACTAAGTTATTCTGGTAACGCAGCAATAATAAATAATACATTTGTAAATTAATCACTAAACCAAAAGCTACATCAGTAAACTAAGCCTCTTCTTCATCATTACCTTCCAGTAAAACAATAACAGTACAGCCTCTACTGACTATGACATTTGCTTGTACACTTCCTGAACAAGACCCTAAAGTACAGAAATGTCTCCACTTGTAGGACCTATTCTCTATCACCTGCAGAAAAAAGAGAAATTCCGAGAGAATGAGGCTCTTTTCAGATAAGAACTTTAACTTTGAATGGCGAAAGGTTTATTCCTATCTTGACTACTTCACAACAATCAACCATGTTATTGCATGACAGAGATTACAGTCAAATGATGACAACATTATCTTTAAGCATCAGTTGGTACCATTTGGACCTAAATTGGATCTTCTACAAGTCTTGGCTACGCCTTAATATCATGTTCATAAAAATCACAAACAAGAGAGGAAATCAAATGCTGACTTAGCAAAGTCACACTCCATATAAAAATTGATTTGACCTGACTTAATTATGTGGTCACATTACTTTCTCTTGGAATAAAGGCAGGGTGAATTTTGCCATAGTGATCCAAGATGCTCAATACTGCACTCTCTCTCTCTCTCTCTCTCTCTTTCTCTCTTTGTTAGCTGAGACAATGTTGATACATTCACTATTTTGTCAAGGTGCCATCAAAGCATGCACCATTTGGATGGTGAAAAGTCACAGAGGGCAACAACTCAAAAGTCCCTGGGTTGAGCTGGTCCAGCATGTCCAGAGTTCTGTGGTAATGGTGTTCTCTAACACAAGTGTTTATTAACACTTTCTGGTAATGTTTAGGTCACGTGAGGTCAGGTTGGGGAGCATGCACTAGTATAGCACACCCACCACACAATAAAATACCTCAGGATCCTGGTTAGCAACACCCCAGACAGACACGTGGCCCAGTCCCACCCTCCGTAAATGACTATCTATCTACCGCAGCCAGGTGTTACATGAGCATTCCCTTTGGCCTGGTCCAGCTGCTCAGGTTATCAGCAATGAGGATCCTGTGAGCTATATCACCCAAGGGGAATCGCGCAACATTGGTGTAGTGCCATAACAAAACATGTCTCATTCAGGACTCTGTGAGCAACCATTCATTTCATAAAATGTTGAACCAGTGGTACCCAAGGATTCTCCGAAGAGACAGAGTACTGAAGGAGTCCAGTCTTCATCTCAAGTCACTGGAAAGTGTATATATGTCACGACCATATAGCAAAACAGGAAGCACCAGGACTCTAAAGACGTGGACCTTTATCCTCTTACAAAGAACACCACACACCCCTTTCCAGTGACCTTCTGACCCCCATGCTCTCCCATTCTGTGTACTGACTTCAAAGGAAGAGTCACCAGAGACATGAATGTCGCTGCCAAGGAAAGCAAACCTCTCAACATGGTTAACATTCTCTCTGCAGACAGACACACTGCTGATGGCTGTGCCAGACATTATTAGAGGCCTGGGTCTTATTTTTCTATCATGGACACTTGCAAGCCCAGACATTCAAACTCCTCACTCTGTCTCTCAAGAGCCCTGATCAGAACCTTCATCTGTGAAAATCACAGCATCGCCAGCAAAGTCAAGATCAATGAATCTTTCTTCACCAACAGAAGCCCCACAGCCACTGGACCCGATGACCCTACCCAACACCCAATCAACACAAGTTTTGAACAGAGTAGGAGCAAGAACACACCCCTGATGAAACCCAGAATACACTGGGAGGAATTCAGAGGTTCTGCCTCCACTCTGCACAGCACTCACAGCACCAGTGTTTACTGACCGGCCATGACATTCAGCAACTTCAGGATGTCCCACAAGGCAACTCGATCAACTGAGTTGCACACTTTATGAAAATAGACAAAAGCTGCAAAGAAACTCAGCTGATATTGGAATTGTGCTTAATGGAAACTCTCAGTGCCAGGATGTGGTCAATGGTAGACTTCATATGCATAAAACTAGACTGCTCTGGTCACTGGCAGGTGATCAAGTGAACACGGATCCTATTAAGGATGACCTCATTGACAACCTTACCGCCATTGACAGCAGTGTTATACCCCTGTAGTTGCCGCAATCCAGGCGATCACCCTTCCCTTTCCTGATAGAGACAACAAGTCCCATTTTCCAGTCAGTTGCAATGACGCCAAATGGGAGCAAAGATTGCTTGCAATGCCAAGAGGACAGCCTTACCACCAGCATGAAGAAGTGAACCCCGGATACCACAGATCCCTCCAGCCTTCTCTACCCTCAGCTAATTCACCACCTGTGCAATCTCAGTGAGATTGGGTGGTTCACAGCTAATTGGAGGATTAGCCTGAAGAATTGTGGACCCAGAGATGTCCAACGTCCTAGCCGGAGGATCAGCTTTAAACAGCCGCTCAAAGTAACAAGCCCCCGTGGGTCACAACTGCAGTGTCATCCGTATGGACCGTTCACTGCACCACCAGTACTGGAGCACCAACTCCAATCATGTGGCTCAGGGAGCTGGGACCAGGATCCAATGATCTGCAGCCCCTGACCTTTTAAAAAGTCAAGGAACATGGAACCACTTTCACCACGGTTGCCTGACCCATGGCGACCGACACAATCCTCATAGTCAGCACTGTCAGTGCCAGTGGTCACATTGAAGTCACTTATGACAAAAGGAGTGTCACCTCGTGTGCCCTCATCATCCACCAAGTGAAGTTGCAAATAAAATGACTCCCTCATTGAGATATCACTTACCACAGTCGGAGTATAAACTGAGACAACAGACAAGCCACTCAGAGAGTGCTTTAATCTGAGTCTCATAATACTCTCATAGAAAGGAGTGGTATTGGACACCATGCAGAGGAGCTGATCCACCACAGTAACAGGTATTCCCTCAATACAAGGCCATCAGAGCCACCAGACCAGTAAAAGGTGTACCCGCCTAGAGAGTGTTGCCACTGAAATGTGAAGTTTATGAATCTCCTCCAAGAGCAGAGGAAGATGGTCATCATACCGGAGAGAAAAGATGTTCCACACACCTATCTGGATGGGCCACCTCATATTAAGACCTGACTGCTGCCATGCAATGGGTGAAACCTCAGTACCACACCAGGTCCAATCCTTAACAGGTCTGACCCCATTGGCTCTCTGGCAGTTTTGACTTTCCAGGAATGAGGGTCCTGAGAGCTTTCTCCCTTCCGCTTCCAAGTGCGAGCAGCCTTCCTGTGGGTGGTTGAAGCAGAGCTACTCCCGCGGATAGCAGAAAGGTGTCCTGTATTCCGTTTTGGGCTGCGTAAAGTTTTTACAGTGACTGGAATGCCAATCCTGCCCTCAATCCCCAAGCTTTTTTTTTTCCTACAAGTTGGAAGACGGCATGCTAGCATCATACCCAGGACAATAAATAAACCAATCAGTGTCTAACTGGAAACTTCAGCACCATCCCATCAAATCACTGCAAAATATCTATGGAAACAGAGAATTTTCTCAGCATTTCTCCTGGCAGAGTCCAAGAAATACTTTCTCATAGATTGATACAACAATGAATGAAAACAGAAAACAAGAATGATTAAAATGAATAACAATGTAACGTGTAAACTAATATTTCATAAGTAGACTATTAATGGTAGAATAAGTTGAATATATTTGAACTTGACTTTTTGCCCACAATGATCTATTGAATACATACTGTACATCACATGATGTTGTAAGTATTGAAGTGGATAAACTAGCATTCTGATGGGGATCAAGGTTAATTCCCTACTTGACCAGCAGGCTATAACAGAAGGATGTGGATGGACAGGCATCCTAGCTGGATTGGTGGCTGGTATCTTTCCTAATTGGGAGGCCATAATGTAAGGACAGAGGGAGTCTGCTTCCCAGGGCCATGTATTCCCCCTATACACAGGGTGGCAGCATCCCTCTGGTGAAAATCCCATTTGTACACCTACATGGCATACTAGTACCTGTAGTCCTGAGAGGCAACCGTTTTGGGGTTCTTGAGGGTCAACAAGGGGAGCAGCATGCCTAATTTGGGGAACCTCTGCCTGGCCCGGAAGTGGTTCTGATGTGCAATACTTTGTCCCCAGAAATATTTTAAACATCATTTTATTTTACCTGAAACTCTGTTTAGCTGAGTTGTGACTGGTGTTTGGGACTCCCTTATGGCCACAATGTATAGCATCATTATGCCTTACTGGTAGACACACCTAGACTGTCCACTCCCAACTTTTTTGCCATATGTCACAGGCTTTTTATATTGACCAAGTGTGTCATGTGAGGAATTCATATGGCAATTATCTCAAAAAATAGGTGCTTCATGTTCAATATGAAAGGAATGGTGATGATATGGTGGGTGTTTTATAATACCCAACTAGAGTCTGCAGACTTTCCAAGGAATGACAAAGGAATGATCACCTTTACAGCAGAAGATATGAATGATGCAAGGCTGTGTAAAACACACACAGTAGTAGTACTGATGCAACGCCATTTAGCTAGTGTCCTCTTTCAGAAAACAGCATTAACACTAAAGACAGATTGGACAGTCAATCTTCTGAGAAGCACCTTTGCTGAAATTGCTGTTGAACAGTATTATGCAAATGTATGTTTACTCTGATTCACTTTGCCGAGATAGTAAAAGAGTAGTTTTCAGTTAAAACACACAAAGGGGTATATAAAACACTCCCAAAGATTTGATTTTTGATGGCTTCATTTGCGTTACATAAATAACTGATATATAGTAGAAACATACATGGGAAAGGAGCAGCGTCAATGCATGTTCCAATATATGGGACTTTGCTGTATGTACCTTGTGTGGAGTTAGCATGTTTTCCCTGGGTGTTCCAGTTCCACTCATAGTCCAAACACATATCAGCTAGGTGGATTGGCATTGCTAAATTGGCCCATGTGTCTGTTTGCCCTGCGATGGACTGGCTTCCTGTCCAGGGATTGTTCCCACTTTGCACCTGGTGCATGCTGGAATAGCCTCCAGCTGCCCTGTGACCCTGCCCTGGATAAACAGGTTAGGAAGATTGATGGATAGATGTATATCATTAATGTCTGTTAAGTTCAGGACACTTAATTGCATATTACACGTATGCTGCATATTCTCTCGCACCAAAACTATGATACGGAACACATTTATCAATTCAGTGGCAGCAGACAATATTGTAACAACCTGAGCAACAGCAGAAGAAGTGGCATAGACACAAGCAGCTGTTTTATGGTCCTTGAAAGGACTGTTTATCGTCCCTTTAAGAAAGGACCATGTTCAGCTCCCACTGTTGTTATTGGGAGATTTCTCTCAGAAATTTGATGCTTGTTCAAGAGACCACTGGCCCCTTGAGATTTCACATCACGTCAGTCATCTTCCATTCTTTATTGGGTCTGACCTTCCACACAGTTCGGCAAACCACCTTTTGTGCCACTTCAGCAGGCATCACTCCGTCCTCACCTCCTGCACATCCTTACCTGCCCATTCTTGCACAGTTTAAGTTGCTACATTATCCATGTGAAATAATAAAATAAGTTAGTGAAAGAATATAAGAGATTGTGTGGCTTTTTTCTGTTATTATAGTGTTGCTATGCGCAGAACAGAGATAGCATTTAACATCTAGATATCAGCATCAAACATCAGCTTTAAATGTCAGTAACAGCACTTGACTATCCAAAAATAGCCTGGTCCTGAAACTTGCCATGGTGGAAGATGAGCATCGAAGTAAAGTGTGTAGTCAGTTAAAATGGCTGAATATCACTGCCATGGAATGCTTTTTGCTTTTTTTTCTCCTTAAAACGACATGCTTACACTGTTTTACAATATATGTGTAATCTCAAGAAACGTATCAATTCTCAATTAAATTTTTGATAAATGAATCTATTTGGTACATTTGAAGGCTTTTCTTCAACAATGGGACCATTACACCAGTTACCTACTGTACATTATAAAACACAAGAGTGAGCTAATTATTTTTTTTTAATTATGAAATATGCTTCACTTCAGAATGCAATTTAATGTGGAAAACTAATACTGTATATATCATGATTATGAGGAAATAACTGTCTTGAAAAAATCTCATTTATCCTTGAACAACTTTAAAAATGTGTATTCTTAATGGAGACACTAGCTCTCAAGCAAACAATCAAAATGACTTATTGTGGAACGATTCTAGTTTTGAATGTATCTCATGAGTACAACATGGACTTTGCCCTTGAAATTTTGGTCATTGTCTCTCATTAATGAACATAACAATCTTTTGTTTTTGGCTTTTAAGAAAGACCTTCTTTAATCTTGGTCATTCATGATAACAAACAATACATTTAGCAACAGTCTTCATCCTACACAAACAAAACAGTTATGCTGTGTCTATTTCCTCCTCCTTTAAAAAATCACTGACTCCTCTATAGGCACTGACATTTGCAATGACATATATTATAGACTACAACATAATAGTTCAGTTTGGCCACACTAAACAGCCTGCCACTGTCTACTGTTCTTGCTTAAGTATAGATAGATAGATAGATAGATAGAGAGAGAGAGAGAGAGAGAGAGAGAGAGAGAGAGAGAGAGAGAGAGAGAGAGAGAACTTTATTTGCCCCAAGGGGAATATTTGGATGATATGGAAAGATGCAACAGTGGTGGGCACAGTAATGATCTTATATAAATGAAGCATTTGATACTTGTTGAAAGACGTTATGTATTAATTTGGAGTTTTGCTGTTTTTATAGGAAATGTTTGTTATTTGGAATAACAACAAAATCAAAGTAAATTCTTAGCTTGAAACTTGAATTTCAATTTCATTTTTTAAAAATAAACAACAACAGAAACAGTAATAATGATGATGATTATCATTCCAAATACAGTAGCATGGACACTGCAAAATAAATCTAAATGATCAACGTGACAACATGACTATAACTCTAAGGTCTGAATGCATTACTAAAGATTGATCTAATTCAAATTTAAAATATAAGTTTTCTAAAGGAGCATACATTGAAAACTGTGTTAAAACTTACCAAGCATTACCTTCCATGTTTCCCTAAAATCTTTGACTTGATTGATGAAAATCTTCAAATTACCTCCTGACTGGTTAAAAAGTTCTCTTTAGAAAATGTCTAGCTTGAGAAACCCTCTGATCTTGTGCATTAAACAAATGTTGATATTGCTTACTCTTCATATGTTTGCATAGACACAGAAAACAAGAGTCATGGGGTCAATGTTTCAAGATGATTATTTCTGATGTCAGCAAATATTGTGATTTATTGAATTAGTCGGTTTTATTTCAGGAGCCTAAATTAAATTAATATGCTTATGGTTAATATGGCTGCTTTAGTAAGATTATGATTTTGCTGTCCCAGTCATCATAAACTGCAGGTTGGACGGTCTGTAGAAGTGAATTATTATGAACTGGGACAATTTGCTAATTTGTTTTTACTTAAAATACATTTTTTTCTATGGTTTAATTGTAGTTTTTTGACAGATTTGAACATCATCATAAATAATTTGGTGTCTTGTGTTAATCATTTAGCTGAAGCTAAACAGAATTTACTTATTGTTGCTTTTCTAGTTTGCCTTGTCACCAAATTTCTTTCTTTTTTTGTAAGTTCTGATGTTTAGTAGCTTTGTTATTATTAAAATGCACTGTATCATTGCTTAGGGATCAACATGTAAAAGGCATAATGCATCATTGCACTGATGTTATGCTCATATAATGCTGCATTCAGGTTAGTAACCAAAACTATGAATTCAGGCCTCAGACAACTTTGGTGTGTGTGCTTCCAGTAATAAATGTCTTTTATTTATCATTTTCTAGCAATTTTCTTTAGGCTTTTCTAACAGTTTAGCATTTAGGTTTTGGTAATTATATGTCTTTTGGTTATCAACATCTGGCTATTCTTCTTTTCATGAAGTTCACAATTTAGAATTTTGGGTTTGGCAACAGTTTTTTTGAATTTTGAAACTGATCCTCACTACAGATTATTCCAGTCTTAGTGACTTGCCATATTCCACCTCACTTGCAGAACATGTGTAGACTCAAATGCATTTGTGTGGACTTTGCAACACAATGTTATCAGTGCAAATTTTTATAGCATTGCTGCAGAATTATGAGGCATCACATCCTCAGTTTTAGGATTAGGGGGACAATTTCCATAATGATCCCTATGGACAGTACCCCAGAAGGCTGACCCAGAAGAAGACTTGTGACATTGTGACATTAACCTGACCACACCTACTGGCATGCCCATTAAACAAGACCCACAATTGAATTCTTTCTCTCTCTCGCTCACTCTGTCTCACTCTCATCTTCAACCTGACAGACATATTTTGTTTCCAAATCATTGTTCATCGTGATGGTAGAGAACTTAAACATACAGTATACTAACCAGCTTCATGTCTACTGCAATCCTATCTGGGATCTCAATGTTTTCATTTTTTTTTGTCTCTATCAGCAGTGGCTTAGCTGGTATGATAATGTATTGTCCGGTGGACACTATAAATGACAGAAAGATCCTCAGACATCTGGTAGGATGATCTGCAGCTATGACTAGTACAACATAAGTCAAGTCAAGTCAAGTCAACTTTATTTATAAAGCACTTTACATACAACAGCCGCTGACCAAAGTGCTACATAAGTCTGTTCATTCAGAAACTGCAGCCACCAGAAGAGCAGAGGCATCAATTTCTACCATGTTCCAATGTTCTTATTTTATTTTAATTTTACACTGTGGACTACCAGGGGGCTCACTGCCGCCCAAACCCGAAACAGGCGGACGTTCAGGGCACACATTTTTATTTTTTCTTCTTCTTCCCGTGGGAAACACCTTCCCCTGTTTCACATGTGTACAACACAGTCACAAGCACAGCACAAAACCCAAACCACACTTTTGCTTTCTTTTCCATCCACCTCCACTTCTCCTGGCAAGCTTCATCCTCTTCCACCCGACTCTGGCTCCTGGAGTAGTGGCTGCTGGCTCTTTTTATAAGACACCCGGGTGCTGCAGAAGAGCTGCAATCAAGGGCTCAGCAGTAGCTGTGGCACCCTCTGATGGCACCCATGAAACCCAACACGGCTGCACTAAACTTCAGCACCCATGGAGCCATGGAGTCCGAAGCACCACTGCAAACCAGGCGGGCTGCCAACTAGTGCTCCGGGGGAGGTAATGCACACACAAATTGTCACATTCTTGACACTGTAAAATATTACAGTAAAAAAGGTGAAATCTAGAGGCTTACATTGTTAGGTAGAATGCTCAAGTGCCTTCACAAATCAGACTTCCAAAGTGCAGACTTTCATAATTCTGTAGTTTTCATGCTTTGTTTTATTTTTGCACATTTTGTATGGGTTTGTACTTTTTTTATTATTGTTATTTTTTATTATTGCTTATGGTGATGTCACTGCAACAAAATTTTGCTTTCTAAACCATTTTTCTGTTTTGTTTTCGAGGCTGCAGTCAAGTTATTTACTGTTACTGTGCCCATTGCTGGTGACATAACAAAAAATCATGTGACATATTATGTCAACAAATTATAAAAGATGGTGGCATACTATCAATTGTATCCAGGCTCTTTGATGATCTAAACAAAATCTCCCATGGTGTGTTTCTTTGTATTTGGATAAATATATTTTTGAAAGTCTGGTTGTGATCTTTCTGGGTATTTTTGACCACTAATTGTGAACTTTGTTTTTGTTTTGGTTATTAGAGTTCTTTTTGACATTTTTGGCATAATGATTCCTGCAGCCTTCTGACTACAATTCTACTAGCTTATTTAGGGTATTTTTATTCCTCTGATCATTTATTCTTTTCAATAATTATAGTGAACACTTCCACCTTTATAGTGTTCACAATAAGGCAATACTAATCAGGGAAGACAAACCACTATTCAGAGATGTACAGTTTATGTTGAGCAGTCACCTGTGAGCAGTGATGGGGAATGTTATTTTTAAAAGTAACTTTACATTACTTAGAAAAAAGTAACTAAATATGTTATATAGTTGCTTGTTATAAAATATAACATGTTATAAACAGTGTATTATATTTGCATTACTTTTTCTTTTTTGTTTGAAAACCCACACCATTCACTGGCCACCATTTCTTATTGAACCCTAAACCTTTAAATGAAACTTCATGAAATTGATCAGAAACACAGTCAAATTTGATAATTTTCTTGTGCTTATATTATATGTCTTATGCTTAAATATGTTTTGTCCTTCATGTGCTGTGAAATAAATAGCATTCATCCCTTTTTTCCTAATGCAAGACCCATATTTGTGGTATGAAAACTAGCCTCTGTGCCACCAGATCTCACTATTTCATAATATGTATAGCAAATAGATGGATTCAAACAAAACTGACAATTTATTTATAGGTTTCTTTTACTGGATTGCATGCAGCAACGTCTTTACTGATTGGTTGTCCAATTGTGTTCTGCAAAGGACCATCGGATCACATTTGCCTTACACTCAAAACTGCTGCAATAAACACCGACTCCCGTTGATCCTAAACTTTGTGGATTAAATTCACCCCTGAGCACATGCAAGATTAAATGTATACCTAGAACTTGTATTCAGCTCTTCTCATTTGACTGCATGCTATGTACATGCTTAAGTTCTTCCTCATTCGCTGTCACTGCATGGCTAGAGTACATGTGTCTGTATTATGTAATACTGTCAGCAGCACGTAATATCTTAAAAAGGCATTACTTTTCCAATCAAAGCAGTTTTTTTTGAGTAATGGAAATAAACTTCCATAGTAACACAGCAGCACAAACTGTATCTGTTTTTTTTTTTAAATGTAGGTGTTATTACTTTAATAATAAAACTATTTCATTAGGTTACTCGTTACTTTAAAAAGTAATCTGACTACGTGGTACATTTTACTTTTAATGAGTTTAAAGCTGAGTTTGCCTAATGCAAGGTTTGTTTAGTAACCAAGTTCATTAATTTAACCATTGATGTATTTCTGCATTATTGACAAAAATATTGATGTGACTCTGTTTATTGATCTGACACTAAGGAGGGAGAAAAGGATCTGTACCGATTGGTTAGACAGAGGGACCGAGCAGGGAAAGATGTGCAGCAGGTTAGGGTGATAAAGGATAAAGATGGAAACATACTCACAAGCAAGGAGAGTGTGTTGAGCAGATGGAAAGAGTACTTTGAGAGGCTGATGAATGAAGAGAACAAGAGAGAGAAGAGGTTGGATGATGTGGAGATAGTAAATCAGGAAGTGCAACGGATTAGCATGGAGGAAGTAAGGACAGCTATGAAGAGGATGAAAAATGGAAAGGCAGTTGGTCCAGATGACATACCTATGGAAGCATGGCGGTGTTTAGGAGAGATGGCAGTGGAGTTTTTAACCAGATTGTTTAATGGAATCTTGGAAAGTGAGAGGATGCCTGAGGGAGTGGAGAAGAAGTGTACTGGTGCCGATATTTAAGAATAAGGGGGATGTGCAGGACTGCAGTAACTACAAGGGAATAAAATTGATGAGCCATAGCATGAAGTTATGGGAAAGAGTAATGGAAGCTAGGTTAAGAAGTGAGGTAATGATTAGTGAGCAGCACTATGGTTTCATGCCAAGAAAGAGCATCACAGATATGATGTTTGCTCTGAGGATGTTGATGGAGAAGTTTAGAGAAGGCCAGAAGGAGTTGCATTGCATCTTTGTGGACCTGGAGAAAGCATATGACAGGGTGCCATGAAAGGAGCTGTGGTATTGTATGAGGAAGTTGGTGGCAGAGAAGTACATAAGAGTTGTACAGGAAATGTAAGAGGGAAGTGTGACAGTGGTGAGGTCTGCGGTAGGAGTGACGGATGCATTCAAGTTGGAGGTGGGATTACATCAGGGATCGGCTCTGAGCCCTTTCTTATTTGCAATGGTGATGGACAGGTTGACAGACAAGATTAGACAGGAGTCCCTGTGGGCTATGATGTTTGCTGATAACATTGTGATCTGTAGTGATAGTAGGGAGCAGGTTGAGGAGACCCTGGAGAGGTGGAGATATGCTCTAGAGTGTAGGAACAACATAGAATACATGTGTGTGAATGAGAGGGAGGTTAGTGTAATGGTAAGGATGCAAGGAGTAGAGTTGGCAAAGGCGGATGAGTTTAAATACTTGGGATCAACAGTACAGAGTAATGGAAATTGTGGAAGAGAGGTGAAAAAGGGAGTGCAGGCAGGGGGGAATGGGTGGAGAAGAGTGTCAGGAGTAGTTTGTGATGTTGTGATGCTATGTTACATGGGTTGGAGACGGTGCCATTGACCAGAAAGTAGGAGACAGAGCTGGAGGTAGCACAGTTAAAGATGCCAAGATTTGCACTGGGTGTGACGAGGATGGATAGGATTAGGAACGAGTACATTAGAGGGTCAGCTCAAGTTGGACGGTTGGGAGACAAAGTCAGAGAGTTGAGATTGTGTTGGTTTGGACATGTGCAGAGGAGAGATGCTGAGTATATTGGGAGAAGGATGCTAAGGATAGAGCTACCAGGGAAGAAGAAAAGAGGAAGGCCTAAGAGAAGGTTTATGGATGTGGTGAGAGAGGACATGCATGTGATGGGTGTAACAGAACAAGATGCAGAGACAGAAAGATATGGAAGAAGATGATCCGCTGTGGCAACCCTTAACTGGAGCAGCCGAAAGAAGAAGAAGATTTGATGTGACTCTGTGAATGTTTCCTTTGATGGACTGGTGCTCTATTCCTTGCTCCCAATGGTGCTCTCATATGTTTGCTCCTTGAAGACCTGGATGAATACATGTATGAATCATTATTAAATAATCTAATATCATATTTAAAGTCTGGAATGCCCAATATTATTATTTCTTTATTGTTGGTGACTACAACAGAAAAAAAGAGTGCTTATTTCATCAGGTTACTTACAAGAACAGTATATAAAACTTTCCCTGTTTTCATTACCCCATTGCTTTGATTATAAAAATGTACAAATTTCCAGATTTGCACCATTAAAATATGTACTCACGTAATCCCAAATTACTTGAGGGATTTTTATTGTTAGGACATTAGTATAATGATTGCATTACCTTTGCAGCTGCCCCAATATGAAAGAATCCAGCCAGCTATTGCTTTTCTAAATCATTTTTTTTCTTCAATTGCAGGGTTAAAGGGAAATGCCCACTTCATCAGAGGTAAGACACAAAAGCAACAAAAAAAATTCTGTAACAAATGTCAGAAAATTCAGTTCCTTTTTTATTTCATTTAAAACAAATCAGATTTTAGCATTTCCGCTTATTTTGTATATTTGTTTTAAAAGCCAACACTTTGTTTAATTTATTCACAGTGCTGTGATGTACTTATTGGAGTATTTTCATCCTTCCTTAAAATAAAATTACTCAGATCCTAAACAAGAATGGAAAATAATAAATTATTGTTCAACACATTTTCTCCCAGAAATTAATTCAAAGCAGCTTTAAACTTTGAATCTACATTGGAAACATAGAGGAGGCAAATAAACTCTTTACAATGATGAGAATGCCATACTTATCTGATTACATGCTGCTATTTTGATGCATTTGCTGAAGGAACATGTGACTTGACCTCTCTAGTAATTCTGCAGTTCATTTTTAGTCATAGCAAGCAAGACAGCTGCCAAGTGGATCTGATTTGTGGAGCAGCTGCCTCAGCTCTGTAGTCCTAGTGCTTCACCCTAGCAACAGCATTAATGGCCAATGAAATCTCATTAATATGGCCATTTTTCAAAAATAAATGAGATGAAAGGTTTAGCTGAGGTGCACATATAGGCCTAATTCATATATTTACCGGTGCATTTTGCTGACCCGCCAGTCTGCTTTTTAAAATATTGACAAATCTAAACACATGTTTTAGAGATCAGCACTTATATACACACTAGCATTGCAGTATATTCTGGGCTGTACTCAAACTCAGTACAAATATGAAAATGTAACTTGAAATATAAAATTACAGTACTTGTTCAGTCATTGAAATGGTTTTCGATGTATTTTCATAGTTTTATTTAATAACTATTCTTCACTTAGTTTATACTCTTTATAAATATATTTGTCTTTAACATTTCGTTACAATGCACATAAAACAGATCAAAAAAACAAGCTATATTATATCTTGATTGATGGTGGTATATATGCACCTTATCTGGAAAGTCCACTGATTTAGTATCATGGCCAAACTTACACAATGAAGATAAAGAAGAAAAATAATGCACTAGTCAGGAATAATGCAAGAAAATATCCCTTGGAGTCCAGTTAAATAAGTCATTAAGAAATGGAAATGGTATGGCACAGCAGTAAATCTGCCTAGAGCAGGCCATCCACAAAAACTGATTAATGATGCAAGAAGACAAGGGCAAGGGAAAGAAGCCACCAAGAGATTCTATAATAACTCTGAAAAAGTTACAACTATGGTCGCTGAGTTTGAAGAGATTATGCAGACAGCTGTAGCCCAAGTACTCCACCAGTCACAGCTTTATTGGAGAGTGGGGATGTGTTATAATATTATGGAAAATCATATATCATGTTAGTGTGATGAAGCATCAGTGAGTACTGTAACAGGAAAAGGAGTGCCTCTTGCAAATCCATGGTAGATCAGAAGTCCAAGCAGCTCATTACAGCTATGCATATCTGAGGAAATTCCTAAACTCTGGAAGCTTGGAATAGTATCCCATGTGAGGTAAAAGGAAGACTGGGCTACTTTTAAGTGACTATAGTTCCATAAGCTTAATGTGCATCCCTGGAAAACTAATGAAAAGACTGAACAACACATGTCAAAAACAGATGTATTGTCAAATAACTGTCAGTGGTTCAGACAGGGGAGGTCTTGTTTTATTGTTCAGATTCTATGAAGAAGCAACAAAAGCAAGCAATCAATGTTATTTATCTTGTTTTTTAAGAAGTTGTAAGGTTTCTAAACTCTTTTGGAACTCCCCCCAATGGGACAACACACTGAAGAGGGTTCCGAAGTGCGATCACCGCGTCTGTGGAAGACAGCCTATCAGTTGCCGGGGCGACCACAGGCTCCCAGCACTGTAGCAGCCCACCGCGAAAGCAAATCTGAAAAGACTGCGGTCGCGCTATAAGCACCTGCCATTGATGGGTGATGAAAGGAACATTATAAATGCAGGGAAGAGTATTACTTGGCCACGACCCTGCCTGATTGATGCGTCTGTGTATAAGAGAGTGGTAGATCCTGCTACAATAAATAACCGTGCTGTTCCTGTTTCAAGCCGAATAAAGCTGGCTTTGCTAAAGTACTGAGAATCAGCCTCATGTTTTGGGGTGCAAGACAGGGACTCGCACGTCACAAAGTCTTTTGATAAGGTTTCACATGAAAGGCTACCAATCACATTAAAATAATTGAAAGTTCAAGGTGAAATGTGCAGTGGTTACAAATTTGCATCAAACACAGGAAGCAAAGGGTTATAATGAGTGGAACTTTTTCAGAATAAGATGAAATTAAAAGTGCTGTCCCTCAGGGATCAGTGCTGCGGCCACTGCTCTTTTTAATATACATAAAAGATCTAGAGAAGAATATAAACAACAAAATGGTTACTTTTGTAGATGATACCAAACTAGGTGGAAGGGAAGACCATGTAGAATCAGCTAAATTGTTATAGAAGCCTGCACAGTGTACAGGCTTGGGTAATTTTTTGTAGCAGATGTAATTAATGTAATTAAATGAAACGTATTACTCATAGGAAAGTAATAATGCTAAATTTGAATACATAATGGGAGGTTTAAAATTTGAATTATGAGAAGGATCCAGGAATCCTAGGCAGATTCATCACTATCTACATCAAAACATTGTACAGAAATAAATGATCAAGAAAGCTAATAGGATGTTAGGTTATACAGTATATATCTCAATGTTTGGAATACAAGTCAAAGGAGGTTACACTTAATATAAAGCATTAGTGAAGCCTCACCTGGAGCACTGCTGTAAAAGAAGGTTTAAAGCAAGGACCTTCATTGCCTTGAGTACTTGTGATAACATATAATAAGGATCAATGGTTTAATTTAGCTGGAAGAAATATTTCTCTTTTAAGTGAACTTTTAAAGTAAATTAGGAGATGGTGGTGGTATTCTTATAAAACTGTATAGCCATATTTTAGATGTAGGTTTCAGTTCTAGATGGATGGATTATGTGGTTTTTAAGAATAAACAATGGTAGAGATACTCAGGAAGTTGCCTATGAATCAAACAAATAAGGATTGGTTTAAATTTTGAAAATGTTTAATATTGTTACATAGACATTACCATTGTTATGCACATTATCCTCTCACATTAAGTGTTAAATGTGATATGAAAATAATTCTTCCATGTTTCTTTAACTTGAAACCTAATATACTATAGTAACTTCAATACAAATAGCAAAAGCACCACCATTATGTGCCTGCAGCTTTTGAGCAGGATGAGATCGTTTGAAAATGGACTAATGTATGACTTAAAATTCAGTGTCACAAAACCACAAGTCAAATGTGCAATACTTTTACCTCATAGGTGGGTTATATTACTGATATGTTTTACTTTGTAGAGATTTGCTGCCATCTGTTGATCAAAATATATATCTATAAATGCAAAACAGAACCACTGTACAAGCTGCATAACACATTAATCATTCCTGTAACATTAATAGCTCACACTTTTACGGGAGCAAATTATGTGAAAATGTTACTACTTGTCACGAATGTTTTAGTGAATCTTGTTTTAATTAGATTAATTGATTAGAGTTTTGCACTAAGAGTAATACTGCTGCGTCACAGCTCCAGGGATGATATTCAGACGTAAGCTTTATTTTTTTGGAATCTCCTTGTGTTTGCATTTGATGTCTCAAGGTAGTTTCATTTTCCATCCATATTCTACACTGGTTAGGTTTATTGGTTACTCTAAATTGGATTATTTGAGCAACTGATGGCTTGTGCAAAAGTATGGCTTGTAATTAATTTTTGACATAATTGTGGGAGGTTCCCACAATGCACCTAGTGCTTTCAACAACAAGACTCAGCACCAATCAACAAGACTAGTACAGTGATAAGCAGCCTTGAAAATGAATCACCGAAGGAAGTAAAAACAGATTAAAACAAAAATAGGAAAAATTTGACTTGAAGAAAATAAATATGCCTTAAAATTAAGTAGTTATTAGTATTACCTCACTGGGGCAGACAGTAAAGAATATATTTCAAGTGTTAAGTTATTTCATATGTTTCTTTGTTAAAAAAATTTATGTTGGTTGTATCTAACTACACTTTTCCATGCTAAGTCATGTCTACATAGTTTTTATGAGTAATTTGTTTTGGGCTGAGTGGCTTCTTCTTTTCAAAACTGTTCCTATGTCTCCTCAGGCTCTTACAAGTCATTCATACATGTGAAATACTCAGAATATCCCCTAAAGTTAGCTTTGAAAAGCTAGATCCAGAGCGCTAGGGGCATTATTTATGCATATCTGCTGCTTCTGAGTAGAGTTTGTAGGTTCTCTAAATATTTGTGTGGGTTTTTTTCTGGGTGCACTTGGTTTTCTATCACATCCTAGGAGATGTGGATGCTAGGATAACTGTCGACTTTCAGTTGTCTTTGTGTGAGTAAATGAGTGTATATGTGTATGAATAAGATTTGCAATAGACTGGTGACCTATCCAAAGACGTTTTCTGTTTTGTGCTCAATGCTGCTGTAATCCTGAGCTGAAAAAACAGGATAGGAAAACTGATCTGTATTGACCGTGGGTGAAGAAGAACTTGGACTCCACCTTGAGCCTTTCATTTCCTGTGCCGTTTGCTCCTGACCTGGCTCTTCTGAATCTGTTGCATCACTTGTACCGCAGTCACTATCATGTTATCCTTTCCTATCCATATTGTAACACTATCTAAAACCTGAACTGGATACTTCTGGCTTAAAATACAGGAAACTGTTTTTTAAGCATTGAGATACAGAGAAGTTAATTTAAAGGCTCCATCTTTACCATATGAGCATAAATCAGAAAGTAAAAGCAATTTGTAAATTACACTGTAACTGCAACAGATAGAACCTGAATGCAATACAACATGTGTGTTGGCTTATGGGCAGTTCGAACATACACAGCGCAGAGCTCTACTTTTTGTCAAGTTGAAGCCAAGTTCAAATGAACTTGGACCACTGCAGGATTGCATGATTGTTGAACAATGCACTGAAATTCATTGAAGGATGTTGGAAGTGAAAGCAGCATGACTTAACGAAAAGTTTATGAATGGGTAGAAAGGTTTAAAATAGGAAGAACACGTGTAACCGATGAAGCCTGATGTGGTCGACCAACAACATCGTGCACACAAACCCACATCAACTTGCCGAATGCTTCATCAGTCTGTTGTAGCTACTCATTTTGATATCAGCTATGAATCTGCACATACCATAGTACATGATGACTTGGGGTACAGTAAAGTTTGTGCAAGATGGGTTAACCTAGAAGCTTACTGATCTGCACAGCTTCTTTGAATTTCAGCAGGTTTCTCTGCCTCTGCCCAAAGAAATTTTACTACAGCACGTTGTTCAACAAGGATGCAGTCCTACAGCAGATGGTCCATGTTTATTTGACCTTAGCTTTAACTAAACTAATGGCAGAGCACTGCACTGTGCATGTTTGAACTATCCATAAACCATCATTATATTGTGTCAGCTTCTTTCATTTGTGGTTAACACATAATGAGTAATGAATACTTTCCTTTGATTACTGAAAGCAAAAATGTTATTAATTAGTGGTAATGGTACAGACAGCAACAAGGTTCTAATACTTTTTAATATAAGGCCAAAAATTACTTTTACTAAATTAGCACATTATTTAAATTGGAACCTTTCCCTCCATGTTATGCTATCGTTATCGAAAATCTAAGCTAGATATCTGCAGCTTAAAATACAAAAAAATGTTTTTTTTTAAACTATGGAGATAATGATATGCTGAGGTGGGTTAGCACCCTGCCCGGGGTTTGTTTCCTGCCTTGTGCCCTGTGTTGGCTGGGATTGGCTCCAGCAGACCCCCATGACCCTGTAGTTAGGATATAGTGGGTTGGATAATGGATGGATTGATGAATACTGATACATTCATTTATTTATTTTTAGCAGAATTTTCTACTGCAATGCATTATTCATGGTCCTGTTCAAATTGTTCTATTAGTTTATTTCATTTACTACAGTTCAAAATTCTGATGCATGAATTGTTACTAGAACTAAGAAGTATTACTTCATAACTCTTGCTCTTGTCTTTTCACTGGCATCTGGTTAAGTTTAGGACTCATTTCACAACTCCTCTTCTTCTAAAGCTTTAAATGGCTTAGGCCCTGTATGCTTATCTGAACGTAAGAACAAATATTCATGACATGGTCTCAAGATGCTAGTCTCCTAAAACTTCTAAGCATTAGTAAAACAAAAGTGAGAGATAAAGCCTTTATCTGCAGAACCCCAAAGCCGAGGCATGACCTGCGTGTTTTTACTCTATAAGGGATGGTACATCAGTACGAACATTTAAACAATGAAAACTCATTACATTAATCTAGGATACCTTGATGAGACCTGCTGATTAGCAGTTCATATTCCAACTCTGCTTTCTAGCCATTTTCATGAAAGTACAACTGTCAAAAGTATTATTGACTTTTACTGATCCTTTTCTGCTATGTTTCTCTTTTTGGAACCATGCCCTGGTTCATTAGAAAATTACAGCAATTATATCAATAACCAGGCATTCATCCCAACAAGCTTGTTCATCCTGTTAACCTATAGATGATAGGCAGAAATTGCTGTGCACTGTAAAAATATATTTTATAAATCCCTAAAACTTAGTAAAAGTAAGGAGCAGCTGGCCAACCATTACAAGCCTACCAGAAATGCTAATAATAATAAATAAGTCAAGTCAATAAGTGCAGCTTGTGTGTAGATATTACAGCTACCTTCCATGTCATAACATATTACAAATCAATATGACTAACACACTAATATTTATTACTGCATATTATTTTTTCATGGAATTATAACCACTATTTATCGTAGACAACATTTTTGTCCATATGGGTAGTAAAAGCAGCCTACCCAACTTTAATAAGGCACATTGCTTATCAATTAAGTCCTATAGCGAGAAAAGGACACTTGGGCCAATGAGGAGACAGGGGCATGGGCTTGAATCACTGTAGCCAACACTTTCTGCACACTTTTGCTAGATATATAAAAAAAGAGAAATGTAGCAATATGGATCTGATTATGAGTATATTAAAAAAAGTCTAATAAAAAATGTACTGCAAAAACCTTCTAGGCAACCCTTGAGCCATGATATATTAAACATTAAGAACCATCTAATAAGAAAATTGCTTATAGGCTGTAAGTGTCCTAACAGACAGATGTGCATGCCAGTTGGATGGGAAAATGACTTCTTGCCTGGCTAGGGGGGTTTTACAGGATAGACCAGCCCAGGAGCAGTACCGACTGCCATGTGACAAGTGGCAGTGGTCCTCCCGAGTTGTCCCAGTTTGGACACCCAGAGGGGTACGTGGGAGTTACAGTCTGGAAGTGCAGCCATGTCAGGATCCCTGGGTGTCTTTAGAGGATGCTGTCAGGGCAGGACCTCCCTGGTTTCCACATGACTTGGAAGTGTTTCCAAGAGAACACACTATGTTACTTGTGGCCTCGGAAGCCCTGCAGATTTTGTTTTTTTTTTCTCTAGCCATCGGACCTTACTTTATTTGTTGTTACTTAGCACTGCCTAATAATCTTATTTTTAAATGTTTCTTTTTTCTTTCTACATCTTGTAAAGCACTTTAAGCTACATCACTTGTAAGAAAACATGCTACCTGTATATAAATAAATGTTGTTGTTGTTGTCACTGGAAGCATTTCCAGGTCCAGATTAAAAGGAGCCCGCTGTTTCACCTGGATGTAAGAGGAAGAATCTGGCTGAATGTTGCATTGCTGATTGATTTTTTGAGAGGTGATTATTGTAGGGGTGCTTTGAATAACTAAACTTCTTTTATTTAAACTCAGAATTGTGTTGGCATTACTGAGGTTTGGGGCTCAGTGGCGCATCCTTGTAGTTACATGCTATTAGGTAAGCTTTTTTAGCTTTTGGTGCCTGCAATGTTTTATACAAATGAATGCCTGATAATAAAAATATATTTAAACAATAATCTGTTTTTTTTGCAGAAAAGATGTCTGTAAGGGTTAAAACAACTACATACAATAGATTAATCTAAAATTGTAACAGTGAGAACTAAGGAACCTGAAGCATTAACAGTAAGCAGCAAGATCATCAAATTGGCACACGTAAAAGCTAAGTAGCAGTGTTGTCAACTTCAAGTGAAAGGCAAGTGAAAACTGCAACAGCTTAGTCAGCAGCTTCATCCATCCATTTTCCAACCCGCTGAATCCGAACACAGGGTCACGGGGGTCTGCTGGAGCCAATCCCAGCCAACACAGGGCACAAGGCAGGAACAAATCCCGGGCAGGGTGCCAACCCACCGCAGGATACACACAAACACACACCAAGCACACACTAGGGCCAATTTAGAATCGCCAATCCACCTAACCGGCATGTCTTTGGACTGTCAGTTTAAATCATGATAACAAACAGTCTGTGATAAAAAGGATTATTTGCCTTATATGATATACATTTTACCTGCATCAAATTAAATAATAGTTTCAGAATATATCTTAATATCAAAAGCAGTATTTGAATAATTTAAGCATTACCAAAGCAATTTAGAATAC
This sequence comes from Erpetoichthys calabaricus, assembly GCF_900747795.2. Taxonomy (NCBI): domain Eukaryota; kingdom Metazoa; phylum Chordata; class Cladistia; order Polypteriformes; family Polypteridae; genus Erpetoichthys; species Erpetoichthys calabaricus. Next base: position 181,163,102 of record NC_041398.2, read on the forward strand.
ACACATGGCATTTGTTTATATCAATTTTGTCTTTGATGTTTATTTTTGATTCTGTATTAGGGTGTCAGTAGAAAAGAGAAAATTTCAGATTTCCAAAAATTCATTTTCCACAAAATTAAATGTTATAGAGACTTTTTATATTTATATTTTCAATTAAATAAAGTCTTTTATCAGTCTGTAGCTTAGTGCATGATTACACAAAGAAAACAAACAAGTACTAATGATCAATAATATAATTAGTTGATTGAACCAAATTGATTAAGGTTAACCACAATAAAAGATAAGGGCATGGCAGATGTGATAGTTTCAAGTCATCATGACACCATGGCAATAGCGAGCATAGAAACAACATACAAGGTAGTTATCTTGCATCAGCAAAGTCTCTTCAAAGCAGAACTTTTGCAACAGACAGGAGTTTCAAAATTTGCCATCCAAGCACTTTTAAAGAAGCACAATGGGCAGGTTGTGTAAAGCAGATAAGAGTTACATCAAACTAACATCCAGTTGAAACCAGAAGAAGCCTAGTGTTGTTATCAGCTCTAAACTCATAGGAACAACAGAAACCCAAGGACACCCCTCTCAAGACCACAAAGGTCTTGTCAGATGCACAATAAACACAAGAACAGAGTGCTGAATAATGGCAGCAAGTACTTTGCACCTGACGAGTCTTTTTTTTTATTTAAACAAGTGTCAGTTTCTCATTAGAACAAATGGAGGACGCTACCTGAATGAGTGTCCTGTAGACAACAGTGAAACATGACAGAGGTTCCCTGATTATTTGGGGCTACATGTCTGCAAATGGAGTAGGTGATCTGGTCAGAATGAGTGGATCCTCAATGTTGAAAAGTACAAGTACATTCTCATTCATCATGTAATACCTTTAGCTGCTTGATTGATCTCAACTTCATTTTGCAGCAGGACAATGAACTCAAACAAGACAGCAAGATCATAAAGAACTATCCTAAACAAACAAAAAAAAGAACAAGAAGCTTTGCAAACATTGGTATTTTTTCAATGTACTTTCCACACAGTAAAGTATACTGTATATTATTGTGAATTAGGAAGCAGCAGTTTCAATTTTTGGGGATGCTTTGGATGCAAAAAATAAGTCAGAAAAGGGTGGCTTCAGATGCTGTAACACACAAGTATATTATTTCATGGAATTTCTAATACAAAAAGCCTTTCCCTAGTTAGGTGCTTCCATCTTTCTGATCTACATGGAAAGCAGCTTACCCACTGTACCCCCTGCAAGACAACAGCTCTGATGAAAACAGTATGTCCTTGAATTGTATTGATCTGTTAAGACAGAGACAATGTCAGCCTGTTACTCAAAATTTTCTGTTCTTTTGTGCTTGTAAGTTATGTTGAAAGTCCTCCACAATTGTTACCCACATCTCAGGAAAAAGTGTTCTTCAGAAAATGCCTATTTTTCAGTTGTACATCCCCTCCAGGTTGAGAGGGGACTCTGGCATTAACCTTATCCTTTTATTATTCCCACCAAACTGCTGAGAAGACACCAAGTGAAGGCAATTAACTCCGGCCCTTCCAGTACCACCATCATATATCCTGCAGTTCCCAAAAGGAGGCGTCACTCATTACAAGAACGTACCACAGGATGGAGCTTCTTCTCACCGTGACTTTGAGTGGCTTTGATTTGATTTTTTCTTTATTTGGCACCATCAAATGCATGCTTTGTATGAACTGTTCTTTCAATTAAACGGGGATAACTGAGTTGGTGCCTCACCATTTCAACTTGTGGTCCTGCAGTTCCTGCCAACCACCACTATAACGGGACTACAGGGACAAAGTGGAGTCAAGCTACCACAGCTCTGACACCAAGCGCCTGTGGAATGGACTGTGCTGCATCACTGACTATAAAAAGAAAAACACATTCAGTGTTCAGCCCACTGCATGTCTTGCAGACGAGCTCAACACTTTCTATGCTCGTTTTGATGCAGCCAACAAAGAACAGGTGCTATATCCTCAAGGGGGCAGTGAGTCTGTCACTCTGATCCTTGAAACGTCTGATGTGAGAAGGTCCTTCAAAAAGGTCAATCCTCGCAAAGCTCCGGGACCAGATGGCATCCCAGGCCGTGCCCTCAGGGCGTGTGCTGACCAGCTAGCAGGTGTGTTCACCAAAATTTTCAATCTCTCCCTGAGGCAGTCAGTGGTCCCCACTTCCTTCAAGGCATCTACCATCATTCCTGTCCCCAAAGAAACCGGTGGTCTCCTGTCTGAATGACTATCGCCCGGTTGCACTGACATCGGTCATTATGAAGTGCTTCGAGCAACTAGTCAAAGGTTACATCTGCTCCTCCCTCCCTGACACGCTGGATCCTCTCCAATTTGCTTACAGAGCAAACAGATCGACAGAGGATGCCGTTGCGCTAACAATAAACATTGCCCTCACCCACCTGGAAAGAGGAAATACATATGTAAGAATGCTGTTCATAGATTACAGCTCGGCATTCAACACCATCATCCCCTCAAAACTCGTCTTGAAGCTTGACGACCTTGGGTTGGGGACGACCATCTGCAGATGGATTTTCTCTTTCCTCACAAACAGGTCCCAGGTGGTGAGAGTCGGCAAACACACATCTTCATCACTCATTTTAAACACAGGAGCGCCGCAGGGCTGTGTGCTTAGCCCCCTCTTGTATTCCTTGTTCACCCATGACTGTGTTGCAAAACACGGCACAAACACCATCATCAAGTTTGCAGACGACACAACCATCATAGGCCTTATCACTGACAATGATGAGACGGCCTACAGAGAGGAGGTGCTGGCATTGAGTAATTGGTGCCTAGATAACAACTTGTCTCTTAAACGTCAGCAAAACCAAGGAGATGATTGTGGACTATCGAAAACAACAAGGCAGAGAACACCAGGCCATCTACATCAGTGGCATAGAAGTTGAAAGGGTCAACAGCTTCAAGTTCCTCGGAGTAAACATCACCAAGGATCTCTCGTGGACCCTTCACATAGACACTGTGGTCAAGAAAGCTCGCCAGCGGCTCTACTTCCTGAGGAGGCTGAGGAAGTTTGGCATGAATGCCAACATCACCTCAAACTTTTACAGGAGTGTGGTCGAGAGTCTGCTAACGGGCTGCATTACCGTCTGGTATGGGAGCTGCTCTGCCAGCAGCCGGAAATCACTACAGAGAGTGGTGAAGGCAGCAGAGCACATCACGGGCAAGAGTCTTCCTGCCATTGAAGACATTTACCTCCATCGGTGCTTGCGTAAGACAAGTAGCATCATAAAGGACCACAGCCATCCAGCACGCCAGCTGTTCTCCTTGTTACCGTCCGGCAGACGATACAGGAGTCTGGCTGCTCGGACTACAAGACTTAAGAACAGCTTTTACCACCAGGCCATTCGACTCCTCAACAGCAACACCTGAACACTTACACACACTTACATTACATCTACATTGCACTACTCACACACAAACTGTACCTGCACACACTCTGAATACTGACTGGAACATGCATCTGCACTTTATGGAATATGCATCTGCACTTATAAAACATTATCTGTGCAATAACTGTCATTTGTACTTGCTGCTCATTCAACTCATATTGCTCTATAACTTCTTTTAAAACATACACATTTTATTTTATATGACTTGTCTATTTTTAACTTGTAATCTTTTTTTTAAGCTTTATTGGATCTAGGCTGAGTGACTTGTTTTTCTCGTCATACACATTTCATTGTATGTTGACCCTGTGTTAACCTATATATGACAAATAAACCTAAACCTAAACCTATATATATTCTTTTTCTCTCATGACTCAGTGCTAACAATGCTCAGACTCTCTTTTGATTTTTTTTGCTCGGTTCTCCTTTGCCCCACAACTCTCCTTGGAAGACTTTTTCTAATGAAAGCACAAACTTAATTTAAATCTTATTTAGTGAGGAGAGGAGATGTGTGTCTTGGGACCTAATCACGGCGCTTCATTGGTAGAGATACTGCTGTAGGTCTGGTGATTGAGGGACTTTCCGTCCCTATCAGTGTTATATGAATAATCTTTCTTGTACATATAGAATTTAAGATTAATTTAAGATCTGACATCCATCTTACTTCCATCCCAAAGAGTAAAGTGAAGCAATCGATGAAGCCATTTACAGGTAACAGACCATCAGCATGGCTTTTGAACTGAGTGAACCTTAGAATTAATTCTAGAAAATACAGTAACTGTAACATGGAACTGATGTCTATGTACATTTTTTCTAAATTGCTGTGATTAACCAGCAACTTCTCTACTATTACTGAAGATATAAGTAGATCTGTCCACTGTGGCAACAGCCAACATAATTTTATCACTGTCCTCTTCAATTTGGTGTGATAAGCTTTTGTATCATTTAAAAGATGGGGTTTTTTTGGTATTATGAAATTCTTCAAAGAAGCCAACATTGAGTTTTTGCTTAGGATTTGGAATAGAGGAAATAAATGGAGTCTGTGTAGCTGCTACTGCATCATAAGCAACAGTAATTGATGTACCTGATCTAACATTTCTCTTAGGAAAGGATGCATTTTGGTTTGGCTCACAGATAGACAGGATCTTTCTCATTACATCAAAATCATTGATAATTAAATTGATAATACAAGAAGAGAGGTTTACAAGATTTTTGTCATTTTTTTATTCAGTAGATGTTGTTCTGCAAGATTTGTAGAGCTAGCAGTTTAGGAAGGTGTGACAGATTAAGGTCTCCGTGACCCCTTGAACCCTCAGACCAGACGTCAGACACCAGATAAAAGTCCAAATATTGAATTTATTATAATAATAATGTGCACAAAGCACCACCACTCCACTATACTCAATAACAAATTAATAATCAAATAACAATAACCAATCCTCCACTCTCCCAGACACTTAGGCACCCTGCCTCCCAACTCAGCTCAGTGTCTGGGCTTTCCCATAGTCCTTTTATACCCCTTATGACTTCCGGTTCAGGGTAAAAGTCCTTTTCCTCAACCCGGAAGCACGTCGTTTCTTCTTGTCATGTGATCATGACGCACTTCCGGGTTATAGGGCACGTAAGAGTCCTTGAGCCTCCCTGCAGCGTCCTCTGGTGGGCCCCATGGTGTCCAGCAGGGTTGGGAATAAAAACTCCATTGTACATAATTCCTTGCTGGTCTTCGGGGCACTTCCATGCTACAGGGAGGGCTCCATCGAGCGGCCTGGGGGTATTGGCCGGGGTAAATGGCCGGCCATCCCTCACAAAGGTAATAGACCAGGAGATTAAATGTCAGAAAACAAAGCAAAGCCATGACTTATGTCATCATAACTAAACGTGAATCAAAAATCATAGTCAAAATTTCAGACTTAAATAATCAGTAACCAAAGAAACTTTTAAACAGAGAGACACTACTAACAAAGGATAGTTTTTATCCCCAAAGCTTGGACAGGAAATGGATGCCATAGCTGTCCTTTTAACCTGTCATACAAGCAACATCAGAAGTCTCAACTTCTAATGCCACGGCCCTGGCAACCAGGAATCACATCCTAACGACGGGACTCACAAAATGACTGCATCCTAGAGTAAACAAAATGGTGTTGATTGTTGCCATAAAATATTTTTCAGCATTTTAAATACATCTTGAGGTCAAATCCATCTCTAATTTCAGATTCCTTATGCTTAAATACCCAAAGGGTACAACATATCAATGCAAAACTTAACAAAATTTGTGACAAAGGTTTAGAGTGAAATACCATAAATAGCATCAATTAACTTCCATTCTTCGAGCAGCAGATATTCAGTTTTCATAATTTCTTTCTTTTCCTGTCATGTGGGTGAGTTTTTCCTATTCCTCTCTCTCTCTCTCTCTCTCTGTCTCTCCCTTAGTCACCACTGTCTTTCTACTGCCACTTTACAGAACTTTGAACTCTGTATCCATGTCTGTAGACTCTACTGTGCAGTTTTCCCCACAGTTTAGATATTGTAATAAAAACCAGGCAGCAGACAGAAAAAGGTTTGGTGATGACCACTCCGTATACTGAAAATCAGCAAAATAAAGAGAACATGTCTTTACAAATGCAGAGGTTAAAACCAAACTAACTAACAGGATGAACCTGGTCACTAAATATGGTGGATTAGAGGAAAAAGTGGAATAAGGGAGGCTGAAACAGGAACTGATGTGGCAGGTAGATGGAATCTGGGTACAAGAAGTGATGTCATCAAAAGGTGCTGGAAGTGACGTCATCAGTGGGTGGACCGGTGATGATGTCACTGAGAGGCACAGCCTTTGACTGGTCTGCAAAGGAACAAGAGGAGAAAGGATCAGATGACAGCGCCAGCCCCCGGTCTGGCTGAGAGATAACATTATTTGAGCCTGTAAACTGTCTCCCATGTGTACGTGTGTGATAATATATAGATTAGTCCACACCAAGCCTCCTTCTTTTCACATGATTATCTCATTGTTATGTTGCCATTTAAAGTTTCAATTTACAGAGGGGAGTAAAGAGTCAATAGTGATTTGTTTCGTATTTGAATTCCCACTTATTCTTGTTTAATGTACAACTACCATTTACTGTAACAACATGTTTCCTAGCCATCCTATTCCTTAGTACAGCAGATGAGATTTAATTGTCTTATATTCATAACAGATTCTGCATACAGCATATTATTACCACACTCTCTAACTGGATCATCCTCTTATTTTCTGGCAGGGCTTCCTCTGCTTGTGCCTATGTATGTTTCCTCTTTGTTTCTCTAATTTTTGAGCAAAGCCTTACAACTTGCATATAACTAAGTCACTGGAACATGGTCATTGCATTACCTGTGTGAGTCATTCTTATAGTTTTAGGGGGTTAACTGAACAACCAGGAAGAATCCAATCACAGAAATCGGAGAAATACAAAAATGTACAACAGGACAGTTGTTTCAAGGCTTAAAAAAGAAAGGAATATTATGTGTGATTCATAAATAAGCATGCTATTATAAATCAAATTACACAGAGACAAACAGCTTTCATGTGTTTTACTGCAATTATTTGGAGAAAAGCTATGCTGGAAGAGAAAATTGATGATCATTCTCCTTGGAAATCAATTGCAATCATGTATTTCTCCATTTTGTTATACTTCATTTATTATTATATAAGCTTTTTAAATAAGATGTTCTTTGGTACACAATGAAACAGGAGCACTTGTGCCAAAATTAGTCTATTTTCAAACTGAACTCAAATCTGCCATCTGGTGGTTGCTGTAGTAAATGTATATTGCAATTTAAAAACACACGAGCATTACTTGCAAATGAAACAATGTAATTTGAAGGGCTTCTTCTGTACCACAGACCTTCACAAGCAGTGAGGTATCAACAACACTAGCAATAAAGAACATTGTCATTAAAAAGGAACTTCTTTCCTTCTGGACTGTTTTTAGTTTTCTTCTGTATACACAAAAACCTCAAGACCTATTTCATCACAATGCAAATGACAAAATAATTGAAAAAAAATTATATTGCAAATACATTTAACTGTATTTTAAACAAAGGTTACATTATTTTCATTAGCAAAAGAAACTCCAAATATTCCATACCCTTTCATTCTAAGATTTTAAGATGCATTTATATAGTGGTTACCAACTATGAATTTCAGGTAAGTTATTGCAAAACATGCCTTTTATAGTACATTTGAGTTCATTATTCAAAAAGTGAAAAATGGATTGTGTGAAATGTTTGTAGCTTCTCTCAGTTTTATGCAGTATTGTTTGCTTACTCAAATTATAGTAGATAAAATTTAAGTTGGAAAGGCATCCTGTGTCATAACCTATAGGTATTTATAGCAAGTATTGTTTAATGTTACATGTAAACTAAAGATGAATTTAAAGCATAACTGAATACAAATTAAGTAGGCCTTGAAATATCAAGCAGAATGAAGAGATAAGCTTTTTTAAAATATAGGGGCTATTCCAAAAAGCCATGAAGTTCAAAAGTGTTAGATAAACAGAAAGTTATGGAAGTCCTAAACTGTATTACTCTTTACTCCAAAATCAAAGATAATTTTTTTCTTTCTAAAGAAAACTTGGTGACTATGTCTGTTTGGGATTTCCTGCAGCTTCATTTATATTGTGAGCTGGGGGGCTGAGTGCACCTCCAGAGAATACAGACGCTGCTGGGAAAACCCCTGAAAAACGTTGACAGACTACCTTTCTGGCAGCTGTGTCGCTTGATATGCCTCTCGCGCGGTACTCCACTTACTTAAAAAGTGTGTACGGGCTTCTGTCAGTTTGGAATTGATTGTTTTGCTTCTTCCTCTCTCTCTCAGACTTTTCCTGCTCCTGACACATACTCCTTCGAAGAAGAAGATACCTGTGCATACTTTTAATTGAGAGACGGAACTGTCAACTCTATCCTGCCAAGGAGCACGTTTAAAACCTTTTAAAAGAGACAAATGTTTGTTTGCAGTGTTTGAATAAAATTCCTGTCTCTTCAACCTCCTCTGTTTTCTGTGCAATCCTGTGACTCAAGCGTGACAATATATACAGTACTGTATATATAAATACAGTATAAAATAAACTTATTACAATATTTTAAGAATATACTGTACAGGTGTATCTACTGTGCTACCAAAGAAAACATATTTTAAATCTTGCAATCTGGGCAGTAATTAATTATATGCTTGGGTAAGCACAATATAACAATAAACATAAACACAATAAAAAAGTAACAAGAATGGCTTGTGCTTTAAGTCAGCATTTTATGTGGCCACTCTTGGAATGCAAAACTGAAGCAATTGTATTATACTGATGTGTTTGTATATATATATATATATATATATATATATATATATATATATATATATATATATATATATATAGAGTCATGGATGGCCAGGGCCCTTGCCACACATGGAAGTGCTGCAACGAGCACCTGAAGCATTTCCGGGTGCCTTATATAAGGGGTCAGCGGACATTACTCGGTGAGCCAGAGTTGGGTGGAAGGTGGATGAAGGTTGCTGAGGAAGAGTGGAGGAGAAAAAAAAAGAAAAGTATTGTGTTTTCTGCTTTGAATTGTGTTGTGCCTGTGGGAAACAAGTAAGGTGTTCCCCACAAGGTGAAGAAAAATAAAAAACATTTATGTTTTTTATAAGTGTGCCTCCTGGGTCTGTCTGTGTCAGGTTGGGTGGATAACTCGCCCTCGTATAGTTGTTACAATATATATATATATACTATCAAAATACCCGCGCTTCACAGTGGCGAAGTACTGCTTTAAGATTTTTATTAAGAAGAAAAACTGAGGGAAAATATACTAATAATTATGTGTTAAGGATCTCTTTGTATACCACGTTGTCAGTTCGGCCCTCCGGTTGTAATATGACCAAGCTGTGCGCTGAGCTTACTCTTGAGCATGCAACGTATAGTTGGCCATGTGAAAAGCAATCTTGCCTCAAATCAATGCCAACCTTTTGTAGTTGAGACTGAGACTTACCGTCTAGCTGCATCAGAAAATGTACCACGACGTCTGACACGCCTCCTTTTTTACTGTTTTCTCATAGCTTGGATTGCTGCTGTCATAATCGGTTTGAGTTTTATGGTTTGTTTCAATTACGTTAGTATTTGCAGGACTTGTTGTGTTGAAGTGACATTCAGCATCTGTCAAGCGTTGTAAGCATACAACCGGTTTCATTGATAACTTCGCATCCAGCTTTTGAGAGTTTAAACATTCATAAACATCAAAGTGTCCACTACTCAAATCGTCACCTGTGAATCTAAGATGTTTAAGAGGCACTGGTGGTTGACCAAAGGTGTATAATATTTGGCCATTTCGGTACACTTGAAAGCGCCAACCGAACAATTCAGCAGCAGCCATCAACTCACATGCAGAACCATAAGTGAAGGGCTTAAGCATTTCACTCTTATAGTGCTCCTGTGTAGTATAATTATCTCCTGTACCGTCATCAGTCCACACCTTGAACCTCTCCCAGTCATTCAATACATAAGACACAATGTTCCTCCGGATATCAAGAGTGAGCCTGATTTGGCCGTGCAATATGTAACACAGAGAATGGAAAAGGCAGTCGCCATCTCCGGGCATGGAAACCACTCGGTAAGTGACAGTTCTTTGATCAATGGTGATCACCTCGATAGACATGTTAATGGGGGTACGGTTGGAACGATAAAGGAAATGGGTACCTGAACAATGTAAACTAAGTCTAAAATACCTGCATAATAACTATTATCGTAATAAACGAGCAATAAAACAGCGGAGAAGCCGTGGATTAAATAAAAAGGCTGCAGTTATCAGCAGGGAGACGTGAATACCGTGGCGAAGCAAGGAAGGGAATGAAGAGACCGGAGCGACGGATGGCCTTATATAGACAGGCAGCCAACTATGTGGGAGGCGTGGGGATGGGGGACCCAACGCCGCCTCACACGGCGACCAAGCTGCAGGCCATGGACGTATAAATGTATGTAAATAGGATTCAGTTAGCGTTGGGAACTCACGTACCAAATTTCTTGAAGATGGGCCCATAAGTAACAAAGACCGTTGGAAAGTTCAATATGGCGGCCAACAGTGGCGGCATACCACCGAAATATGTATGTACATCGGTTTTGGTTAGCGCAGGGAAGCCGCCTACCAAATTTCGTGAAGATGGGGCCATAAATAAGAAAATTTAACATGGCGGACGTTGTTGGCCATTATGACCATTACGCATAGAATTTCGAAATGAAACCTGCTTAACTTTTGTAAGTAAGCTGTAAGGAATGAGCCTGCCAAATTTCAGCCTTCTACCTACACGGGAAATTGGAGAATTAGTGATAAGTGAGTCAGTGAGGGCTTTGCCTTTTATTAGTATAGATTGTCACACACGTACACATGGGAGGCAGCTAAAGGGCTTGAGTGCACTGACTCTTTTTCTCCCTTTCCTGCAGACCATTCACAGGAGATTCTACCTGGCCCTCTTGACATCACTTCCGGGACCAAGGCCTATGGAAGGAGACCTTACTAGTTCTGGCCCCTGTGATGTCACATCCAGGCTCGAACCTATGGCTGAAGACCTTCATGAGCCCAACCCCTTTGATCTCACTTCCTGTCTTCCCCTTTAAAAGCTTCCATCTATCCCTTATTCCCTCAGTTCTGGTTTGGACTCGGTTTTGTGCACATCAGTGCTGTATACACTTTACGACTTTGCAGCCAGGAAACCAAATACACGGGTGGCTGCCCCAAACCTTTCTATGACTCTGAGTCGAGTTTGTGACAATATATATATATATATATATATATATATATAATATATACAGTATATCTTTTTTTCAGATAAACCTGTGGTAAATTCCTCCAAGCTGCTTGCATATGCTGCAACAAATCTTTTGTATTTGGCTGTTTTCTCACCTTTTCCCTGACCGAGTGATCCCACATAGTTTCAGTTATATTGAGGTTGCAGCTTTGAGATAGCTGATATAACCGTGTTAGTATTCCATCTGCAGACTTCCACCCCTAGTGGGTCTCAGTTGTATTTACAGGATGTTTTGGGTTGCTGTCATACTGAAAGATGAAAAATGTAACAATAAGTTGCTTTTTTCCAGTAGTACAGCATGATGAATCCAAATTTGTTTATATTTCTGAGCAGTAATCATTCCATCAATTTTGACCAGATTCCTACTGTATTGTGGAATGCACCTTTATACCATGACAAAGCTGCCACTGCTTTACAGAAAATTTCACACAAGTAAACATAGTATTCTTCTTGACTATACAACTTCTGATGTTTCAGAATGCTAAATTTGGACTCAGTGCTTCAGTCTCTTCTGCTTTGGTCCTTCTAAAACAAATTAATAGCTGTACTTCCAGGTGGCACGGAAATGGTGTTTGATGCTGCATATCTTGGTGAATATCTGACCATTATATCTGGGAAGGTAAACCTCCTTGTGTACAGATGCAGTGGTAGTGGTCCCTAGTTATCTTCTTTCCTGTACTGACTCTGTACTCTGTGGCATTGCAGGCATTGTCATCTGAATGATGAAATTCCAGCTCATACTGCTGCTGGCTCAGTGCTGATGGCATCCCTGGCTGGTCAGCACTATTGCTGTGTGTTTTATCACAAAAAATAAAATAAACAGATCATGCCTTGATAAGCTACACAGGCTTTCTGTAAAAGCCATTTTTGGTACTTAGTTTCTGACTTATAAATGTGTTAGTATCCACACACTAGACTGGTATCATTGCTTGCCTATTAATCTGCCAGACACATTTCAGCTTCTGGTTTTGGTCTTTTCGTTATTACAATGCCTCATTATAAAATTCTTTTTGACAGCTCCTTTAACTTTTTGCACTTAGTCAGTAGAATTCCCAATTTACGGATACCATTAATGTTCTTAAAGTGTTAAACTGCACTGGAAACCTCACCTTAACAGGACTGAATTGTATATGTCCTGCATTTATTTTCTGTCTGCCTCTTACATATCTAACTCTTCCTGTTTTAATGTAAAATGCATTCAGTCTACATTGTCAGAGTTTCTTCTTTATTTCCCTTGCACTTACATAAGAAGTATAAGAAATTTGACAAACAAGGAGACCATTCGGTCCATTTTTTTAGCTAATAGCTAAGCTGTCGCAATATCTCACCCAGATTCCTCTTAAAGTTTCTCAAGGTTTCTGCTTCATTTATGTCTCAGTAGTTTGTTCCAGAGTCTCATAACTCTTTTTATAAAGAAGTTCTCACTGGCTTCAATCTTAAATGCACTTCTCCTTAATTTCCACTGATGTCCTTAAGTATGTAATTCACCCTTAAGTTGAAAGAATGTTGCTGGATCTACTTTCTCAATGCCTTTGCAGATTTTAAATACCTGGATTCAGTCCTCACACAATCTCCTCTGCTCAAGACTAAACAGAGGAGTGTGGCTTCAGTTGCTACTTTATTGTACCATGGTGACCAGAACTGCACACAATACTCCAGATGCGGTCTTACTAGTGCATTAAATAGTTTTAGCATAACGCCCCTTGACTTAAATTCAACAGTTTGTATGATATATACCTAACATATTAGTTACCTTTTTAATTGCTTCTGTGCATTGCTTAGTCAATGAAAATGTTGTGTCAACATAAACCCCTAAATTCTTTTCAGAGGTTGCTTCCTGTATGACAGTGTCTCCCATCTTGTATATACACGATTGATGTTCAATTATAATTAATTTAAATTATCATATATTACCTATTATTTTTTCATGAATATATTTCTGAAAACTTTGGGAGACATAGAGGTATTGGAGAAAATAAATATAAAATAAGGTAGGAAAACATAGCCACCAAACAAATTAAAGAAAGTATAAAAAAAATCACAGGTACCAATATCTTGTGTAAATTTGTGAAGAGGTAATTAAATGGGAGCATGTTTTCAAAGATCAAAATGCAATCAAAGTAAATATTTCTTCAGAAAGGATTAAAAGGAAAAATGTAAAATTGCAAGTAAAAGTATAACAAATTATATGAAAAGAACTGGAAATTGTAAATTAATATATAACATTTTCAAATCCATCCCCGCCAGCATTGGGTGCAAGGCATTAACCAACCCTATAGAGAGTGCTAGTCCTTTACAGGACCCATAAATACATACATAAAGAATTTAGCATTGGAAATTATTATAATATTCCACTATGGGGAGCTGAGGGATATTTATATGGTGGACTATATATCAGCTGGGGAATACGTCAGGACTGAGTTAGCAGCAGTATCAGCAGGAATTCCATTATTCAAATAAGCAGCTATCAGCTGCATGAGAGTCTGTAAATGAGGTTAGCGTGCCACAGCCACGTGATCACTATTCTAGTGTGGTTAAAGTGTGCGGTTCTTCTAAACATAGCAAGGTACCTAAAAGAGCAATAAAATAAGTAATAATCCATTAGCAAGACTCATGCAATGCAACAACAGATGTATGCTTCCTGCAAGATTAGAGGTCTATGATGTTGGATTTTTCTATTCTTACTTGGGGAGAAACTCTGCTGCCATCTGCCATCCTATGTGCTGGCATCTTGCCATTCCCTTCTCCCTCTTACTGAGAATGTATAACACTCACAGCAGAATAATACTTGAGAAAATAGACACAATTTTTACATGATAATTATCATTTTTCATCTAGGCAATGGCAAAATTTTTTCAGCTTTTTGGGTTGACAACTGACACCATCCTAATGGAAGCAACTTAAAAAATTACGTGATTGCTGCAGTCCTAGAGGGACTGTTCTTCACCCAGCAGTCAATGACTTCTTTGCTTGAGAGGAAAATGAAAAACACAGGTTATGATGATGATGATAATGCTTTTTAACTATATATTTCTTATTAACATATTCTTATATAAGTATTTTTGGACACATTCAATTAGTGGGCATCTTCAAATCTCTTATGAAGTAAGTGATTTGCCTCCAGAGCTTGGAGTGAACTTGTCATTAATGTCTTCTCCCTTTTATCTCTTGGTGTAGAAGACGTGTGGCCAGACCATGTCTTCCTTCCCAGACCATATTTAAAAATGTAAGGAACTGTCCAGTCAAGAACCCACGTCCGGGAGTGGAGCATCATCACAACAGGAGCATTTGGCCTATTTGGTCCCAGAACTTTTTATACATACAGTATATTAAAGGGTTTCATCACATTGGCGCTCCAACTTTTCATTTTGTGCCATCTGGTTGTTTTGCAGTGTACATCATACAGCATTTGTGGCAGGAGATCTGACTGGAGGTAATGTCAGAAAATACTGTGTGGTGGGCGGCTGGGTCCCGTGCCCGGCCGGGACACCCCTTCTACATATGTTCTAGGGGAGCAACCAAGGGCTTCTCAGTACCTCCCCCGGGATGCTTGTTGGCAGCCTCCCTGGCTGACGATGGTGCCTCAGTTTCCTGCAGGGCAGTGTTGGAGTTCTCCACAGCCCTGTTGAAATCTGGGGTGGCCGCCAGGGGGTTCTGCATGGGTCCCTGAGCCGGCCTGGACAACTCTACAGCCCCGCTCAGAAGTACAATCAGAAGCAGGTGATCAAGCACCTGGAGCACTTTCGGGTGGGCTATAAAAAGAGCTGGCAACCACCACTCAGGAGATAGAATCGGGAGGAAAAGGACAAGGTTGCCAGGGAGGAGTGGTGGTGCCAAACGGGAGTGTTTTGCTTGTGCTTAGTACTTGAGACTGTGTTGTGGCTGGGGGGTTCATGGGGAAGACGTGCCCTACAGCTGAAGAAAATAAAAGTCTTTTGTTGTGTTTTACATGTGCCTCAGTGTCAAGTCTGTGCCGGGTCGGGCGCTATACAGCGTCAAGTTCACAACTGGTATTGCTGACGTTATTTTCTCCAAGAGAAGTGGGTCAGATTCCTTCCCAGGGATGTGAGAGACTAATGGACAAATACTAAAAATGTTATCTATAGGCTGAAAAATAATTAGAAAGCTATAAAATACATAATTTGGATTGTTGAGCATTCAGCATGTGTGTCAGATTTGAGTGACTTCTCCCATGGAGTCTTCTCTGCTCCTTTCAAGAAAGGAAGGAGAGCTCAGTATTACGGAATCTAAATAAGGTTAGGGACACCTAAAGAGAATTCAGAACAGACCATTTCATTTTTAATTATTGCTGCAATGTAACTAAACTATTTAAAACAGAATCATGAGTGGTAAATGACAAACTCAAATGAAAGGATAATTTTGGGGAGTGTGAATCAACATCTGGACCACACAAGGCTGTGCATTTGCAGGACACTTGTGCTAACATTCCAGTTAGAAAGATATCAACATAAATATTAGTTATGTTAGACCAACTGTTTCTGTTAACCTAAAAAAATCATTTGTTATTTCTGTGGTAAACTTATGAAAAAGGAAAGGCGTCAGAGGAACTAGCTGCTGTAATTTCAACTTTACGGGGTGCAGCATTCGTGAATAAGTTTATAAATATGAGTCATGGTGTGGTAGAGTAATTTTGTATCACATGCAGAAAAGTATGTGATGTTGCCAAGATATTAAATGCTTGAAATTGTTGGTGGCATTAAAGTAATTAACAAAGAGGTGTAGAGGGGACAGAAGCAGTTCAGACTACTAAAAGAGTTATTCCAACACAGGGAAGGAAATATTGCTCAGCAGAGTGACTAATCTCCAGGAAAATATGTGTGAGAATTAACGATCACTCCACTTGGTGAGCTGATTCAAGTAAAATTAGAGTAGAATCAGAAACAGAAAATGGATGTGATTACTGTTCTGTCTCAAATTTAGTTTTAATTAAAAAAAATAAATATGAGTTGTTTTTATTTTATTAAATCACATTTATTTTTTCTTTGTTAACATCAGGGTAAATTACTTTTGATAACTTAAACAGAAAAAATCTGATGACTTGTTCTATAGTTAATTTTTCATATTCATTATCAAAAATCATTAACAAAGATAATGATGATTAAAACATCTCTCTAAAGAAAACTCTGATTGCCAACTTTATAAGAAATTAATTTTTCTATTCCTTATGTCAGTGATTCCAATACATAGACAAATATTTTTCTCTTACTTTGAGTTTGTAGATGAAAAATGAGCATTGTGTGATCTTAAATAAGCATGACAGGATCAAGAATAAATGGAAGATGTACTTTGAAAAACTGTAGAATGAAGAAAATCCAAGGGCAGTATTTGGATATGGAGTACCAGATGATAGGCTAGTACTAAGAATAAGGAGGGAGGAAGTAAATGAGACACTAAAAAGAATGAAAAATGGAAAGGCAACTGGACTGGATGTAATACTAACAGAAGTGTGGAAGAGTTTAGGAGAAGTGGGAGTAGATGTATTGTTGGATCTAAAGCAGAAGATCTATGAACAGGAGAGAATAGCAGAGGAATGTAGGAACAGTGTGATTGCATCTATTTTTAAGGAGAAGAGTTATATTCAGGATTGTGGAAACTATAGAGGGATTAAGTTGATGTCACACACAATGACATTTTGGGAAAAGGTTATAGAGAGAAGGCTTAGGGAATAGACCACCTTAGGGGGAAAGCAGGTTGGCTTTGTGCCTGGGAGAGGAACAACTGATACAGTCTTTGCATTGAGACAGCGCATAGAGAAGTATTGGGAAAAAACACAAATGATTGCATATGGTGTTTATTGATTTGGAGAAGGCTTATGATAAGGTGCCATGTCTAGAGGTCTGTAGATGCATGAGAGAGACCTCTCTAGAGAGGTGTCCTGAGCCCTGACAAAGTGCTTCCCCCAAGACCACCACCATATCCCATGCAGTATTGAGACAAATCACAATATCAACATAATGCAAAATGTGTAACAAAGCCATGCCTAATCAATCGTGGTGATTTAAAATGAACATATGTTCACTTTGTGTGCAGTAGACATTACATTCATGTGTGTTAGTTACTGTTATCACTTGTGATGAGTTTGTGCACTGATAGCTTTGATAGCATTGATAGTTCTTTTTTGTTCTGTTAAATGCACTTTGTGATGTGACTGGGTCAGGTGTTGCAATGGTAGCATTACCGCCTCGCAGTAAGGAGATCATGGGTTTGTGTTCCAGGTCCTTCCTGTGCGAATAGTGAGAAAAAAGCTATATAAATGTAAACAATTATTCTTTTTATTATTGCAAAAGGGAAAGAAATGTTGTTGCTAATACTGCACTATTTGCACTGTTTTGTTTTTATGTACTTTAAGATGTACCTAGATCAGATATGATCTTGGTCTAGGGGACCACCCACAAAACGCAAGAAGCATAAACAAAGATGCTTTGAGGTAATTAAACTAACTGAACAACAATGTTGGTGTAAAAAATGAACACAACAAACATAAACGAGAAAACATTTAAACCCCTGCTGGGGGGAACTTTGGCAGAAACACAACAACCTAGATGTGGAAGATTTTATCACTAACCTCTCTCATTTTCTCCACTATGCCATCTATTAAAATCATGCCAGAAAAATAAATAAATAAATAATTGTTGAAACTGATTGTTGTTACAATGTGATAATCTTGGTGTAGGTTTTGCTTTAAATGTAACTATACTGTATATAATATCCTCATAAGTAAGAAAAAGAATATTGTTCTCATGAGAGGTGTGCCAGGTTCATTACAATGTTGGCAAGTGTTCTCTTTTAATTTGAACTTCACATAAATTGAAAAGTGAAACAAGGATAATTAAAGTGTCAACTATTCTGCTTACTTTCCCACGATTTTTGAACTATAAATGAGGTCTGTCTTCTTTTATCCACAAAAATCTCATCTTTCATGTTATCTAGCCAATTGCCAGCTGACATCAGCATTAAGAAAGTCATATATGTAAACAGTTAAGTATTTTATTAATCCTGGATTGATATAAGCTGAAAGGTTCTAAAACAGGTTGAGAGACTGCATTGCATTCTGAGACTTCGTACACAAAGGCTTGAAATGGAGCAAGTTTCTATTCTCTTGTAATCTGTGGGACAGTATTGCAAACAATGGCAATGGCAATGGCTGGACCCATTTTCTCGTCATATTGAAGACTAGTGACCTTAGCTACTGCAGTGGGTTGGTGCCCTGCCCGGGATTTGTTCCTGCCTTGCACCCTGTGTTGGCTGGGATTGGCACCAGCATACCTCCGTGACCCTGTGTTCAGATTCAGCAGGTTGGAAAACGGATAGATGGATGGATGAACTTAGCTATCGGGGTGGCTAAGGGTGTAGGAATAACAAGCATTAACACCACTTCTCACTTTATTACAAAGTGGGGTTTGCTGGGAAATTCAAATGGTGGAATCTTGGAAAAGCTACATGTATGGGACTGTTTCATCAATTTAGTAATGCTATATATGTGGGAAGTGTACATTAGCATTTATTAAAAGAAAATGATCTGTTTGAATACTGTATCATTTGTTAATCAACATTTTCATTCATTACTATACACATTCTATATACTTTTATATAGACTCTATATCCCAGATTACAGATTAAATGATGAATATGATGAAACAATACAGGATGAGAACTTTTATTTCTGGATATTAACATGAAAAGATTAATATGACACAAAAATACAGAATGACAAATTTCACTTATGGATAGTAACATGAAAAAATAAATACAACACAAACATACAGAGTGATTTTTTTATTTCTAGATTACTATTGTATATACTGAAATTGTTTTTAAATTTTATAATAATGGTATTTTCTGCTAAATCCTTCCATTTTTGTGGTTGTGTACCTCCAAAACTGCAAAATCTCCCAAATCCTAAAGTAGGCATCAAAACCCAAAGTAGGCCTGGCCCTGAAATTCAAAATATGTTCTGTTGCCAGTATTTGTTACACAGTAGCATTCCAGACATAGTAAAAGTGTTTGGCATCTGAAAATAAGCTAATAAAGCAGGTCAGGGCCTTTACTGTCCAGCCCAGAAAAGGCTTACCTCCAAGGCAACAATTCCTCAAACTGCTACCAGAAGGCTGTGGCCTATACAGGTCAAAAATAGGGAGTTTTTAAAATTCAAAATATTACAAAGCTCTCAAAATGCTAAACAAGGGAGAAAAGTGTTAAAACTTTGTTGTAAACAAAATGGCACCAGTGAATCTTTATAAATGTGGAGTTTATTAACAAAAATAGAGAAAATCATGTATTTGCCCCTGGGGGTCCATTAACAAACTCAACTGAGGTAAACACTACCACCGTATGGCGAGAGGGGGCACTGTTGCTAATGGTATCCTCTCCCTGAAGAAGACATGCAGTAAGGGCATGTGTACCCAACCATGATGTCACAAGCAAGCCCTGCCCTTTTTGGTTGTTTTGTCATAAAAACGGCAATTCAGAAACATGGCATTTCAGAACCGATCAGGAACAGAGTGCTGTGCAACTGACAGAGTGAAAAAGATGAAGAACTGACCTTTGGCTGATGTAGTTTCAGTGTCCTTACTATTATGCCTCACACACATCCTTTTACTTTATTTTTATTTGTAAAGATTTATGCTTCATTTAAATGGGATTACCGAGGTGGTACACCAAGATTTCTCTCTGCTCCTGACCGACTCTTTGCTGCTGGTCACAAAGAAGTACAGCACAAAAGCACAAAAACGATGTGCCTAAAAAGACAATCCAAGGTAACTAAATCCAATCCACAATCCAAAAACAGTAATCCAATAACTAAAGCAGAAAAATCAGAAAATACAAAGAAAGAAAACACTTACAAACTCCACTCCAAACTCTATGCTCCAATGCTGAGTCTTTTGCTTCTGACTGAACATAAAGCCAGAAGGAGGACAAGGCAGAAATGTTTTCAGGGTGGCCCCCTTTCCTGAGGCTCTACCCTCTAGGCACAGAAAAGAAAGCAAATCAGTGAGATTTTGGCATCCAGTTGTCTCTAACTGATCAACAGCTTCCTGTTGAACCAATTGTGAACACAATCAGTGTGAATGTGTACTATTTTTATTCAGATGATGTAATTTCACTTGCTATCTGACTTTGGAGTGGAGTCAATGGAAGAGGTCCCAGTATATATACAGGTCCTCCTGGTTAGCACATCAGTGTACTCTTCATCTCTGTCAAGGGAAGATCAGTTTAGTGGGTCCATATTCAAGTTGATTAGGATTAATAAATCAGACTGGACTCAAGATGTTGGACCACACTAAGCATCTGTACAAACATCTTTGTCTGCTTTATGAAATTTGCCAACAGCTCATTAGGGGGTCCTTGAAACATACTGATTGCTTTACTGCATTTGCTTGCTGGGAAGTAGAAATTTAAGCCATTAAATGCGATCTTATTCTTGTACCACTTTGCATCTTGCAGTATGATTGCCTCCTGATGCTAAAACCAACACAACAAATTTCATAAACCTTGTTCTTTGAGCCATTTCCCAATTATCCCACTACTTGGCAAATGGATTAGCATCACCGTGGTTAACTCAAGATAAGTCTCAGCAACTCCTGATAGAGGATTCAGGCCTCTCATTCTTCTCTTTTCCCATTTACAACAACAACAACAAAAATCAAAAGTTCCCTCCTTTCAGTTCCCCAAGTTCTGTTTACCTTTTCATGGAAACTATGTAATTCAGACTTTAATTCTGAACTTGGCAGGATTCCTGTAGTTTAATATTATATGATTACCCCCTTTACAATAAAAACCCACTCACAAAAATATCCTATTTACTATGAGTGTGCTGTAAATTGAAAAAAAAAAATTATCACTTTGCCTGTGTAACAGACTAATTTGATTATTTGGAAGGGCTACCTCCACAGCATGGTAATTAACATTTGTTTATAGAATACCATTTTACTAGTGAATTTACAGAGCAACTGTAAGAGTCATATCATTTTCACCTCGCATTACTTTGCAAAACAGTGTTAGATTCCGTCTTTATTGTGACACCTCATTGTGACTCTCTTGCCAAAAGAAGGGGCCCCACTGACCAGTTTGGGTTTATAATGTGAGCAGTATCTCCCGGTTAATATGAGGCAAGACACAATTTATAATATTTTTGGAAAAAAGACATGAAAAAAATAAGATTATATTTAAAGTAATAAAACACAGAAAATAGACATTAAAAAACAGTAATATATAATGTGAAATTGAATGCAGAACAAAATGTCATTGTTTTGGTAATCATGCATTCCTTTCTAAATACCTTACCAGTTTCAAACTGTCCTGCAAGTTAAAAGGTGTGAGCACTTTTTAACTAAATATGTACTGTTTAACCTTAAGATTCATCTGACAAACATTGTACCTGTTACTGACACCTTTAATAAAATTACAGAAATGATTAAAATGACATAATCAAAACATACACACAGTGCAATATGTACAAATCAGGAAAATGAACTCAATACCATGCACTCAATTATATGTGGCTTTGAAATGCGCATGCTCAGTTTTGATCCTCAGAAATGTTATTTCTCAACTTTTATTTTAAGGTTGTAAATAAATAAGGTATTGATGTGTATGTAATTTTTGGGTTCACACTTAACTCTCATTTGTTTATATTATATTTCAAAATATTGAAAAAAATGCTGTTATCATAAAAATGCCGCCTTGATCAAAGTGCCACCTGAGGCACCTTGTCGCCCCACCCTACATGCCAGCCCAACTTGTAAGCAACAATACCTATGGCAAAAAAGTGCAGATTCTTAGGAAAAAATAGTTTAAAAATTCAAAGCCTTGGTTGTTTAAGTGTACCCACCCCCTTAAAATTGAGGATGTAATTTTGTTCACAAAATTGGGTACAAAATTAAGTTGCCATTACCTATAATCAACTAAATTGATTCTGGTTACTGTATACCTAAATAAAATGATCTTTTCCCAGTTTACTTGGTTGTAAAATACAGAAACAGCCTGAGGACCTATGAAAACACTGATATTGTTGTATGAAGGTACAGGTAAGGACAGGTATAACAAAATTCTGAAATCTAGGTGTATCTCACACAACACTGTTAAGGGACAATTGATATTTTGGGTTTGTAATGTGAGCATTTTAAAAAACAAAGCAAAAGTGGTTCTCCTGCTTCAAC